>NC_047089.1:206519996-206823027 GCF_902459505.1 Geotrypetes seraphini
ACTTCTTTATAAGAGACTTAGCAGAAGGGCTGCGAGGTAAAATGACATTACTCGCTGATGACACCAAACTGGGCAATGTAGTGGGCAAAAGCACAATGGACATAAATTCAATGCCCGACAACATGATGCACGACCTACTACTACTGGAGCGCTGGTCTAGGTCCTGGCAACTCAGCTTCAATGCCAAAAAATGCAAAGTCATGCACCTGGGCAGTCAAAATCCATGCAAGACTTACACCCTTAATGGTGAGATCCAAAAAAGAACTGAAGCAGAATGAGACTTAGGGGTGATCGTCAGTGAGAACATGAAGACTGCCAATTAAGTGGAGCAAGCTTCATCGGTCCAGAGAATGACCACCAGGATGGTCTCGGGACTCAAGGATCTCCCGTACGAGGAACGGCTGGATAAATTAAAGCTATACTCACTCGAGGAACGCAGAGAGAGGGGTGACATGATCGAGACATTCAAGTATCTCACGGGCCGCATCGAGGTGGAAGAAGATATCTTCTTCTTCAAGGGTCCAGCGGCAACAAGGGGGCATCCGTGGAAAATTTGGGGCGGGAAACTGCACGGGGACACCAGGAAATTCTTTTTCACTGAAAGGGTGGTTGATCGCTGGAATAGTCTTCCACTTCAGGTTATTGAGGCCAGCAGCGTGCCTGATTTTAAGGCCAAATGGGACAGACAGGTGGGATCTATTCACAGAGAAAGGTAGGGGAGGGTCTTTGGGGTGGGCAGACTAGATGGGCCGTGGCCCTTATCTGCCGTCTATTTCTATGTTTCTATGATAAGTTTGCACCTGAGGCAACGGAGGGTTAAGTGACTTGCCCAAGACTACAAGGTGCTGCAGTAGAATTTGAACTGAGCTCTCCTGGTACTTAGCTTGCTGTTCTAACCATCCGACCACTCCTCCACTGGGCATGGGGAAAGGCAATGAGCAGGAAATACAGGAGAATCACATCTTTTAATACGGACAGTGCATCAAGGAGGAGACAGATACTGACCTGTGCGTGCACACATACACACACACACACAAACCCCCCCCCCCCCAGCAAGAGAGAAACTGAGTGGAATAAGAAAGAGAAAGAAAGTAATTCAAGAAAAGGAAAAACAATTACACAAGAACATTAACGAGCAAGAAGAAATGCAATGAGAGCTGTAAACAGTTAAACTGAAAAGGATTAAGAAAAATCATTTTTTTTTTTTTTTTTTTTGCTCTGTAATGCTGTGCTGGTAATCCTTTCCTGCCCCTAGATTTGGCTCTCCCTTACAGTGGCTATAGATTTCATCCATTCTCCATCTCTGTCTCTCCATGGGCACACACTGCCAAAGTACTCCTCCTAGTAACTTGCGCCAATCACCAATAGGATGTGGGGAAATTGAAACTTTAGTTTCTGGGCTTCAGAGGTCTATGCTCTGGCTACAAGGCTATACTCCTATGAGACAAGATCAGCTGAGAAAGAAATATGTTGAAGTTCTGATTTAACCTCAGACAATGCCCATTCTGCCCCTCCCAGGTACTTTGGCTACAGCTTATAAATTTGTGGTTAATTTATTTAACAACCATTTTAGCCATGGGACTAACATTTTCTGGGTTCTAGCAAAGTGAGACAAAAAGCTGGATTTTCAAAAATATTCTCTGCTGCCAAATCTTAAGAAAATCAGGGACAAACAGCTCAGAGTTTTTGCAGGAGACTCATGAATTTTCCATGATCAAATTCCCCAGTGCATTCTGAAAAAAAGCACTCAGCTGTGGTTTTGGTGGAATTTACAAAGCAGGCTGACATCACTTCTCCCTCCCCTACTCTCCCCTCTTCAAGGGAGTTAAATTAAAGCAGACTTTACAGTTCACATGCACTTTGGGCTAGATTCACTAAGCCCATGGATCCAATCCGATCCGTGAGCGATCTGATCTGTGGGCGGGGGGGCTGATTCATGAAGTGTCCTCATGCAAATGAGGACGCTCGGAATCACGCCCCAACCGACTGCAGGGATCGCTGAATAGTGATCCTGACGCATGCGTAGACTATCTGTAGATGGTCTACACATGCTTACAGAGCACAACCTTTTTTTTTTTTTTTTTTACTTTTGACTATAGCGAGCCCTTGGTTTTAACCCACGGGTTAAAACCATAGGCTTGCACTACAGGGGAAGTCCAGGAGAGTCAGGGCAGAAGCAGTGCAGCGATCGGGGCAGAGAGCAGGAGAGTCGGGGGCAGAGAGAGAGCTAGAAAGTCGGGACAGAGAGGGCAGGAGAGTAGGGGCACAAGCAGGGCGGTGATCAGGGCAGACAGCAGGAGAGTCGGGGGCAGAGAGAGAGCTGGAAAATCGTGGCAAAGAGAGCAAGAGAATAGGAGAGTTGGGGCAGAAGCAGGGCGGTGATCAGGGTTGAAGCAGGGTGGTGATTGGGGAAGAGAGCAGGAGATGCAGTCGGAAACGACGTGAGTGACTGGTCCCCAGCAGTTGCATGTTTGTTGCTTGGCCAACCTACTCGGTGTTCCAGTTGTTGGTTAGTGAATCGCTGCCTGCCTACTTTACATGCCCGTTTCCCTTCATTTGCATGCGCGGATCAGATTGGAGGATGATCGGCCACTAGGTTAGTAACTGTGGGTCGGAGGGAAGTCGGGTCGCAAAGTGGTCGGGACTTGATCGGTGAGCTTAGTGAATCTAGCCCTTTATATCCAAAAGTCAGAAAGCAGAATATTGAACCTAGTTTTTATGTTCCAGCATCCAAACACCTGAGTGCCTCCCAAAGAAGTTGCATTTTCTATTATGATTTCCATACTACTCCTGCAGGGTTTTCAGATTATGCAGAGAAGTTCTTTGGACATCAGAGCATTCTCCAGCCTCTCTTACAGTAGTCTGTCAGAGAAATTTATGGGGACCACCACTACTTCTTGGATCACTGACTCTCCTCTAATTGTTGGGTTTCCAAATATGAGGGTATAGGGACGACATTTGAAGCATAAGCCTCAACTCTGTGCACATGGCTGGTGGCATTGAGATAACATCCCTAGTATCGACAGATCACCTTCTAATTAAATTATCTATCAAGGATTACCTAATGTTGATGGGCTCAAAGTTTGAGAGGAAACCCAAGACCTGAGAAATTTGACGATAACTTCCTAGAAGCCTTGTTCTACCCCTATGTGGACGAAGACGACAACAACACTGTCAGAATAGGTTGATATCTGGAATGCACACTTAGCAATGGTATTAGAAAAAAATAGGCCTATGCTCTATGTAAACATTCCCCATGGTTCTCCCCAGAGCTATGGATCCTTAAACATGAAGGACATCAACGAAAGAAAATGGGAAAATTCTCACCTAGATAGGAAGACAGGTTCAACTGTAAGAAACACATGACAATGTCCAATCAACCCTTAACAGCAGCCCAAAAAAGATTTATCTCAACACGCTGAACAAACTAAATTTAACAAAGCTACTATTTAAAATAGTAAACAGCCTACTGCAAATTCCACAACTGAACCAGCTTTATCAGTCACAACTAACCAGCAATGATTTTGCCACATGAAGACCTATAGACCAGTCCCATCAAAGCTCCCATCAGCTAATGAGGAGAATACTCCCTCTCCCTCACATGCACAGCCATCTGGGACTCATTCAGCCAGGTTATAGAGGAAACTTTTGAAAATTTCCTGTAAGGTCTACAGTTGATAACCTGCCATTTTGACTTTTGCCAGCAAAAATAATACAGTGTTCCCCCGGTCGTTCGAGGTTGGCGGTTCGCGATCCTGGTCATTCGCGGTATTTTCTGACCGCGAACTGTCGACAAGGAGAGGGCAGCGGGAGAGAGCAGCCGGATCACCAGCGAATGCAGGAAATCACTCGCTGTATGTTCCAACCGCCTCTTCCTGCACCAAGTCGGGCCTTATTCAATCAGGAGCCGCTTTGACACGCAGCTCCTGATTGGTAAGGCCCGATTTAATGCAGGAAGAGGCGGTCGGAGCATACAGCGAGTGATTTCCTGCACTCGCTGGTGCTCCGGCTGCTCTCTCCTGCCTCTCCCGCTGCCCTCTCCAGTCTCCCCCATGAAAAACCGTATTTGCGGTTTTTCAAGATTCGCGGGGGTTCCTGGAACGGAACCCCCGTGAATATCGGGGGAGTACTGTACAGTGAATAAGCATAGACCTCACTGAAGGGGCCACTAAAACTGTTAAGCCACATTAAAATTGTGCTACAGGGTTCCATACTATCTCCCAAGTCTCTGGCTGAGCTGCTTCAGTCTATAGACACAAAATTCTATATCTGTGCCAAAGATATGCAACTAGTCTGTTATTGAGAAAGACATGGAGGAAGCCACTGCTTGCCCTGGATCGGTAGCATGGAATGTTGCTACTCTGGGTTTTTGCCAGGTACTAGTGACCTGGATTGGCCACTGCGAGGATGGGCTACTGGGCTTGATAGACCATTGGTTTGACCCAGTAAGGCTATTCTTATGTTCTTACTCATACCCACTGAACCAGATCTACTCATAATTTTGAGTAAACCGATTGCCTGTTTAACTGCAACTCAGGAATGGGCAAAATACAACAAATTCTACCTGAATCCAAGTAAAACAGATTCTTTGGGTACCTAACAAGTGGACAAAATACTTAACTTCAAAATACCTTTGGGAAGTAAGAATTCCCTCTATAATCACAGGTCAAGAATCTTGGAATACTGCTAGACTCATCACTTACTCTGATCTGGCAAATTCAAGCAACTTTTAAAAATTGTCTACCACCTTGGAAACTACTCTCAGACTAGTCCGACCACAGTTGTGCATATCATGATAAAGTCACAAATAGACTAATCTGATGCCCTGAATGCTGGTCAAACCAAAAAGAGTTTGCATAAGCTGCAATTAATTCAGAATGCCCTCAAAAAAATGGCGATAATCTCACTGTTATTTATTATAGCCCTAGTCACTCCGACACAAATCACAGTCCAATATATTAGACCCAGGCTAAAGTCATATTCACCATTTCTTTAAACTTACTAAAAGGTAGCCTCAGCCCCACCACTCCACCGCTAGATTAGTGTTTCATTGCGGGAAGAATTATGTGAGAACTCATCATTGGCTGCCTATAGCGTTTTTATCCAAAAAGTTTTTCCATCAAAAAATGTTTATAACAAATATTCAATATTTTAAAGTGTCAATTTATATTTAGCTTGTACTTAGCTTATTTAATCAGCCAACGTCCGGGAGTAGAACCCGACATGCATATTTCGCACTATAAAAGTGCTGTATCAAGGGTCTCCCAAGATCGCCCGTGTCATCCGACTCCACCAATTCTCTCTTAAAATTGGTGGAGTCGGATGACACGGGCGATCTTGGGAGACCCTTGATACAGCACTTTTATAGTGCGAAACATGCATGTCGGGTTCTATTCCCGGACGTTGGCTGATTAAATAAGCTAAGTACAAGCTAAATATAAATTGACACTTTAAAATATTGAATATTTGTTATAAACATTTTTTGATGGAAAAACTTTTTGGATAAAAACGCTATAGGCAGCCAATGATGAGTTCTCACATAATTCTTCCCGCAATGAAACACTAATCTAGCGGTGGAGTGGTGGTGCTGAGGCTACCTTTTAGTAAGTTTAAAGAAATGGTGAATATGACTTTAGCCTGACATTAATTCAGAATGCTGCAGCACAACTGATAGAAGGCTCCAAGTGGCATGACCATATAACAACCTTCCTGCAAAAACTATACTGGCTACAAGTACCTTACAGAACTAAAGTTAACACTGTTTGATTTTCAAGGTCCTCAGATAAAATGGACCAGAGTACTTAAAGACTAAATTAGTCCTTTAAACACCTTTGAGACATTTAAGGTCTTCTCAAGGAGCATCAATATCTGTACCCTATACCATGGACCACTAGAAGAACTAACAAATTGATTCTGGAAGAGATCAAACCAGCTATGTCACTCAAAGCCCAACTGATGAAGTTATGACTTGTCTTATATTGGTCACACCATCAGAAGAGAAAGATCATTGGAAAAGGAAATCATGTTTGGGAAGATCAAAGGAACCAGGTGAAGAGGGCTGCTGAATACGTTGAAAACAACTATGGGGATGACGCTGGATGACCTTACCGGATTAGCACAAAACCGATTTCTTTTTAGATCTGTAATTCATCAGGTCACTAGGACTCAAACATGAGTCGATGGCACCTAACATACCCTTATCAAAATAAATTGTATGATGTGATACCCAGAGGGGCTACATCTAACTTGAGACTACCCCTATTTCAGGAAGCAGGCAAAAGCTTGGCTCCTCTCCCAAACCTTTAATACATATGCTGTCCAACTACACACTCATTCTACCACCTGGACTAGCTTGCTATTGAAGAGGCTTAGGCTTTTCAGTAACCTTAAATTTCAATTTTTGTGCAAACTACAATCTTTGCCTTTAACTGCAGCTGGGTTCCACACAAACTAAAACTGGCATGAACAAGCTTTGGGATATAGGAAGGATACGATATGGCCTCAGGCCTTAGAGTACTACAATATCTAAAATTGCAGTTAAACAAAAGGCACCAGGCTTTTATTTCCTGGGAAATGCTGCCTCATTGAAGTATAATTCTCCTTTATGAGTTTCTCTGATTTCAAGTACAGTAAAACCTTGGTTTGCGAGCATAATTCGTTCCAGAAGCAAGCTTGTAATCCAAAGCACTCGTATATCAAAGCAAATTTCCCCATAGGAAATAATGGAAACTCAGACAATTCGTTCCACAACCCAAAAACTTTAATACAAAATACTATACGTACTCGTATTGCAAGACCTCGCTCGTTTAGAACAGTCACTACACTCTTACAGTGTCAGAGAGAGAAGAACCATCGGCTCAGTTGTGATGATGTGACGCGTGTATACCATATGTACTCGTATTGCAAGACTTTGCTCGTTTAGAACAGTCACTAAACTCCCGCAGCGTCAGAGAGAGAAGAACCATCAGTTCAGTTGTGATGTGTGTATACTCTATGTACTTGTATTGCAAGACATTGCTTGCATATCAAGTTAAAATTTAATAAAATGTTTTGCTTGTCTTGCAAAACACTTGCAAACCAAGTTACTTGCAATCCAAGGTTTTACTGTACTTTCTTACAGCTGTGCCATTTTCTAATTAACGCTGAGTCATTAGCATTATCTGCGTTCCCTTAAAAGCAACTCCTCAAAGTTTCCTTTCATGATAAGCGAGTTCACCCAGAATACAAGGTATCACCTGGTGTCCTTGGGAGGTACAAATACACAGGTCACTGCTATTCATCAATTACAAAACTGAAACAAACAGCCAGTGGCGTAGAGAGTGTGAGAGGCACCTGGGGAGGTGGCACCCCCTCCCCCTTCTCCATAGCCCCTGCCGCACACGTGCAGCCCTTTCTGACCCCGTACCTCTTAACTTCCAGGTCGAGACTCGCTGCCCGCGTTGGCTCTCCCTCCGATGTCACTTCTTAGGCGCAGGATCCAGAAGCGACGTCAGCGGGACAGCCGACACTGACGCGACCAGCAGGTTGGAGTTGCTGCTCATGCCAGCGAAGAGATAGAGGTACGGTGGAGAGGAAGTGAAGACACGCACACGGTGGGGGGAGGTGTGAGAAGGAGCAGGGGCGGAGAGGAGGAGTGCTGGTGCCCTCACCAAGACGGCACCTGGAGCGGCACCCCCCTTACTACACCACTGCAAACAGCTAATTGGAGCCTGGCTATCTGTGAGCTGGAAATAAAGGAGAACAAAGATGAAAATAGGAATGTTTACAGGTTTGACCTGACACACAATAAGGCCATATGCATTATCCCAATGTACAAACTTATATAAGCTTCTGTGTTGGGAGAATAACCCCTCCTGTCTCTTCATGTGTATTCAAAGAGTGCACTTCACTTTGTAAGGTCTTGTCATTTATGTATTCCCCAAGAGTCTTGTTAACTGCTACCATAATATTAGGTGTGTGTGTGCTGTATTTTCTCTTTTTTTCTTTATATAATGAAAGATTAGATTCTTACCTGGATAATCTCCTTTCTGTACTAGAGAATGACACGTGGACGTGTTCCTGAGGTAAACCACGACTAGTCCGCGGGAAAAGGAAAAATTGTGGATTGGCCAAAGAAGCTTCGGGAATAATGGTTTGAATTTTGTGAATGTTTAAATGCTTATAGTAAGCACTGCCTAAGGGAAAATTTTGCAAAACTGTGTTTGAATGCTACAGCAAATACGTTAAAAAACTTGCATAGCAAATACAGCTGGTAAATTGATCTAGTGTTTTTAAGGGACCTGAGATTCATCTGTGGAAAAAAAAATTGTTTAAAGAGTTTGAGATTCGTTTTGAAAAAATTTGAGCACGGGGGGAGGAGGGGGGGTAGGTTTTTATGCCTGTGACTGAGAAAAGGGAGCTTGGGGGATTTTTTCATTTATACATCTCCTGTTGTAAATCTGAGGCTTTTCCAACCCTTGGGTTTTGCTCTTACTGAATGGCTATAATGAAATGTTAAATCTGTCAAAGGATTGTTATTGATTTACAACTATAGTAAGTGAACCCCTTTTGGAACTATTTTTGTTTGATGGTGATTATTTCCTGCTACCCATATTTGATATTTTTTGCAATTTCATAAGAACCATTTTACCAGCATATCAATAATAATAAAACGCTAGAGCGTGCATGCGCTCTCGAAAATTCGTGCGGTGTGGCGCCATGAGGTGTGCTTCTGTGGCAACATTCTAACCTCACGGCGCATGCGGGGGCTAAAGGCGCGCGACTGTGCTCTCTACAAACCTCCCGGCTCCAGCGGAGTAGGCAGCACCAGTGGACAGTAGCCCCGCTCCGGCCGTTCACCCTCCACAAACCTCCCGGCTCCAGCGGCGTAGGCAGCACTATAAACACGCTGCTTCACGCCCTTCTCTGCCGATTTCCTCTGCCGCATCTCTGATGACATCATCGGAGACAGACGCGGCAGAGGAAATCGGCAGTAGAAGGCCGCGAAGCAGCGTGTTTAAAGTGCTACCTACGCGGCTGGAGCCCCGAGGTCTGTCGGCGGTGGGAGGGTCAGGAGCAGGCCAGATCGAGCAGGACAACGGCAGTACAAGAAGGGAGAGGTGCTGAACGGAGCAAGGAAGAGAAGGGAAAGGGGGGTGGGGGAAAATGCTGCTACTGCTTCTGCACAGGAAAGGGGGGGGATAGGAGGGAAATGCTGTTGCTGCTTCATAGGGAAGTGGGATGGAAATGCTGCTGCACAGGGAAATGGGGAAAAATGACAGACAGACAGCGGAGAGAGGGAGACAGAAAGAAAGAAAGAAAGACACAGGGGCAGGGAGAGGGACAGAAAGACAGACAGAGAAAGGGGGCCAGAGAGAGAGTCAGCGGGAGAGGGAAAGGGGGCTGCTTTGGGGGGAGGGGTGTGCTTGGGGCAAACAGCTTTGCTCTAGGGGGGAAGACAGAAGGGGCCATGGAGAGACAGGGAGAGGGAAAGGGGGCTGCTTTGGGGGGAGGTGTGTTGGGGACAGACAGCTTTGCTCTGGGGGGGGAAGACAGAAGAGGGCCATGGAGAGATATTTGGGGGGAGGTGGGTGCTGGGGGCAGACAGCTTTTCTCGGGGGGGGGGGGGGAGACAGAAGGATACAGACAGCGGCCAAGGGAGAGAGATAAAGAAAGACAGACAGACACATCTATTCTAGCACCCGTTAATGTAACGGGCTTAAAGACTAGTATGACTATAAAATTGCCAAGAGAGAAGGGGTAGACCAAATGACTTCCAACAGTCCGACGTATGTAGCCAAAAGTTTATTGACAAAGCACCTAATTTTAGAAGGACCCAACACAGGACCGTGTTTTGGTGGAACTCCACCTGCCACAGGGGTCCATCAACTGCAATTTGAAATGAAAAATTGATGCCGAGGAAACGTACAAATCCAGTAATAAAGAGCCACTGATGGATAAGAACATACATAAGAACATAAGCAATGCCTCTGCTGGGTCAGACCTGAGGTCCATCGCGCCCAGCAGTCCGCTCACGCGGCGGCCCAACAGGTCCAGGACCTGTGTAGTAAACCTCTATCTATACCCTTCTATCCCCTTTTCCAGCAGGAAATTGTCCAATCCTTTCTTAAACCCCGAAACTGTTCTCTGCCCTATAACGTCCTCTGGAAGCGCGTTCCAGGTGTCGACCACACGTTGGGTAAAGAAGAACTTCCTAGCATTCGTTTTGAATCTGTCCCCTTTCAACTTTTCCGAATGCCCTCTTGTTTTTTTATTTTCTGAAAGTTTGAAGAATCTGTCCCTCTCTACTCTCTCTATGCCTTTCATGATCTTGTAAGTCTCTATCATATCCCTTCTAAGTCTCCTCTTCTCCAGGGAAAAGAGACCCAGGTTCTCCAATCTCTCAGCGTATGAAAGGTTTTCCATCCCCTTAATCAGTCGTGTTGCTCTCCTCTGAACTCTCTCGAGTAACGCCATATCCTTCTTAAGGTACAGCGACCAATACTGGACGCAGTACTCAAGATGCGGATGCACCATTGCCCGGTACAGCGGCAGGATAACTTCTTTCGTTCTGGTTGTAATACCCTTCTTGATTATACCTAGCATTCTATTCGCTCTCTTAGCAGCCGCTGCACACTGTGCCGTCGGCTTCATTGTCATGTCCACCATTACCCCCAAGTCCCTTTCCTGGGTACTCTCAGTCAATAACATCCCTCCCATCGTATAATTGTGCCTCGGGTTTCTGTTTCCCACATGCAATACTTTACACTTCTCAACATTGAACTTCATCTGCCATCTCTCAGCCCAATCCCCTAGTTTGTCCAAGTCCCTTTGCAATTCTTCGCATTCCTCCTTCGTCCGAGCTCCATTAAATAGTTTGGTGTCGTCCGCAAATTTTATTATCTCACACTTCGTTCCTGTTTCTAGATCATTTATGAATATATTAAAAAGCAGCGGCCCGAGCACCGAGCCCTGCGGAATACCACTCGTGACCTTCCTCCAGTCCGAGTAGTGGCCCTTCACTCCTATCCTCTGTTTCCTTCCCTCTAACCAGTTTCTGATCCATCTATGCACGTCTCCGTCCACCCCATGGTTCTTCAGTTTCCGGAGTAGACGTTCATGAGGCACCTTGTCAAAGGCTTTCTGGAAATCTAGGTATATGATGTCTATGGGGTCTCCTCTGTCCATCTGTTTGTTAATTCCCTCGAAGAAGTGCAATAAGTTAGTCAGGCACGATCTTCCCCTGCAGAAACCATGTTGGCTGGATATCAGAAGTTCGTTTTTTTCAAAATGTTCATCGATGTTTTCTTTTATCAGTGCTTCCGCCATTTTCCCCGGAACCGAGGTCAGACTCACCGGTCTATAGTTCCCCGGGTCACCTCTTGATCCCTTTTTAAAGATGGGCGTAACGTTGGCTATCTTCCAATCCTCCGGGATCACACCTGTTTTCAGAGATAGGTTGCAAATTTGCTGTAGTAGCTCCGCTATTTCCTCCTTTAGTTCCTTCAGAACCCTTGGATGGATTCCATCCGGACCTGGGGATTTGTCAGTTTTTAGTTTTTCTATCTGCCTGTACACATTATCGAGGCTCACTTCCATGGATGTTAACTTTTGTGCTTGATTTCCATTGAAGATTTGTTCGGGTTCCGGTATGTTGGTTGTGTCTTCGCTTGTAAATACAGATGAAAAGAACATGTTAAGTCTTTCCGCGACCTCTTTCTCTTCCTTCACCGCTCCCTTCCGGTCTCCGTCTTCCAGCGGTCCCACCTCCTCCCTAGCCGGCTGTTTGCCTTTAACATATCTAAAGAATGGTTTGAAATTTTGTGCTTCCCTGGCTAATCTCTCTTCATACTCTCTTTTGGCTTTTCGAACCACATGGTGACATTCTTTTTGATACTTCCTGTGCTCTTTCAAGTTTCCCTCAGATTTGTCCTTTTTCCATTTTCTGAATGAATTTTTCTTATTGCCTATCGCTTCCTTCACTATTTTAGTTATCCACGCTGGGTCTTTTGTTCGACTCTTGTTGCACCCTTTTCTGAATCTGGGGATATACAGATTTTGTGCCTCGTTCACCGTGTCCTTGAAAAAGGACCAGGCATGTTCCATCGTCTGCCATTTTTTGGAAGTGTTCCTAAGTTTCTTCTTTACCATTCCCCTCATTGCTTCGTAGTTTCCCTTCCTGAATTTAAAAGTTGTCGCTATGGTTCTCTTTCCTTTCAGTATTCATAGTTCCACCTTGAACTTGACCATATTATGATCGCTGTTTCCCAACGGTCCCATTACTTCCACCTCCTTTGCAGGTCCCCTCAGTCCATTTAGGATTAGGTCCAGAGTGGCAATTCCTCTCGTTGGTTCTCTAACAAGCTGCTCCAAGAAGCAATCTTGTACAGCCTCCAGAAATTCTGTCTCCCTAGTGCAGCTTGAGCTTCCAAGACTCCAGTCTATCCCAGGGTAGTTGAAGTCTCCCATAATAACCGTATTACCGCTTTTGCATTCTCGCTTCATCTCAGCTTCCATTTCTTCATCGATCTCTCCTGTTTGTCCGGGAGGACGATAGTATAGGCCTATCTTTATTTCAGGCCCTTTCCTTCCCGGTATTTTAACCCATAGTGATTCTAGCTTGTTGGCCGTCTCTGCTATGTCCATTCTTGTCGATTGTATGCTTTCTTTTATATATAGTGCTATTCCACCGCCTTTCTGTCCTGACCTGTCCTGGCGATAGAGCTTGTACCCCGGCAGTGCTGTATCCCATTTGCTTTCCTCATTCCACCATGTTTCAGAGATTCCAATGATGTCTATGTCTTCTGCAATGGCCATGGCTTCTAATTCCCCCATTTTGTTTCTTAGGCTCCTTGCATTAGTATATATGCAATTTAGCTCCTGGAATTTTGTTGCCTTCATTTCCTTTCCCTGTGCTTCGGTCTTTAGAGTCTTCTTTTTGGCTACAATCTTTCTACCTTCCTCTTCTTGGTTAGTTGACTCCTGTAAATTGTCCCTTGTTTCTTCCAAGCCTTTTTTCCCCTCAGTATCTTCATTGGATACCTTCTTCCGAATCATCGACGCTTGGTCGACTGTTGGCTTTCCCCTTCTTCTTAGTTTAAAGCCTGTTCTATTCCTCTTTTGACGTTGTTTGCTAGAAGTCTAGTTCCCGCCACGCTCAGATGCAATCCGTCTCTCCTGTAGAGCTTGGATACTAAAAAAAGTCAGGCAGCTTCTGACACCACACTTTACTGGTGTCAGGAGCTGTCTTTTAGTATCCATTGGTGGCTCTTTATTACTGGATTTGTATGTTTCCTAAGCATCAATTTTCCATTTTAAATGGCAGAAGATGGAGCATTTTGACACCTGAGGCAGGCAGGCAGAGCTTCGTCAAAATACAGACCCGTGTTGGGTCCTTCTAAAATTGGGTGCTTTTGTCAGTAAACTTTTGGTTATATACACCTGGCTGTTGGAAGTCATTTGGTCCACCCCTACTCTCTTAGGTTGGATGATTTTCCTTCATCTCCATTTTTGGATCCACACTTGCTTTATAATTATCCCCTCGGTCCAGTCTGGATCAGTCCCTGTTCACTTGTGTGTCTGAATGAAATGTGCTGTACTGTACTACCTGTACTATTAAATGACCACTTAGAAAAAAGGTCCATCCTGTTGTCACCTTTGTGCTGGCAACACCAATCTCTGGTCCGGCGTTGATGTGAACACCACAGTCTGTCTCTCGGGATATGGAGCTGCCGACAGTATTGGTGATTCCCACTGTCAAAGCTCCACGCTCCTTGCAGTACCGAAGGGCCAGAAGCGTGTCTGCTGTCTCACCTGCAGACACAGCAATTACAGGATTACCAAGTCAGTAAGCCAAGAATTAGGTGCCCTACCATTCAAAGAAACCATTTTTTAAGGCATACAGTACTTCTACCTGATATGTTCAATTGGTTTAGTCTTACTACTTGTTCAAGTCCTGGTTCTGGATGATGCCTCACTCACATTTATTTTGTTACCCCCTCCCCTCCTTTTGTTTCTTAGGGTATAATAATCTCCCTTCCTGACCCCATTCTCTTAAAATATGACCGTTTGTAACCTAGCATCCTTTTTAATCTTTTTGTAAACCGCTAACATAACTGTCTATCGTTCCTGTTTTTTCACTGAGGGTGATTTTATAACAGGCCTATTTAGTCACTATTTTATTAAGACACTTACACCTACAGTCATTTGAATAAATTAGGACACCCCATGAAATATTCGGTTCTTAAGAAATGTTCACATATTGATGTCATAACTTTTTTTTTTATTTATCTCTGGAATAGAAAGTGATGAATTACAGGTAAACAACAAAAAAATTTCCTTGATTTACTCTTGAAACAAAAGATATCCACAAAAATGTATATTCTAACTGGGGAATAAATCAGGACACCCTCAACCCTAATAGCTAGTGTTACCTCCTTTGGCTGAAATAACTGCAGCGAGACGCTTCTTGTAGCCATCTACCAGTCTCTGACATCGGTCTGAGGAAAGTTTGGCCCACTCCTCAATGCAGAATTCTTTCAGCTGTGAGATGTTTGAGGGGTTTCTTGCATGCACAGCCCATTTCAAATCACCCCACAGCATCTCAATGGGATTAAGATCAGGGCTTTGACTCAGCCACTCCAGGACTCTCCATTTCTTAGTTTTCTGCCAGTTCTTGGTGGTTTTACTGGTATGTTTTGGGTCATTGTTGTGTTGCAGGGTCCAGTTCTGCTTCAACTTTAATGTTATTATAGATGGTCTCACATGTTCCTCAAGCACCCTCTGATACACAGTACAATTCATGGTGGATTCTATGATGGTGAGCTGGCCAGGTCCTGCTGCAGCAAAGCATTCCCAAACCATGACACTTCCACCTCCATGCTTCACAGTTCGTATGAGGTTCTTTTCCTGGAATGCTGTATTTGGTATATACCAAACATGTCCTCTTTTCTGATGTCCAAATAATTCAATTTTAGACTCATCTGTCCATAGAACACTATTCCAGAAGTCCTGGTGTTTGTCTACGTTTTCTCTGGCAAACTTCAGTCTAGCCTTGATGTTTCTCTTAGAGAGCAAAGTTTCCTCCTTGCACACTTTTCATGCAAGTTAAATTTGTGCAGTCTCATTCTGATTGTAGAGGTATGCACCTTCACATTAACAGTAGCAAGAGTCTGTTGTAGGTCCCGTGATGACATTTTAGGGTTTTTGGAGACTTCTTTTAGCATCTTGTGGTCTGCTCTGGAGGTCAACTTGGTTGGACAGCCAGACCTGGGCATGTTGGCAGTTGTTTGGAAAGTCCTTCGCTTGTACACTATTTTCCAAACCATGGAATGGCTAATGTCAAATTCTTTTGAGATCTTTTTAAATCCCTTACCAGACTTATAAGCTGCTACAATCTTCTTTCTGAAGGCCTCAGACAGCTCTTTTGATCTTACCATGGTGTTCACTCTCACGGCAGCAGTCATGAGCACACCAAACTAAATGTCTAAGATTTAAGTAGGGCAAACCTCCTTCAAAATGCTGTCACGATGTTCTAATCATATGCACCTGATGTGATACACCTGTGTATAATTTGAGACACTTTAAGTGAAAGGATATGTGGGGATGTCCTAATTTATTCCTCAATTAGAATACACATTTTTGTGGATATCTTTCGTTTCATGAGTAAATCAAGGAAAATTTTTGTTGTTTACCTGCAATTACATCACTATCTTTTTCAGAGATTTAAAAAAAAAAAAAAAAAGATTTGACAACAATATGTGAACATTTCTTAAGAAAGAACTGAATATTTCATAGGGTGTCCTAATTTTGTCACTTGACTATACTGTATATGTCTTTATTAAATACTACCAAGAGTGGCAGAAATCACGCCTATATTACAGACATAGACATTTATTCCTGCTCGCTGATATAAAACATCCATACTCAGATTGCATTTTATAGTCAATTCATACACTTGACAGCTCTGCCCAAATCCCACCCCACACATGGTTACCAGCAAAATATCCCTCTTTGTATCAGGGCATACTTTTACACCAAATAGTATTTTTGAAGAGTCCATGTGTGGCCATGATTTGATGGTGTGTACTTTGCAAAGGCGGAACTCACAGGTATATACATAAATTATACAGTTCTAATATTTGCATCTAGATATGTGCTATATACCAGCCGTAGGGCTGATGTAAGGGACTGGCCTTAATACACATACATTTTTGTCATTTGCACTAGTGTTCTATACAGAAAAAGTTGGCCTCTACTTTTCTTTAGAGAATAGGCTTAAAATAGGTGCCATAACTATTGCATATTCGGTACCATGTTACAGAATTACCCTTTCATGTACAGAAATCTACATTCTCTGCAATAATCAAGTCTGCAACGTTATCGTGATGCACCGCTGGCGACATCACAAGCAGCAATACTGAGGACTCATCAGCATATATATATTAAAAATGATCACAATTCCTTTTTCTTTCTACAATTAAGTAGTATTTCAAACATAAAAACTGGACCAAAAGCAGCCAGTTTGATATCCTACAACCCTTTCTGCTGTGACTGTAGGGATAGAGATCTGATAAGTTCTGATCCAGGGCATCAGAACACAGGCAGGGTCAACATACAGGCGGTTCTGAACGCAGGCCAGGTCAGCACACTGACCTAGGCCCTGTGTGCGGATCTAGGCCTGGGTTTGGATCTGAGGCCCTGTTTCTCATTCCCTCTCCCTCTCCCACGTATTCATTCTAAGCAAGGACAAGGTTTGCACCTTGAGACAGAATGCTGAAGCATTCCCCCCTCCCCGACTCTTGCCACTTATTAACCTGACATAGGTTTACCCTTATCTTTTTCCTTATCTTGTATAAGCATCCCTTATATGGGCAACAATCAGACTTTGCCTACAGCTTAAGGCTAAGGAGCATGCATTATAACCTTTGGACTGTCACATGCTTATCTTATTTGAGCTGTCTTTATTTGTTAATCAGGCCCTTGTCTAAGTGCTGAGTTGGAGGATGATCACGAGGTAAAAGCACGAGGTAATCACGAGGTAAAAAGCATGTACCTATCTTTATATCCCCCAATGTAAAACCATGTACCTTTGTACCCACCAATCATGAGATGTGTAAACGAGGGAGTTACTATGATGTCATTAGCTTAGAAGCATAATAAATACGGACTCGTGCGCCACTTGTAGGAATACCACAAAAGAAACACACATGCAATTTTAGAATCGGGAGGAGGCGCTAATAAGTGCCCTGAATCAGAACTTGTCAGATCTCCATCCCTACATGTGACAGATCTTCTGCCACTAGCAATGTTTGTTATGTTTCTAACCTTATCTTGGTTACTGAATGCCTATAAGTGAAATATTCTCTTTGTTTTTAGAATGACATTGCTAGATCAGAATAAAGTTCACAACTCAAAGTAAAACAAACCATAAAGCTAGACATCTTCAATTATCAAATAACCAATCAGTGTGTATTTGTTTTTATTTAAATACAGCAAGCTAATGGGTTATTGACATTGAGGGTTTAGCACACATTCCATGACATCACTTCCCAATCTCTGATGCCACAAAATGACTACTACTTTGCATCAGTACAAAGCAGGCCTAGATTAGTTGAGAGAGGCTGCTACATACAGTGGGCTCAAATTAAGTTTTCTGGGGGCACTTGAAACTGACAGGGATGAAAGTCACCGATGCCTTGTCCACCTGCTCCTTCTTACATTAGCTAAAAACCAGCAATAGGTAGGCAAGGTGTTAATTTCCTCATCTAAACTAGACATGGCTCTTGTCTCAGGGTTTGCAAATATTTTCTGATTAAAAAGCTCTCTGCATAATGTTATGTAAAACTATGTGTTACCCAAATCCAGTTCCAGACCATGCATACAATTGTGTGGAACCTTTTAGGGATATCTGTGAACTCTGGCCGAGGGTCTAACCTGACTGACTGATGAAAAAGCAAACATCATCTCTGAAGACAGGTGTGTTCCTATCCAGGAAGTCACTGGCAAGTTCAACCATGACAGGTAACTCTGTCAACTCCTCCAGGATTTGACGAGTCTAGGGATAGGAAGAGAAAAAGACTGAAAATGTTTGCAGACTAAACAAATTCTCAGCAATTCTGATAAGATGTACTGCACAATGGCCCAGCAAAAACCATCAGTTCAAATACTTTGACAGCTTACATCATTACATTCAAGCTTGATTAAAACCATAGTAGTTCTAGTTAGCATATAGTGAGGCTCATTTTCAAAGCACTTAGACACACAAAATACCATAAGTGCTTTGAAAATGAGCCCCAGTATCTTGCTAAATTATGAAAAAATGAGGAAAGAGCCAGCGTCACCTAGCTGATGCAAAACCTTTCCCATAAGCCAGTGTATTACAAACTGTGTGCCGCGGTGAGATTCTGGGTGTGCCATGAGATGCCGGTAAGGAGGAAAAGTGCCAGCCGACTATCTACAAGACGTGCCTCTCACGGTTTACATCATCGACTGTATTCATGCTTGTATTTGGTCATTTTAACTATTGCTATTCTGTTAGCAAAATGTTAAGTTTTAGGACATATTTTACCTGATGTACACCACCTTGGGTGAATCTCTTTATGGAGGCAGTTAATAAATCTCAATAAAAAACCTAATGAAGCAAAAGGTTTTCAACCTTCTGGCTCTCTTAAATGCAGTAGGATACTCTAACATGTGGCCTGTACAAGTAAATAGAAAAATGCACTGCTGGGCATAAACAGCAGCTGCCCAGTACAGAAGATAAACAGAAAGGCTGATGGAAAGAAACCTTACCGGGGGGGTGGGGTGGGGGGAAGAGGGGTGGTACATAACATTTTGGCGACATTTGTAGTTTTCAAGTCTGCCAAGTGCCATGACAAGGTCAGCATTCTCTATACATTACAATCTTGTTCTGAAGCACAGGGAAACTTCTGTTTCTCAAAGAATGATGTTATCACAGCAGAAAAGCAGAAAGAACAACTAGTCTAATCTATCCATCTCATAAGATTTTTTTTTAAAAAATTAAATGGTTTCTAAGAAAATATACAAAAGTAACTCACAGCTACTCCGGCATGATAACTGGTCCCACATGCAATTAAGATTAAGCGTCGGCACCTCTGGATTTCTTTAATGTGATCCTTCAAACCTCCCAAATTCACTGAAAGAAGAATTGCCACAGAGGTCTAACAGTAGGAAGGTGAATGCTCAAAGCTAATTACAGCTGCACATTTTGCTTCAGGCTTCTCTTCCCGCTCCCTCTCCAAAGTCGTCCACAAAGAATGCACCAGCAGGAAGACATGGATATCCACTGCTTCACCCCTCAAAATGCCATTGGGTAGGAGAAGACAAAATGGGAGATAATCCTGCCGCTCTCTCCTGTGCTCCTCCAGGCCCCCCACTGCCATATTAGAGGTAATTCTATAAGTGGGTAATTCTATATTGTGAGTTATTGGTGCACCTAATATTTATGTGCCTATAGTTACACCAGCCACTGAACTGGTGTGACTGCAGGCACCTAAATACAGAAGAATGCAAGTAACTTACAGTATTTTGTAAGTTACGTGTATAAATGGGAGCCCCCACCTACGCCCCACCCTTGCTCCACCCTTTGTATACCTCCTTTAGGTGTGCCAGTACAGAATATTGACATTAATACATATGTGCACACGGGTTTCTAGTGTCAATATTCTGTAAATTTACATGTGCCATCCATCCATTTATAGAATTGCCCTTATTATATGGTGAATGCAGTTGTTTACAGGTCCACTGCCATCCATGAGCTCTTCCACACAGATGCACATCTGTACTGCCCTGAAAAGCCAGAGCATAGTAACTCACATATTTGTCAAAAACTAAGCTAACTTGCCTAATGTCCTGTAGCTACTGTGTATATAGAGATGGGAGTGTCATTCTGGACAGTAAGATATATTCCCCATGCTTGCGAGCCATGCAGAAGGAATCCATTTCAGATTTTCAACTCCTCCTCCTTCTCCAGTGTGCTTTGCTGTCCCCTTCAGCTTGTACCAAAGCAGGCAATAGCCCAATATAGGAACACATAAGAAGGAGGGGTACAAAGAAACTCTCCGAACTACAAATCTATTCTGCTCTGAAAGTAAGTATAACTGAACAATCAAAAGATCAAAATAACCATACCAATCTGAAACATTTATGGAGCTCAAACATTCCTTCAATATGTTATAGCAATAGACTATTCTTCATACCCTTAAGGTCTGACTGAAGTCAAAATCTCAGTTTTGACTCAAACTTTCTGATTGAAACAGTAGGCAGGTGGAGTATTTCTGACAAGCAGGGCATCAGAATGACACACCTATCTACTAGAAAAGATATTAGCACAGTAAGAACCTAATCTCTTTTTTTCTAGTGCAATAGGTGTTTCATTCTGGACAGTAGGGATGTACAAAAGAAGTTCCAGAAACCTAGGGTGGAATTTCAGTGCCTGCTTGTAACACTGAAGACCCAAAGATGGTGTCCCTCTATGCTCCCATGTCCATTCTGTATTACTTGGAGAACGTTTGCAGAATCAACCAGGTCGCTGCCCTACAAATCTCCCTGGGCGAAATTGCCTAAGCTTCTGCCCACGAGGAAGACACACTTCTTGTGGAATATGTCCTCAACAAGACCAGCTATTGCTTGACACAGGCAATATATGCCGACGAGAGGCCCTCCATATCCATTTTGAGATGGTAGCCTTAGACGCTGGTCTACTGTGTCTAGCCTGACTGATGAACACAAACAGACGGTCCAACAGTTAGAACTCATTGGTGACCTCCAGATAACTTAAGAAGACTCTCCTCACATCCAACTTTTTCAGAATATGGTCCATTTTATTTGATCCTGTGGTCTGGAATTTATTTGATCTTGTGGTCTGGAATGCTGGCAATCTTACTTCTTGATTGATGAGAAACGACCTTGGGCAAAAAGGACAGGACTATGCACAAAGAAACACCTGCCTCAGCGATCTTGAGGAAGAACTCCCTGCAAGATAGGACTTGCAGCTCCGAGACTCGTCTCTCTGACATAATGGCCATGAGGAAAATGGTCTTCACAGAAAGATCCAACAAGGAGGCCATTTAAATAGGCTCATAAGGAGCCTGCTGAGGCCATGCAAAACCACTTTAAGGATCCATGATATAAACAATTGATTTATCGGAGGTCTGAGCCTTAATGCCCCCTTTAGGCATCTGTCTATGTCTGGATGAGAAGTCAGGTGAGCTTTACATCTATGGGCCCTGAAGCATGAGAGCTCACCACTGGGACCCTGACTACCTCTGAGTATCCTTTGCGCTCTAACACTGCATGCTCAAGAGCCATGTCATAAGACCAAAGCGGTCCAGATCTTCAATGACCACTGGACCCACAGTACCTGCAGTCTGAGACCCTTGTCCTTCTGAAGATGTACTTGTCAATCCGGTGCTACAAGGTCCACTCTCTTTGGGTGGTGTGCTATTCTGTGAAGTATGCACCCTAAGATGGATCATGGAAGAATCACATACAAGAGTTTGTTCTTTGGCCATGGCTGGACAAGGGTGTCCAGACCTTTGCTTCCGACTCAAATCTTCAATTGTTCCTCGCCTTAGCCATTAGATCAAAAGATGACTGATCTTATTGAAGAACAATGGACTGGTACACTACTGAAGATAACATCAATTCTCCTGTGTCTAAGGTCTGTCTTCTGAGGTAATCGGCCTGGACACTGTACACCTCTGCAACATAAGAACATAAGAAGTTGCCTCCGCTGAGGCAGACCAGAGGTCCATCTCGCCCAGCGGTCCACTCCCGCGGCGGCCCATCAGGCCCATTTCCTGAGCAGTGGTCCCTGACTATCCCTATGACCTACCTCTACTCCTATCTGTACCCCTCAATTCCTTTATCCTCTAGGAACCTATCCAAACCTTCTTTGAAGCTTTGTAACGTGCTCCGGCCTATCACAGCCTCCAGAAGCGCGTTCCATGTATCCACCACCCTCTGGGTGAAAAAGAACTTCCTGGCGTTTGTTCTAAACCTGTCCCCTTTTAATTTCTCTGAGTGCCCCCTTGTACTTGTGGTTCCCCATAATCTGAAAAATCTGTCCCTGTCTACCTTTTCTATACCCTTCAGGATCTTGAAGGTTTCTATAGAAAAGGTAGACAGGGACAGATTTTTCAGATTATGGGGAACCACAAGTACAAGGGGGCATTCAGAGAAATTTAAAGGGGACAGGTTTAGAACAAACGCCAGGAAGTTCTTTTTCACCCAGAGGGTGGTGGATACATGGAACGCGCTTCTGGAGGCTGTGATAGGCCGGAGCACGTTACAAGGCTTCAAAGAAGGTTTGAATAGGTTCCTAGAGGATAAAGGAATTGAGGGGTACAGATAGGAGTAGAGGTAGGTCATAGGGAATCTCTGGAATCATCTGTGTTCCAGAAAAATTGGAATGTACAAATAGGCTTCCGGCAAGTCTAGGAAAGCTAGAAATTCCACTGGAGCCACCGCTGCGATGACTGACCGCACGATCTCCATGCAAAAGCGAAGAACCTTCAAGGCCTCATTTCCATGTATAAGATTCATAATAGGTCTCCAGTCTTCTGAGCCTTTCTTGGGCACTCTGAAGTATATTTGGAGTATCTGTCTGAGTCCAAATCTGGAGGTATGGGTTCTATGGCCTGAATTTCTACAAGTCTCTGTACTGTTACTAAGACTCTGCATGATCTTTATGGGCACCCCACCAGGAAGTCTACAAACCAATCTGTTAGGAGATGGGTGAACTTGAGCTTGTACCCTCACTGAATAATCTCCAGCACTCAGATCTGTTCCCAGACCTCCACATACACCAAAAGCCTTCCTCCTATCCTCAGGGGAAAACTTAAGCCCTGGCATTATTGCGCTCTCTTGGAAGTTGAAGTGGGACAAGAACCAGAGGCTTGGCTTCGCCTAGGTCCTATAAATCTCTGTCTTGATTCCTGATAGGATCTCTCAGATGAGGTTCCTCCAGAATACTGTCGAAAGCACTTGGAATTACAAAAATTAGACTGCCCAGAATCTCTCGAGGTTCGCAGTCTGCTGCCCAGCAGAGACTTCAGCCAGTGATCAGCCAAGAGATCATCCAAATCCCTTCCAAACATTTGTCCTTTTGAAAGCAAATCTGCCTTGAAAGTGGAATCTCCTGCCCATTGCCTGATCCAGAGCATTCTGCGGGCTGAAATCGAACAAGCCAAGACTTTGTGCATGACTCTGATATCTCATGATTCTAACATCAGCTACATAATCCACCCCTGCTTCATAAGCTGGAGTAAAGGCTCGCCTCTACCAGAGTGAGTCCAAGCATCCTGGTATAAAAAAGCACATGCCACAAAAAAGGCTGCTGTAGCTACTTTGTTCCCTAAGGCCAAAGCTTTGAACTGCATCTTTAGGACCACATCCACTCTGTAATCATGTGTATCCCTCACTTGGCCTATACATTTGCTTGGTTACCACAGCAACCAAAGGAACTACCTTAGGCTGAGCGAACATCTGTTGCCTCTCCTGTGCCATAGAATAAAATCTAGACTTTTCCTACCTTTAAAGAGCCCTCAGGAGCATCCCAATGCCCGATGACTAAAACACTCGTATCATGATGCCAAGGAAAACGACATGGGTTGTGCTCGCACTCCACTGAGGAAAAACCATTAAGTCTAACTGTAACTCCCGCAGGGAGGCAATAATGAGGCTTCCATGGTTGAGGGCCACCACTGCTTCCTGCATACTTACTCCCTGTTTGTGACCCCATATCTCCCAGCAAGGAAGATTCACTCTGTGACAGCAAAGGCATAAAGATTGACCCCTCGCCCTCTGAGTCCCTGTCAGAAAGGTCTACAAGATCTTGGTCAGCTGCTGGTAATGACTCTGATACACCCTGGGAGCACAAGTTCCCTTTTGAGACCCCTAGCTTGTTACCAGACATCATATAAGGATCCTGACTATCCAAATAAGCTCTCCACATCAAATTAACCAATTCTGGAGAAAAAGCTTTATTAGGCATCACTTGAGTCCTCTTTAGGTAACTTCATCTAACTTCTCTTAGGCTCTGCTGCTTCCACGCACTTATGCTTAGGTAAGCTGCTGTTCCAGGGATCCAGGAAAGCTTTTTTTCATGGTAGGGAGGCCCCCCAGAGGTTTTTCAGCTCTAGAGATCAAAGGAGAGGCTAAGCCCGATACTCCCGCCTTACCTTCATGTGCTGCATGGCATATAGCACAAGGGCACCCTTCCAGCATTCATCCAGTGCAAACCATGAATTAGGGGTAAAAGAGCATGAAGACTCCATCCCTGCCAGTTTTGAGGCAAAACAATGTAATTTGAAGGATCTGGAGAACTTTGAAAAAAATCAGGACATCCAAGATGGCCACCCTGGTAGTATTTTGGCAGCCCAAAAAAAAAACCCAGCTCAAAAACCCCTTAAATAAAAGTTAAAAAAAAACCTCAGAAAACAGGATTTTAGAGGTGAGGCACCTTAGAGGATGTGGCAGAAACCTTTAAAAATAAGGTTTTCAGACCCCCCTCCCCCCATTTTGCCTGTAGGCTCTAATAGCCTTACTCAATGTGACATGTGCTCAGAGGCTGATGCAGCCTGCCTCAGCTATAAGAAGCAACTGGATCTGGGAAGAAGAATCCTTGCTTCAATCAGCCAGTCCTCCAAATGCTGAGAGCTTCAGGCTGCCTAATTTGAACTAATCTTCAACCCCCGTAGAACCACGCATGTGAAGGGAGGGAGGCAAAAATGCAGCCAGCACCCTGAAGAGCCCCATTGAGCCCCCTGCAGATGCCTAACAACCTGTGCTCAAGCCCCTGTTAATCAGCAGGCAAACTAAGCTACTAGGATACGGACCCTGAGCTGTGCTCTAGTTTCTGCAGGCTGGCCAAGCAAGTCCCCAAGGGATTAACCTGTCAGCTGCAGACTCAAGTCTATTTCTTTTCCAAGCAGGTAAAACTGTCCCCTCACTGGAGAGCTCTAGTGCATCAATAGCTGCAAAAAAAACCTGTAAAAATACTGAAAATAATAAAGAAATATAAAGAGCAGATTAAAAGTGTATTGGGCAGTATATAAAGATAAATCAAATAAAAAAGACACTTAAACCGGGAGGAGGGATGGGAGGGCAAGGGGAGGGGGGTGAGCAATGACGAGAGTTTGCCTTTTGTATTGTTTTTCTACATGGGGGTGTTTTTGCATTTGGATTTATGGATTGAATATACATTGATACCCTGAGTCTGTAGGGCTTCAAGCTTATATTGTATATGTTTATAAATAAACTTGGAAAAAATAAAAAATTTTTTTTAAAAAGACACTTTCTGGCTCACGAAAAGAAAAAACTGAAAGGGGCAGCAGAGCCCTCTGAAGAAGGAGTTGAAAAACTGGAATGGATTCTTTCTGCATGGCTCACGAATATGGGAAGAATATTCTACTGTCCAGAATGAGAAACCTGTTACACTAGAATTCTAAATATGGAAGCCATTGAACATTTGGATGCATTTTCAAGCTTGTAATAAAAGTCCAAAACACAGTATTTATTGAAACTGTACTATTTGTTTTGCTCAAGAATTACCTCATGGGGATATATTCAAAGAAATCAGCTTTTGGAACTTTTTAATTCTCAACAGATACTGTGTTTTGGCTTTTCAGAGCAGTATAGACTGGATAAACCCAACAACAGGTGATCATACTTGAGACAAACATGCTTTTCAAAGTGAATACGCTGTCTTAAATTTTGTAAAGCAAAATATTTACCAGTGAAGTCATCAAAGTTGACACGTCCTCTCATAGTGTTAACAACAGATTCTGGCTGCTCAAAGATTTCTTTTTGCATAAATGTACTGAAGTTACCTAAAATCAAGAGAAAATACGATGCAAGAGGGAACATCTTTCAAAGCTTGTCGGCCTGAGGATGTTATAAAACCAAGCTGTGTTTTGAGTTAGGCCAGGGCTCAACAAATCCCTGGCATCAGGTCACTATGGCCACAAGATATTGTGTTCTGGAAGCTGAGATTTTCATGGCCCTTTAACTTTAAAACAATTCTTTTGTCGCTGCAATCATCACCAAAATAGTAGCTGCTTCCACCCTGCACCTTACGGCTTGGTAGGAGTCACATAAGAATAGCCATACTTGGTCAGAGCAATGGTCTAGTCCAGTATCTTGTTTCCAACAGTGGCCAATCTAGGTCACAAGTACCTAGCAGAATCCAATTTTGTGCAGAATACTTAATGGTATTTTGACCGTTGAATCTCACGCTGCCAGGTCTCATGAGACCAGCATAAGAGTTCCTGCACTACGCAGTTAAAATTCACACTGAGCCACAAAGAGTAAGGAGAAAGCAGCTTGTCCGTGCTTCAGCAGTGACCACAGACATTTGTGGGGAGAAGGAAAGGAAGGGAAGGCAGGTTAGCTGGCTTGCAGGATGAGGCGAAAAGCTGATCAGCTGGGGAAATTACTGGTTTGCAGGGGCTAGGGAGAGACCAAGGAGCTGGGGTTGGACTTGCTTGCTGGGTGACGATGAGTGACTGGCTGGTTCCTCAAGTGGTGAAGGCTAGGTAGGAGTAGGGTTACCAGATTTCAGGCCTGTAAAATCCAGACATGCGGCTCTGCCCTCAAGTCACACCCTGTTATGCCCCAGCTCTGCCCCCAAACCTCTTCTCCTGGAACTCAGAGCCGCGTTTGGAGGGCCTTCGAGCATGTGCACGTATGACGCAATGACGTCACACGCATGTGGGCAATGTCACCGCGTTACATCTGCTCATGTGCAGATGCCCTCCCAACGCAGCCCCAAACTTGAAGCTTTTCAAAACCCAGACAAAGCGCCAGGTTTTGAGAAGCCGTCTGGATGCCTGGACAGTTCTCTAAAAAGAGGACATGTCTGGGTAAATCCAGATGTCTGGTAACCCTAGGTAGGGGGAACTGGCTTGCTGGGTACTAATAGTTAGTTGGAGGAAAAGTTGGGGGTGGCCAAATTTAAAGGAAGAGGGAGTCTAAATAACAATGGAGGAAGGTGGGAAGAGAATGAGACTGGGTAATTACAGAGTTGCAAAGGATGGGGGAGGCAGGGTGAGAATGCGATTGGGTGATGACAGATAGGGAGGGGGTCAGCTATCTGTATATTTCCATACAAATGTGCATCAATGGTATATTGCACTAAGATTTCTTTTCCCTTGAACAGTATATAAGAACATAAGAACATAAGCAATGCCTCCACTGGATCAGACCTAAGGTCCATCGTGCCCAGCAGTCCGCCCACGCGGTGGCCCAACAGGTCCAGGACCTGCGCAGTAGCCCTCTATCTATACCCCTCTATCCCCTTATCCAGCAGGAAATTGTCCAATCCTTTCTTGAACCCCAGTACCGTACTCTGCCCTATTACGTCCTCTGGAAGCGCATTCCAGGTGTCCACCACACGTTGGGTAAAGAAGAACTTCCTAGCATTCATTTTGAATCGGTCCCCTTTCAACTTTTCCAAATGCCCTCTTGTTCTTTTATGTTCTGAAAGTTTGAAGAATTTGTCCCTCTCTACTCCCTCTATGCCCTTCATGATCTTGTAGGTTTCTATCATGTCTCCTCTGAGTCTCCGCTTTTCCAGGGAGAAGAGCCCCAGTCTCTCCAATCTTTCAGTGTATGAAAGGTTTTCCATGCCCTTAATCATTTGTGTCGCTCTCCTCTGGACCCTCTCAAGTACTGCCATATCCTTCTTAAGGTACGGTGATAAATAATGAACACAGTACTCCAGGTGCGGGCGCACCATTGACCGATACAACGGCAGGATGACTTCTTTTGTTCTGGTTGTAATACCCTTCTTGATAATACCCAACATTCTGTTTGCCTTCTTCGAGGCTGCTGCGCATTGTGCCGTTGACTTCATTGTTGTGTCCACCAGTACACCCAAGTCTCTTTCAAGGTTACTTCCCTCTAATACTAATCCCCCCATTTGGTAGCTAAACATCGGGTTCTTTTTCCCTATATGCATGACCTTGCATTTCCCTACATTGAAGTTCATCTGCCATTTATTCGCCCACTCCTCCAGTTTGTTTAGGTCCCTTTGTAGTTCCTCACACTCTTCGGCAGTTCTAACCCTGCTACAGAGTTTAGTGTCATCCGCAAATTTTATAACTTCACACTTCGTCCCCATTTCCAGGTCATTAATAAATACATTGAACAGCAGTGGTCCGAGTACCGACCCCTGCGGAACTCCGCTCATAACCCTCCTCCAGCCCGAGTAGTGACCCTTCACTCCAGCCCTCTGCCTTCTGCCTGCCAACCAGTGTTTGACCCATCTGTGTACGTCCCCTTCCTTCCCGTGGTTCCACAGCTTCCTAAGTAGCCGCTCATGGGGTACCTTGTCAAAGGCCTTTTGGAAGTCGAGGTAAATTATTATTCCAAGTTTATTCCAAGTTTATTAGGTATTTTTGATTTATCGCCAATTCAAAATTCAAGGCGATGTACAAATAAAATAGTTGGTGACACACTTGCAATTATTAAATTAAGCAAACAATTATCTAAAATACAAATAACACAAATAACATTACATTTAAAAGTAGTTTAAATAGGTTATAGTGAAACAAAAGGAAAAATTATTTAATGGTTACATTCGATAATACAATCACTAATTCAAATTTAAAATATTTAATTAAATTCAGGGGAAAAACAATAGGAAGGGGGACAAAGACAATTGACCTTTTAAATTATGGTTGCGGAGAGAAAAAAAAGAAAAATCAGTTATTAAAGGCGTCTATAAATAGAAAACTTTTAAGTTCTGACTTAAATTTTGTTAAGTTTTTTTCCTGTCTTAGGTACAATGGAAGATTGTTCCAAGATTGAGGGGCTGTTATGGAAAAGATAGTGTTACGCCTTGTGTTAATAACTTTTAGTGAGGGAATAGCTAAAAATTGCTGATCTTGAGATCTAAGAGATCTAGAGGAAGTATAGGGTATTAAAAGTCTAAATATAAAGGCAGGAGTTTTGTGTTCTAAAGCTTTAAAAATGAGTAAACATTGTTTGAATACTATTCTATGTGCTACTGGGAGCCAGTGGGCTTTCTTAAGCAGGGGTGTGACATGATCGAATTTTTTAGCCTTATAGATTAATTTAATTGCGGAGTTCTGGATTATTTGTAATCGTTTAATTTCTTTCTGTGACAAACCTGTAAATAGAATATTACAGTAGTCTAATTTAGACATTACAAGTGAATGAATTAAGATATTCAATGATTTTGAACATAAAAATTTAGATATCGATCGGATCTGACGAAGTCTATAAAAAGTAGATCTTACGACTTGACTTATATGATCATGAAAGGACAATTTATTGTCAAAGGTAACGCCAAGAATTTTAACATTATTAGTCATTTTTAACGAAATGCCTTTAATAGTTATAACAGAAGAAAGTGTTTCACCATCTTTCCAAGGAAAGAACATAAGATTTGATTTTTGAATGTTTAAAGCGAGTCTATTGGTTTCAAGCCAGTCATGAATTTGATGTAATTTCTCATTTATTGATATTATTTCTTGCGGGTTTTTGGTATTTACAGGATGTAATAATTGGATATCGTCTGCATACGCGTATACTGTAAATCCAATAGATTGGCAGAGTGTTAACAGTGGTGCTAGGAAAATGTTAAACAAAATCGGCGAAAGTATTGAACCTTGTGGGATTCCATACGGAAGGGAAAAACTATTCGAGGTAGTATCATTGAAAGAAACGCTAGATGTGCGGTGATCAAAGTATGACTGGAACCAAAGTAAGACTTGGTCTACTATCCCGATTGATTGAATTCTATTTATTAAGAGGTCATGGTCAATGGTGTCAAAAGCAGACGATAAATCGAGAGAAATCAGTATGACAGAACTATGGTGATCTAAATGATATAGTATTGATGTTGTTAAACCGATTAGAGAATGTTCAGTAGAATGGTTTAATCGAAATCCTGTTTGGTTTGGGTGTAGCACATTAGTTTTTTCTATGAATTCTGATATTTGGTTGAAGACAATTTTTTCTGTTAATTTAGATAAAAATGGAATATTAGTAAATGATGTCTACGGGTTCCCCTTTGTCCAACTGGCTGTTTACCCCCTCAAAGAAGTGCAGTAAGTTTGTTTGGCACGATCTTCCCTTGCAGAAGCCATGTTGGCTCGCTTTCATCAGCCCATTTTTTTCGATGTGCTCACAGATGCTGTCCTTTATCAATGCTTCTACCATCTTGCCCGGAACCGATGTCAAACTTACCGACCTGTAGTTTCCCGGGTCTCCTCTCGACCCCTTTTTAAAGATAGGTGTAACATTTGCTATCTTCCAGTCCTCCGGGATCTCGCCAGTTTTCAAGGATAGGTTGCAAACTCATTGGAGTATTCCCGCTATCTCATTTTTTAGTTCTTCTAGCACCCTAGGGTGTATTCCATCCGGGCCTGGTGATTTGTCGCTTTTCAATCTATCTATCTGTTGGAGGACATCCTCATGGCTCACCTCTATTGTTGACAGTTTTTCTTCTTGGTCTCCATGGAAGATCACGTCGAGTTCTGGTACACTGGATGTGTCCTCGCTTGTGAAGACTGACGAGAAGAACTTGTTTAACCTGTCGGCTACCTCTTTTTCCTCCTTTATCACTCCCTTTCTATCTCCATCATCCAACGGTCTTACTTCCTCCCTCGCTGGTTGCTTCCCTTTAACATATAAAAAACATCCTTAGTAAATCAAGCCCCAAAGGGGCACTGTTAGACCTCAGAAGAGGTGATCTCCTCCCTCCCTCAACTCCTCAACTGGATGGGGGATGAGGAGCTCAGTGACTGGATCCTAAATCCAAAGGAAAATTTGTTGAGGCCTATGTTAGGCACTAAATCTGAAAAAAAAAACCCCACAAATGTTTCTGGACAAAGAGGATTAACCTTTTCCTATCGTGTGTCCCGGATGACGGGACATTCCAAAAAATGTCGTTGCCATCATGGATAAACAGTCTGTATGGACTAATAAAGAGCCAGGAACACAAAATATTTGAATTTACAGACTTATGACTTATTTACATTATGTTTACAATAGCCGTAAATGATAACGGTAAATAATACAAAACTTTGCTAAAATAATTACGATTGGAACCAGCGTAATGTAAAATTTATTACGATAGGAAAAGGTTAAAAAGGAGGTTGTGTGGCCTTGTTAATTAGAATATAGATTGAAACATATCAGTTTTCCCTACCCTTCATGATCTGCTGAAGTTCCATCTGCAGTGTCTGAATGGCTCGTGCGGGATGATCGCCTGCATTACGCTTGATGCGATGGATGGAGAGACGCCCGTCCACAGCAGCTACCACATCGTCATCCTCAAGGAAGATGACTCTGTTGGTGTGTTCGATGACTGCACTGCAAAGAAGAATTTCACATAGGTTAAAAGGGGCACCAGCAGAAAAGTAAATTTAAAATGTGTATTTTTTTTATCTAGCCGACATCTTTCCAACTTGTTTTCTTGACCTCTTGTCACCAGGATCCAAAAGATGAATTTAAGATTATTGCATGGCATCTTGCAGCTGAGTGCTGGAAGACAGTCTACTACAGTGCTGAGCTGTTTAATGCCACCTGGTTGAATCATCATCTCCATCTCAGGCCTCTCACATATCACACTACTTTGTTCCTCAAACCACCAGCCACAATGAACACGTGATTAAGGACTCTCAGGCTTCAGGGTACAACAGATACAGTCAAATCATAGGGCAAGGCCCCCAGCATTCAAATAAAAGTAGGCTTACCATATTTATGAAGTAAAAAAGACGGCACATGATCCGGCCCTGGCCTCACACCAACCCCTCACACCTTTGACCAGTCTCACCCTCGCCCACCTTTCACCCATTTCTTAGTCTCCTTTTCCTACACAGAAACAGAAATCCCTCCAAAGAGGTCCCCATAATCTCATAAAAAAGATATAGTGGAATTAGAAAAGGTACAGAGAAGGGTGACAAAAATGATAAAAGGAATGAGATGACTTCCCTATAAGGAAAGGCTTAAGGGGCTAGGGCTCTTCAGCTTGGAGAAGAAACGGCTCAGGGGTGTAAACCATGTCAAGCTCTATTCTTATACAGAAGATGCGGTATATAAGCTTAAGGTTTAGTTTAGTTTAGTTTAATTTAAAAGAGCATGAGGACTCCATCCCTGCCAGTTTTAAAGCAAAACAATGTAATTTGAAGGATCTGGAGAACTTTGAAAAAAATTCAGGACATCCAAGATGGCCACCATGGCAGCATTTTGGCACCCAAAAAAAAAAACCCAGCTCAAAAACCCCTTAACTAAAAGTAAAAAAAAACCCTCAGAAAACAGGATTTTAGAGGTGGAGCACCTGAGAGGATGTGGCAGAAACCTTTAAAAATAGGGTTTTCAGACCCCCTCCCCCCATTTTGCCAATAGGCTGTAATAGCCTTACTCACTATGACATGTGCTCCGAGGGTTATGCAGCCTGCCTCAGCTATAAGAAGCAACTGGATCTGGGAGAAGAATCCTTGCTTCAATCAACCAGTACTCCAAATGCTGAGATCTTCAGGCTGCCTAATTTGGACTAATCCTCAACCCCCGTAGAACCACAGAGTGGAAGGGGTAAATGTGAATCACTTGTTTACTCTTTGTAAAAACACTGGAGCTCCTTTTACGAAGGTGCGCTAGCTGAAAAACAACTGCCTGCTCAAGAGGTGGTAGCGGCTAGCGCACTATTCCGCGCGTTAAGGCCCTAACGCGCCTTCGTAAAAGGAGCCCTAGGACTAGGGGAATAAGATGAAGATAGTAAGTAGTAGATTTAAAACAAAGCAGAAAAAAACATTTCTTCACACAATGTGTAATTAAACTCTGAAATTTGTTGCCGGAGAATGTGTGAAAGGTTTGGATAATTTCCTAAAAGAGAAGTCCATAGGCCATTATGGAGACGGCTTGGGGAAATTCACTACTTATTCCTAGGATAAGCAACATAAATCTAGTTTTATTACTTAGGATCTAGCTAGGTACAAGTGGCCTGAGTTGGCCACTTTTGGAAACGGGATACTGGGCTTGATGGACCTTTGTTTGGTCCCAGTGTAGCAATTCTTATGTTCTTAACCTATTGGTCCTGTCTCCTCTGCAGCTTTTTGACTGCCTAAGGAAGAAAACCTGCAGTATAGCTAAGGGGTTCTGAGGGAAAGAGATATGGAATGTAAAAGGGAGAACGCAGCTGAAGTAAACACAATGCAAGCTGAGGGAGGCATGGATAGTGATAAAAAGATAACTGCAGCTCATTGGTCAGACATTCCTAAGGAAGCTTAGCCAACCAATAGGCTTCATAAAAGAGCAGGACTTAAGGCTGATATCTCAAAACTTATTGGTACTATCGCCTCTGCAGCTTATTGGCTGCCTAAAGAATGTCTGAGGAATACACTAACAGCACAGAAGCCAAAATAGCTTCAGTGAAGGTAAGGGGCTATCGGGGAAGAGAGGCCGAGGGAAGAGATATGAAACGTAAAAGGGAGAACAGAGCTGAAGTGAATGCAAGCTATGGGAAGGCATAGACAGTGATATAAAGATAACTGCAGTCCATTGGTTAGACATTCCTAAGGAAGCTTAGTCAGCCAATAGGCTACAGGGAAAACCAGGACTAAAGGTTGATGTCTCATAACCCAAACAACCACCCCATCATAATCACACAGCTCACTTTCCCGAGCAAAGCTCGGTCTTCCAGGTACTATTTATTATACTTGATCCAAAACTCTACTGGAGTGCCACCAATTTTCTGAAAAAGAAGATCTCACCTGGCATCAGAGGCAAAGTAATACTCCACGGCCTTCTCCTCAACTGGAAAGAGGCAGGTGGTGCTGTCCACACGAGGTAAGCTGCAGTTGCCCTTCTTATCCTTGCCTGCAGCATGACATACCATTAGCATGCATTCTTAGAACTAACATATCAAAAGGTAAACATGAATTTCCCAATTTCAATGCCTACAGACAACCTGTTTACTACAGGACCAACACAAAAGGAGTTTGTCAGTACTTCACGCGTCATAATGATTTTTGTCCTCTTTTAGGCAGTTGTGTGAGTCTATGGACCAGCTATAATGAATTGGTTAATATCTAAAATCATTTTTACGTTTAGTGGTGGCTGTTAAATGTATCTGTGCCTATCCGGGAATTTTCAGTGGCACTATACTTATAGCTGTGTTGAAAATTTTCACGCAATGCCCCGCAACATCCAGACAGTGCCAGACCAAAGCATAGGTATTCCATTACACTATCTGGCTAGCTAGCAAAAGTCAGCCACTGCCCATATAGCTAACCAGTCTAAGGTAGGGCAGAAGAAAGGTTGTCCTAAATGAGGTGGCTTAGCTATACAAATAATAGCTGAATATTCCCACTATACTTAAGAGCTTAGCTGCCAAATATACTCGTATATGTGGCCCGTTGAATGAAAAGGTACCAAAAGTGGGGTATGTGACTTATTTATACCACAAGATAGAGGGATAGTAACTGCACAATCCTGCTAAATTTCAGCCTCAGGTATAGACTAATTATGCCTTTAAAAAATGAGAAAATGCTCATCAATAAAAAAATTAAAAAAAAAGTGATTAACCCCAGAAATCATATACTCCACTTTTAGGTACCTTTTAGAACACAAAAATCAAAGTTGGTAAAAAAAAAAAAAAAAAAAGTTGCCTAGTTCCATTCTACTGACCCTATAGTACTCAAAATTTTCAAAATGAAGGTTGCTGCTCCAAACTTTTATAGCCTTTGTCTCTGTTTTTTGTAACCCCACTTTTGTATCTTTTCGCTCAGCGGGTCACATTCTTAGAACTGCTGACTAAGTGGGAGCTTCTTTTAAATCCTGTAAGGTCACAGCCTATTCTATAATGGCATCTGAGCTCACAGATTCCGTTACTGAATGCCAGTGTAACCCAAGAATCGATAAGCCTTAGATCTGGCCTAGCTGCAACTGCCTAAATGTGTCAAGGACACAGGTTAACTTAGTGTTCTGTATGTTAAACGCATGCAAGTGATAGCACTGCCAATGTCCCTCCCGTGTTCCACCCATGTGAACTCACCCTTGGCTTCTGTGCCATGCCACTTATGGGTGTCTCTACAGAACAGCACTTAGTCACTTTGCTGCCATTTATGCGTGCAAGCGTACTAGTACCTCCAAAAGTAAAAGTATTCTGTATATGTACAGAAAGCAATGTTACTTACCGTAACAGTTGTTATCCAGGGACAGCAGGCAGCTATTCTCACTAGTGGGTGATGTCATCCGACAGAGCCCCGATACGGACATCTTGCAAGCATGTCTTGCTTGAAGAAACTCAGAAGTTTCGAGATGCCCGCACCGCGCATGCGCCAGTGCCTTCCCGCCCGATGGTCCGGGCGTGTCTCATCAGTTCAGGTAGCTAGCAGAGAAGCCAACCCAGGGGAGGGGGGTGGGACGTGAGAATAGCTGCCTGCTGTCCCTGGATAACAAATGTTACGGTAAGTAACATTGCTTTATCCCAGGACAAGCAGGCAGGTATTCTCACTAGTGGGTGACCTCCAAGCTAACCTCAATGGGATGGAGGGAGAGTTGGCAACTTAGGAGAATAAATTTTGCAACACTGTTTGGCCAAACTGTCCATCCCTTCTGGAGAAAGTATCCAGACAATAATGAGAGGTGAATGTATGAACCGAGGACCAAGTGGCAGCCTTACAAATCTCCTCAATCGGTGTCGATCTGAGGAAGGCTACAGAGGCTGCCATTGCTCTGACCCTATGGGCTGTGACCCTACAGGGAAGGGGTAATCCAGCCTGGGCATAGCAGAAAGAGATACAAGCTGCCATCCAGTTGGAGATGGTGCGCTTCGATACAGGTCGTCCCAACTTATTTGGATCAAAGGAGACGAAAAGTTGAGGAGCAGCTCTGTGTGGTTTGGTGCGATCCAAGTAGAAAGCCAAAGCACGTTTACAGTCCAGAGTGTGTAGAGCTGATTCTCCAGGATGAGAATGAGGCTTTGGAAAAAACACTGGAAGCACAATGGATTGGTTGAGATGAAATTCAGAGACCACTTTAGGTAGGAATTTTGGATGAGTGCGGAGGACCACCTTGTCATGATGGAATACTGTGAAAGGTGTCCGCCACCAAGGACTGAAGCTCACTGACCCTGCGAGCAGATGTGAGGGCCACCAGAAAAACCACTTTCCAAGTGAGAAACTTTAGTGGAACCTTGCTTAGAGGCTCAAAAGGAGGTTTCATAAACTGAGAAAGGACAACATTTAGATCCCAAACCACTGGAGGCGGTTTGAGAGGAGGATTGACATGAAAAAGTCCTTTCATAAATCTGGAAACCACAGGATGAGCAGAGAGAGGTTTCCCTTGTAGAGGCTGATGGAAAGCCGCAATAGCACTCAGGTGGACTCGTATAGATGTTGACTTGAGACCAGACTGAGACAAATGTAGAAGATAGTCCAATACAGAGGATAGGGAGGCTCGCTGAGGCTCCTTAGAATTGGAAATACACCATGAAGAAAATCTCGTCCATTTTTGGGAGTAGCATTGACGAGTAGCCGGCTTCCTGGAAGCCTCCAAGACATCCCTCACCGCTTGGGAAAACTGGTGAGGAGTTACGTTGAGAGGAACCAAGCTGTCAGGTAGAGAGACTGCAGGTTGGGATGAAGCAGAGACCCCTGATGCTGAGTAAGCAGTGAAGGAAACACTGGAAGTAGGTACGGTTCCCTGCTGCTGAGTTGAAGTAGAAGGGAGAACCAAGGTTGCCTGGGCCACCGAGGAGCGATCAGAATCATGGTGGCATGGTCTGACTTCAGCTTGACCAGAGTCTTCTGAATGAGAGGAAATGGCGGAAACGCATACAGAAAACGATTCCCCCAATCCAGCAGAAAAGCATCCGCCTCGAGGCGATGAGGATCGTAGATCCTGGAGCAAAACTGAGGCAGCTTGAAATTGTGGGGAGCCGCAAAGAGGTCTATCTGAGGCGTTCCCCACTGAGCAAAGATCTGATGAAGGGGCTTGGAATGGAGTGTCCATTCGTGAGGCTGGAGAAGACGACTCAGATTGTCTGCCAAGACATTGTCCTTCCCCTGAATGTAGACAGCCTTGAGGAAGGCGTTGTGGCGAACCGCCCAATCCCAGACTCTGAGAGCTTCCTGGCAGAGGGAGGCCGAGCCCGTGCCCCCCTGCTTGTTGACATAGTACATGGCGACTTGGTTGTCTGTGCGAATGAGGACCACCATGTCGTGAAGCAGATGTTGAAAAGCTTGAAGAGCATTGAAGATGGCTCTGAGCTCCAGAAGATTGATTTGATGGAGTCGGTCCGCACTGGTCCAGAATCCCTGAGTGCGAAGCCCATCCAGATGAGCCCCCCAGGCATAGGTCGAGGAATCGGTTGTGAGGACCTTTTGGTGGGGAGGAGAGTGAAACAGCAAACCTCTGGATAGATTCGAAGAGGTCATCCACCAAAGTAGAGACTGCCGAAGAGCAGGAGTGACTGTGATGTGTCGAGTCCACGGATCCGACACCTGAGTCCACTGAGATGCCAGGGTCCACTGAGGAATTCTGAGGTGGAGTCTGGCAAACGGCGTCACATGAACTGTAGAGGCCATGTGGCCCAGGAGGACCAGCATGTGTCTCGCTGAGATGGTTTGGCGAGAAGACACAGACTGGCAGAGATGAAGAAGAGCAGCCAGGCGCTGAGGAGGAAGGAATGCTCTGAGGCGTATGGTATCCAGGACAGCCCTGATAAAGGGGAGCGACTGGGTCGGCTGTAGATGAGACTTGGGAAAGTTGATCTCGAATCCCAAGCTCTGCAGGAACCGAATCGTTGACAGGGTCGCCGAGATGACCCCTGAGGCCGAGGGAGCCTTGATCAGCCAGTCGTCGAGGTAGGGAAATACCTGAAGACCTTGGTTCCGGAGTGCCGCGGCCACCACCACCAGACACTTTGTGAAGAATCTGGGGGACGAAGACAGGCCGAATGGAAGCACTCGATACTGCAGATGTAGATGTCCCACCCGAAATCTGAGGAACTTGCGAGAGGCCGGATGAATGGGAATATGAGTGTAGGCCTCCTTGAGATCCAGAGAGCATAACCAGTCGATCTGCTCGAGGAGGGGGTAGAGAGAAGCAAGTGTCAACATGCGAAACCTCTCTTTGACCAGGAATTTGTTGAGGACCCTGAGGTCCAAAATGGATCGCAGGTCGCCTGTCTTCTTCGGAACATGGAAGTACCGGGAGTAAAATCCCTGGTTCAATTGGTCCGTCGGTACCGGCTCCACGGCACGAAGCCGGAGCAAAGCCTGAGCTTCCTGAAGAAGAAGGGCGGTCTGAGTCAAGTTGGAAGGATACTCTCTTGGAGGGTGGTCTGGAGGGACCCGATGGAAATGAAGAGAGTATCCTTCCCTGACGATAGTAAGGACCCAGAGGTCGGATGTTATGGCCTCCCAGCGATAATAAAAATGATGGAGGCGCCCTCCGATGGGAAAAACAGGGAGAGGCAGAACGAGGTTGGTTATGCCCTCGACGAAACAGTCAAAAAGGCTGAGTGGCCTTAGGGACCGCAGGCGACTGAGACTTCGGCTGACCCTTCTGAGGAGGCTGTCGCTTCGCCGGTTGCCTCGCAGGTGGAGCTTGTCTCGGTTGATAACGCCGCTGATAAATCAACGGTGGACGAGAGGGTCGAGACTGTTGAGGCTTAGGCTTCGGCCGAAGAATAGACTGGAAGGACTTTTCATGATCAGACAATTTCTTCGTGACAGTCTCGATGGATTCGTCAAAAAGATCCGCCCCAGCGCATGGAACGTTAGCCAGGCGATCCTGACGATTCGGGTCCATGTCAATGGTCCGCAACCAGGCCAGTCGGCGCATCGCCACTGAGCAGGCTGCTGCTCGGGCCAAGAGCTCGAACGCATCATAGGCAGATTGCATCAACTGAAGACGAAGCTGGAACAGCGAAGCCACCACTTCCTCAAACTCAAATCGAGCCTGGGTCTCGATGTATGGTGTGAATTTCCGAAGCACAGGCAGAAAGAATTCCAAGTAGGCTGCAAAGTGGAAATTGTAATTCAGGAGACGTCATCATCGAATTCTGATAGATGCATCGACCAAACTTATCCATGGTTCTGCCCTCGCGGCCCGGAGGCACTGAAGCATAGACCTGGCCAGGATGAGACCGCTTGAGCGAGGATTCGACCAAGAGGGACTGGTGAGAAAGCTGAGGACCCTCGAAGCCCTTATGATGCACCGTGCGGTACCGAGCATCCAATTTCCCAGGAACCGCAGGGATAGAGTAGGGAGACTCGAAACACCTCATGAAAGTCTGGTCGAGGAGCTTGTGCAGAGGAAGGCGCAATGACTCGGCCGGAGGACGAGGCAAGTACATGGTATCGAGGTACTCCTTGGAGTATTGAGACCCAGCATCGAGGGTAATGTCCATGTCATCCGCCATCTGTCTGAGGAATGAGGAGAAAGACAGTTGGTCCGCCGTCGCCGGTTTACGAGAAGGACTGGAAGAAAACGAGGCTTCGGGCTCCACAGAGGCTTGTGAGCAACAAGGCGAGTAGAAAACCTCGGGGTCCTTGAGCTCCGGATCCGGAGGCGGAGACCCAGCCGAAGCAGCATACCCCATCCGAGGCAACTTCTTCTGAGGCGAGACGGTCGAGTGTCGAGAGGAATGCCTCGAAGAGTGTCTGGATCGATGTCCCTCTCGATGCCTTGAAGGGGACCGAGCCCGTCTGTGAGAAACCTGGTCAGACGCCTCCAAGGAGCAGATCAGACTCGATGCCGTTGATCGCAGAGGTGGAAGAGTCGAAGCCTCCCCCGACGACGCCCAAGCTTGATATGGGGTTTGGAAGAACTCGTCCTGCTTCCTGCTATGCCCAGGACTGGGAGGCCTCGAAGGTGGACGCCACACTGTGTCATGAGGCAGGGTAATAGGTTCCAAGGGAGGTAAGTCGCTAAGCGAAGCTTTCCTCGAGGGAATGGGCTCCAAAGGAGGCATATCACTAAGAGAGGCCTTCCTCGAGGGAACCGGTTCCAAAGGAGGTATAGCACTAACCGAGGACCTCCTCGAGGACCCGGACACCGCACGCCGCTCCTCCTCGCCGAGCAACGAGGTCGTGTGGCGCGGCGGAGGAGGAGGGGGCGGTCCGCCCCTTGGAACCGGAACCGGGAGGTCACCCTGGATCGAGGCAATCAGCCGGGGTCCCATGGTTTGCATGAGTTCCACGAACTGAGCCTCCAGAAGGGACTTCAACGAAGCTGATATGGAGGGATCCGCACCAAAAGGGGGCCCTTCCGCACGGTCTCCGCGCTCTTTCAGTGCCGCATGCTTCTGCTTAGCAGGCTTCGGCACTTTAAGCACCACCGGTGGAACTTTAGGGGTCGATACCTGCTCCGAGGAGACGGAGGAAGGCACCGGCGCCGAAGTCGAGGCCGAAACTGGCGTGAACGATGCCGGTTTCAGGAGGCCCGAAGCAGCCGGGGAGGCAGCAGGCTTCGCCGATGGGGTCGAAGCACCAGTCGATGTCGATGTCGAAGCTGAAGGATCCAACGAAGCTTCCATCTTGAACATGGACTCCCACAGCAGACAGCGGCGCTTAAATGCCCTCACCGTCAAAGTGGAGCAAGGCCGGCACAATTTCGGGAAGTGATCCGGTCCCAGACACTGTAAGCAGCGTCGATGAGGGTCCGTGAGTGAAATCGTGCGCTGGCACTTGCTACACTTTTTAAAACCGGTAATCGGCCGGGACATAGGCCGGAAAAGTTCCGCCGCAAGGTCGAAGGTGCGGGGCCTCAGCCACGCGGCCGACCCAGTGTCGGAAGAAAAAAATTTTTTTTTTTTTTTTTTTTTTAAGAGAAAACAAAGAAAGAAACAAATGCACAGGAGAGCCAAAAGAACTCAACCCGCGGCAAAACAGAAGGCAAAAAATGAGATTTAATGGGCGCGAAATTGAAGATAGACTTCTCAGCTCCGCGGAAGAAAAAGAACTGAGGAGACACGCCCGGACCATCGGGCGGGAAGGCACTGGCGCATGCGCGGTGCGGGCATCTCAAAACTTCTGAGTTTCTTCAAGCAAGACATGCTTGCAAGATGTCCGTATCGGGGCTCTGTCGGATGACATCACCCACTAGTGAGAATACCTGCCTGCTTGTCCTGGGATAAGCACATAAATGCAAATACCTAGTTATAGAATTACCCATCACAGGCTAGATTCAATAAATAGCACTCAAAAATAGGTGCCCCCCCCAAAAAAAAAAAAAAATTGGCACTCCATGGTATTCTCAAATATGAGTGACCATTATAGAATAGCATAGAGTGTTGCTCTCAGCACCCAGATTTGAGCACCAGTTAATTTCAGTGTTGAAACCATGTGTAATTCCTGGCGCCCAATTTGGGCACACACATCCCTGCTATTCTATAACATTGCACATAAATTTTACCAATGCCCCTGACCTTGTTCCTCTCATGGAAACACTCCTTTTTAAGTTGCGCACTAGGGGATTTGAGCTCATTAATTCAAACTGATGCCAATTGGCATGTTAGCCAATTTAGTTGGGTACACATCTTAGATCGGCACTCAAATATCGGTACCCAATTTTGGGCGCTATATATAGAATCCAGAGGCATATGTATAGAGGCACTGAAGATACATAATTAAACATGCTTCACTTTATAAAATGCACCAAACAGGGCTTCCAATGCCTGCTTGTTCCTGATGTTAACATGTGATTAACCTCAGTTTTGCCAAATATTCCAATCTAAAATTAACAAGTGTTTGATTGCATCTAGCACACAAACTCTAGTCCCTCCCCTTTCAGGATTGATTTATCTAGCTGCCAGGGCCAAGTAACAACCATGGACCAGTCTGCTCACAGACACGCACACCTATCATCTCTACACTTCCTGATACAAGGGTTAGAAGATTTCATATGCTCTGATGTTACATTACATTACATTAGTGATTTCTATTCCACCATTACCTTGCGATTCAAGGCGGATTACAAAGGAGTTATCTGGCCATTTCCAGAGGGACTGAAGAGTAGAGCGGGTTATTTTAGAGAATTGGGACGAGTCGTGCGGTGTTAGTTTGTTTTCAAGGATTTCTTGAATAGCGTGGTTTTTATTTCTTTTCTGAACGATTTGTAGTCTGGGGGTAGTTATCAGTAAATTGGAGAGTTGTTTCCATGTGAACATACGGGGCCAGCTCTTCGAAGAAGTTATTATTGGATCTGCCTTCCATCCAGCATATAAGCTTGGTTGACTACCAGTCAAACGTATTTTATGTTCCAGGTACAAGTTTGTATAACTCTATGCCATTATGACGTATGAAGAATTTTCTCCAGTTCCAAAAGCGGTTGAAAGTTTTTCTATTTTTTTTTAAGCCTTTTAATGGTAGTCAAGTAGTCAATTAACCATCTAAACATTAGTTGTGAATGGTAAGAATTCATTAGCTGGCTAAGATATGTTTGAATATATGCCTATGATTTTACAAATATGTTTGAATCTCATTGCCTAGCATTGTCTTATTTGGTTCTTGTATGTGTTTAATTATTGCCCACCTAGAACAATGGATAAAGTGAGCTATAACTCATTTAAATACATTTATTTATTTAAATTAGCTATAAAACTCATTTTAATTAATTAATTTATTTATTTATTTACTTATTTAAATGAGCTAAAGCTCACTTTATCCATTGTTCTAGGTGGGTAATAATAAAACATTATTTATTTTTTATTTATTCAATTTTCTATACCGTTCTCCCAGGGGCACTCAGAACGTTCATATGAATTTATTCAGGCACTCAAGCACACACAATGAACCAAATAAGACAATGCTAGGCAATGAGATTCAAACATATTTGTAAAATCATAGGCATATATTCTATCAGCAAACATATTAGCCTCACTAACCAACCAGTGGCAAAATCTACCCGCCGTTTGACACTAGAAGCCTGCTGCAACTTAAACAGAGACCGAGAATATGTAATTTTACCTTGTTTATTAATTCCATTTTTTATGGTAATAGTGCCCTGATCAGCAGAATCTACTGCAAGCTAACAGCCTATGCCAGGTAGTCAAATGCCCTCTGCTTTGGCTGGAACAGTGATCTTTTCAAGTACAGGTCACTCTGGAAACATTCTGGAATGTCGGTTTGGAATGTCTTACTACGTATGCTGTTGGTTTTAAATTTATTGTATTCCTACACTGACAGACCTGGGTGTGCAGTTTATATATATATATATATATAAAAAAAATAGGCTGAGATTGAAAAGTTCAGTGTGAGAACTAGAATTGGATGCCAAACTCAGGCTCATGCCCAGGGCAGAGGGATTCCAATAAGATAAGGTGGCTAGCTTGGCTGCTCAAGTGCACTCGGGGTGACTCGAATGAGTGAATGAAGTTTTACCCCACACCTCCAACTAAATGCTTCCCACTAACTCACTGTCTATTCCCCAAACCCATTCTCTCTCCATCATTTTCTTCAAAACACATCAGTATCTAAGCCTAATCCAATTCAGTTTCAACTAGAACCACCAACCCACCTCTTCCACCAGCCAGCTCCACCATGCATGCCCCTCCATCCCACAAAGCCAGTTATCCAGTTTTTTGTTAACACCTAGTCATCTTCCTGGAAGGACACTGATAGAATCACTTCTAAAAACAGCTGTTTGGTTTTCTTCCAGCCCGTGTGCTGCTCAGCAAGTCTGGACCACACAATGCCTAATCAACCAAGTGGTTCTTACCAGCAGGGCTGGCTCAACCTATGGACCAGGTGAGGCCCTGACCCAGGGCACCAGTGATAAATGACACTAAAATCCCAGTCCGGTCCACCTTCAGAGTTCTAGAGGGAAAGATGTTGGACTGGGATTGTGGCACTCTATCATCAATGCCCTGAGCCAGTGCTTCACCTGGTCCAGCATGAGGGGGAGATACAATATTATAGGTGGGGGGAGGAGAGAGATATCAGATTGTGGAGGTGGGGGGCACCAATGCAAAAGGTTAGCTCAAGGCACCACAGACGCTTGAGCCGACCCTTCTCATCAGCATGTGAGAACAGCACAGGGAGAACACTGGGTAAGACATATGTCATTATCTGGAGATACAGTCCCTGCTGTAATGGGATGTACCTATCGGTGAAAAAAAAAAATAAAATATATATATATATATCTCAGATCAATGTTTAGTTCCAAATGTATTCTGGTAAATATGAAGAGCGATGCAGTGTTGCAGGTATCTTGTTTTAACTAGGTCTGAAATACTCAAGGGCTTCTCTGTACACCTGTGTATTTAAATCGTTTGGTAGAAAATTAGCATTTCCTTTATGTTGGTGCTGTAATAGACTATGACAGGTTTGCACTATACCAGCTTAATAACACTTCCTGGATTCGTTTGCTATGTCGAAATCATCAAGAATAAAGAAAGCGAAGAAGAGAGGAAGAAGTTAACATTCAGAGAATTTTTTCCACTTCAGCTCCCCGTATTCAGAACGGCATGCAGATTTTGCTCCCTCCCACAGGATTAACATTTACTTCTAGACCATGATGGTGTTGCTTTCCAAATACTGAAACCTCCTGTGCACTTTCTAACCTCTTCTTTTGTTTAATGAGTGAGAATGATTGGGTAATTAGATGGAAAACTGGGTTGTGTTACCACAAATCTTTGCCTTTGTCTTAAAAAAATTAAATTTAATTTAAAAAGTCCAGGAAGTAGAAAACATCTTCTGTACTTTTAGACTGACAAGTGTTTTGAGGAAGGGAAGGAAAGGGGGCAGAGAGAGCCTCCTCTTGCCTTAGATACTGTGTATCCTCCTTCCTGTTCCCCCCCACCCCACCAGAAAAAAAGTAAAAAATTGGACAAAGTCCTCCTTAGCACAGCAAAGTTTTTTTAATATCACATTTAACTCCCATGAGGCTTTGTTTAAGGAACTTCTATCAGGTAGTGACCACAGGAAATATCCTAGGAAACAGTGACACCTAATTGTCACATTTAAAACAAAAATATATTTCTCATACATATGTATTAGTTGAATTATATTTGATTTCAATTTGGTTTAGATTCTTCTACAATGTGTCTCCCTACCCTATGATGACACCTTCTGGCAGAAACAGGAACTACTACAGAACTAAACACTTCCATTTGGACTTGATCAAATTACTAAACTCAGCTTCCCCAGTATAAGTAGGAAGACTATCCCATCTCTGCACTCTTTATAGAGAATGACCAAGACTGCACTGGATTTAGATAGAGATTGTCTATACTGAGTACTAATCCACAGACCACACAGGTGAGTATACAGTAATCAGGGTTGTGAATGGATAAAAAATCCTACCAAAATGGCCTTGTAGAGAGTGATATTTCTTCATTTTCCTGTCTAGATTTCTTCATGTTCCTGTCCATCCCAAATGCTCAGGACACAGGTTAAGTGAGCAAGAGCAGAAAGGGAAATAGTTCAAGGGGGACAGAACAGCACTGACTAATCAAGCTAAGTGAGCATTACACTTAGGACCTGATTCTAACAACGGTGCCATGATTGTAGGCAGCAGTAGGCATCCTACTGCTTAACAGACCAATTGGAATGCACGTTTAAAAAAAAAAAAAAATTGATGGGATGAAGGACACCTTTAATGTAGGCATCGTTTGCATACCTACGGATGCCTAAGGTTGGCGTGGGGGTGGGTTATGCCAGAAGTGGTCTTAGACGTCCATAGACATGCCTAGGTGCTTCTCATAGGTATAAGTCAGACACCTTAAATGTAGATCTTTAAAATAATGGCCTACATTTAAGGCATCTGTAGAAAAAAACAGACACGATTCTGGACATGGTGCCCACCCGTGATTGACACTCGGAAGGGCATCCATTTTGCAGGCGCCTACTGTGGCAGGCACTGTTTCCATAATCATTTGTGCTTGCTGAATACAGCTCTGTTGTGCTTTTCCCCATCCTCATCAGAAACTGTGTCGTGTTCTGATAAGGGGCATTAACTGATTCTAATACCTCAGAAGGCTAAGCTGCCTACCGGTACATCTTTTCTAACGACCATTAGTGCTTATGCGTCAGATGCCCTTTTGCTGACAAGAAAGGATCTCAGACTGATTATATTACATAGAAATATGCAACTTTTTCCACAGTTAGTGAAATCAGAGAAAGGAACTTGGCTCAGACATCCAAATCACACGTAACTCAAAAGCAGCTGTTTCACAAAGTGATTTCTTTTAACAAAAGGAGATGAATCTGTAATTTGAATATATCAGTTAGCCTTGAAAACACACAATGTTAAACCTACCAAAACTAGGACATGCATATTTCCCAGGACTACATACTTTCCCTAGTATTTAAAGAGAAGCATATATGCCTGTTGTGTCTATGGTATCGTGCACAGGTATCTGTTACATGGAAAGCAACACCACACATCTAAAGATGCCATGGTTGGAAACAGAAGAGGGCTTTAGGTAACAGGTTGAAAAGGTACCTTGCTCTTTCCCTATGGACATTCCATCGCAGGAATGATCTACGCCAGGGGTGTCCAACCCGTGGCTCACGGGCCACATTCGGCCCCTGTAATGTATTTCGTGCGGCCCACTCGAGGACGATGCGTTATTTTCCTCTGCCACCCCCGGATGTTTACCGTCTTGCCGGCTCCCTCCTCTGTCTTGCTGTAGCGTTGCCTATGTGCCTCCTGTGGCTGACCTAGAAGCGTTCCCTCTGACATCGCAATGTCAGAGTAAACGCTTCCAGATCAACCGCGGGAGCCACGTGGGAGCCGCTGCCCACGGCTTTGGCAAACACTGCAGCAAGACGGAGGAGGGAGCAGGCAAGAAGGTAAACACCCGCGGCACAGAAGGGAGGAAGGGAGAAGGGCGTGTTAGGACTTGAGAGGGAGGTGCTGCCCATATGACTGTAGCAGTGAGAAGGGAGTCAGCCTGAAGGTAAACACCCGGGGCACAGAAGGGAGGGAGGGAGAAGGACGTGTTGGGACTTGAGAGGGAGGGATCACAAACTTAGGAAAATGATGGAAGGAAGGATGGAGGGGCATGAACTTAGGACACAGAATGAAGGGAAAGAGGGGGGGAACAAGAGCCATAAGATGGAAGAATGGAGGGAGTGAGGGAAAGAGATGCTGAGGTGAGGGAGAGAATAGAAAGGGAGAATTGGGTGTCAGAGAGGGAAAGAAATGGTGCAATTGGGGAGATAAAGAATGGGGAGATAAAGAAAGAGAAGAACTGTTGGACAAAGAGAGGAGGGACGGAGATAGAGAAAGAATTATTGGACATGGTGATGGGAGAGGAATGAGGTAGAGATGCATGGGCGCAGAGAGAAGGGGGAGAACATGCAGGGCCAAGGAAGCCTCCTGGACTTTTTTTTGTGGGGGTAAGATATTAAAAGAAGTGCCAATTTGGGCGTGGGGGGAGAGCTTATGGGGCCAGAAACAGAGGACAGAAAGAGAGATGTTGGGCAATGGTCTGAAGGGAGAGAAGTTGGACCTGTGTAGGAAGAGGGAAAGAGATTAGAGAAACTGGGCCTCTTCTCTCTCGAACAGAGGAGATTGAGAGGGGACATGATCGAAACATTCAAAATACTGAAGGGGATAGACTTAGTAGATAAGGACAGGTTATTCACCCTCTCCAAGGTAGGGAGAACAAGAGGGCACTCTCTAAAGTTGAAAGGGGATAGATTCCGTACAAATGTAAGGAAGTTCTTCTTCACCCAGAGAGTGGTAGAAAGCTGGAATGCCCTTCCAGAGGCTGTTATAGGGGAAAACACCCTCCAAGGATTCAAGACAAAGTTAGACAAGTTTCTGTTGAACAAGAATGTGCGCTGGTAGGGCTAGTCTCAGTTAGGGTGCTGGTCTTAGACCAGAGGGCCGCCGCGTGAGCGGACTGCTGGGCATGATGGACCACTGGTCTGACTCAGCAGTGGCAATTCTTATGTTCTTCTACTTGAAGGGAAAACTGTTGGGAAGAGAAAGGAAGAAATGGTGGACCTGGGGAAGGGAGGCAGGGAAAGAGATGGGATGGGGGCAGTTGGGAAGAGAAAGGTAGAGAAGTTGGATCTGGGGATGGGAGGGAGGGAGAAATGTTAGGACTGTGAATGAAAGGCAGAGAGATGCAGCATCTCTCTCTTTTTTCTTCCATTTCATTGTTCAGCATCAAGGGGGGAGGGAAGAAGAAAAACAGAAAAGAGAGGGAGCAAAATGTTGGACCATGGAGGTAGAAGAGGAGAGATGGAACCATGGGAGGGCAGGAGGGAAGAGAGCTGGGATAATGCTAGGGGATGGAAAGAAAGGGACATGGAGTTATAGCCTGACCAGTGGAGAGAGGGAGGGGGTTTCTGAAAGTGGTGAGGTCAAAAGGGAGATGACAAGATGAGCGAGAGAGAAGCGAGTACAATGGTAGAAATGTGGTAATGGGCAGTAGATAAAAGGGAATAGAAGGCTGGGAAAGGAGTGAGATGTGAAATGGGCGAGCTAGGGACAGAGAGAAGATGGAGAATTGAGAGGTAGCTGAACATTTAAAAAGAAGAAGGGTGAGAAAGGAAGGCAAGATTTGAGTGGGAAAGGAGTGAGATGGGAAACGGGAGAGCTAGGGACTGAGAGAAGATGGAGAATTGAGAGGTAGCTGAACATTTAAAAAGAAGAAGGGTGACATAGGAAGGCAAGATTTGAGTAGGAAAGGAGTGAGATGGGAAATGGGAGAGCTAAGGACTGAGAGAAGATGGAGAATTGAGAGGTAGATGAACATTTAAAAAGAAGAAGGATGAGAAAGAAGGCAAGATTTGAGTGGACAGAGGCAAAAAAGAAAAGAAAAAGTTAAGAAAGTAGAAAGGGAAAAATCAATACATTGGAGATAAGGCATAAGAAGGAAATGGAACAACAGAGAAGAAGGAAATGGACAACAGACACTGGAAAGAGAATTAGTTGAAGATAGACAAAAAGCAGAAAGAGAAACTGGGACCAAGATGATAGAAAAACAAAACATCCAGACAACAAGGTAGAAAAAATTGTTTTATTTTGAATTTATTAACTGGAATATGTTAGCTTTGGGATATGTACATCACTATTATTTTTGTATTCAGTGGTGTAGTCATATACAGCTGATTTGGGAGGAGGGACTGGAGCCCAAAATTAGTGAATGGGCACCAGAGTTTCTCCCCGCCTGAGTGCAATTTATAAATACTTGAGCTAGTGGGGATTCCCAAGCCCTGCCAACTGAAGACATCTTTCTACAGTCTGGCAATTCAAAATCTCCAAGCATTGCAGCCAATGACAATATCTTCAAGCTACCCCTGCTTTCATGCATGCATGAAAGCCAAGGGACGGAGGGAAGGCAGCCGCTCTGCAATATTGCTGCCAGCTGCAGAACCTGGGAAGTTGGAGGGGGAGGAGATGGCCGTCAGTTGATGAGGCTTGGGGATCCCTACTAGCTACAGCAGGGGAGATATTCATTTTGAAGGAGCCTAAGCTCCAAGTGGGAGGCCCAAAAAAGCAGTAATATTTACCCTGATTAAACGATCCTCCACGTGCGCTGCTGACAGCTGATTCAGCATCCTCGCTCTGATGAGGCTCACCTCTGAAGAGGCTCACTGTAGCTGTATTAGAAGTGAATGAGAGAACCAGGAGCGCGCATACCTGCTCATCAGAGTGTGGATGTGGAAGCCTGTGGCTGCTCCCACTGTCAGCGGTGTACGTGGAGGATCACTCAGTCAGGGTAAGTATTACTGCTTTTTTGGGTTCTTCTCCACAGTGTCCCTTTAATGAAGGTTTATTATTACATACATACATCTTCTGTATTAGTGATAGCAAATTTGAGACCTGCTCAACCTTTTTTTTTTTTTTTTTTTTGCTCAACAGCTAGTGTTAGTGTTTGTGCGGCCCCAGAAATTTTTTTTTCGGCCATTGCATCCCAGGGAAGCCAAAAGGTTGGACACCCCTGATCTATGCTATACAGTGCACAAGGAGGATGAAATGGGCAGAGGAAGCTGTTTATCAAGCATTATCAAAAGCTGCACAGTGCGATACTTGAGCAATCCTAACTTAGAAATACAATTATAAAAACAGAAAGATGGGTAAAGATCAAAGCAAATAAATAAAAATCTGATTTATAATAGCAATAGACACCTAACAGTCAGCAGCTCCCTATTAATTAGGGATTTCTTGAAAAAAATCTGAAGTGACATCTAAAATTACCTTTCAAGAATTCAGAAGTCTCCAAGTCCTCACAACACCCATTGCCCTGTACTTCTACCACACAATGAATTCAGATAGATGATGTTAGACTTCAGATTTGTACCTCATGGCTTTATTTCAACCACAACTAACTTTGTTGCTGTTTACAAGCTATTTTTCCCAGTATGCACTGCAAAGGAACCAATCCTACTCAGAAAAACAGGCCCTCATGCAGACAATGCCCCCAAATATAACAGACAGTAGAGCATCGAGTGATAACAGGACTCTACAACACATCAGTGACACTATGGAAAATCTGTCCTTGAATTTTCCTAGCTACTTTGTGTAAATAATTATAACCAGGACACAAGGTAGGCATTCTGACTCTAAAAGGGATTCAAGATAGTTGAACAGAGCTGGTGTTAGACATGCTGAGGCCCAGGGCTGAAATTTGCAAGGGTCCACAAAGCCTGCCAGCAGGCTATACAACAGGGCCCTTTAGGTAGGGTTACCATATGTCCAGATTTCCCTGAACATGTCCACTTTGTCCGGGTTTTGAAAAGCTGGTGAGATCGGGACTGGGGCTGGGTGGGGCTAGGTTGGGGGGAGGGAGAGGGGCGGAACAGAGTGGGGCAGGCCCGGAGGCGGGGCCATGCAGATGAAAAATCTGGTAACCCTACCTTTAGACATGGGGGGCCCATGGCAAGTATCCCCCACCCTAACTTTGGCCCTGTATCTGGATAGCTGCAGCAGCAGCTATTCGGATAAGTGTATCTGATCAGGATATTCAGAAGCACCAAGAGGATAGGACTGCTGAATATCCTTACACGATGGCACAATGTGGCCAGATGGCATGATGGCACAATGTGGCCAGATGGCATGAAGGCACAATGTGGCCAGATGGCACGATGTGGCCAGAACTGTGGCAGAGCAGGGCAGGCCTAGAACTCATTTTCAGGACTGAACACTACCACCATCTGGGCAAGTTTGCATTACCTGCATATTCAACCATGGCCATTATCAGGATACTGGTGCTGAATACTAGATATTTTGGGCTGCCCTTTAAAAAGAACACAGATTGTGGTGGCTGAATATTGACCTGGTATTTTTTTTATAGAATTAGAACACTTCAATCAATTATGGGTAAGAATGATAATAGTAGTACTTTATTCAGTGGAAAAGACTTATATAAACCTTCACTAATGCAATATATATAATAATAAAACCCTTAGCGCGCATGCGCTCTTTAATCTCTGTGTCTCCTTGCGTCGTGCTTCCATGCCGCGCATGCGCAGTACAATAATTTGCCTGCCGCCGATCACCCGTGCCTGCCTCAGCTGATTTCCTGCCTTCTGCCTACGCTGCCGGGACGCCTCTTCTTCTCACCCTCAGACCAGCAGTGGCAGCAGCCGCAGTTTCATCAAGCAGCTGCGGGGCCTTTACTAGGCCGGCCCACTTGGATAATGCGAGGCGGGCCGGCCTAGCAAAAGCCCCGAGGCTGCTCGGGCTAGCAGATGCTGGACAGGGGGAGCAGGGAAGGGGTGCTGCTGGACAGGGGGAGAGGTAAAAGGAAGGGACAAGGGCTACTGCTGGACAGGGGGAGCAGGGAAGGGGTGCTGCTGGACAGGGGGAGGTAAAAGGAAGGGAGAAGGGCTACTGCTGGACAGGAGGAGTAGGGAAGGGGTACTGCTGGGTGGGGGGAGCAGGAAGCAAAAAAAGAAAGAGAAAGAAAGAAAGAAAGGCCTCAGCGCCCCATTGTGTTAAAAGTTTACACATCTATTCTAGCACCTGTTAATGTAACGCACTTAAATATTAGTTCTGATGAGGACAAGTCAGCACATTTTCAGCAAAGGCAGATCATGTTTTACGAATTTGCTGCACTTCTTTGAGGGAGTAAACAGGAAGATAGACAAGGGCGTCCCGGTCGATATTGTATATCTGGATTTTCAGAAGGCATTTGACAAGGTTCCACATGAACGACTACTTGGGAAAATTTCAAGCCATGGAATCGAGGGTGAAATACTCACGTTGATTAAAAATTGGCTGGAGCATAGGAAACAGAGAGTGGGGTAAATGGACAATATTCGGACTGGAAGAGCGTTACCAGTGGGGTGCCACAGGGCTCGGTGCTTGGACCCGTGCTCTTCAACATCTTTATAAACGACCTGGACATTGGTACGACGAGTGAGGTGATTAAATTTGCGGACGATATGAAGTTATTCAGAGTAGTGAGGACGCAAGGAGAGTGCGAAGATCTGCAATGTGATATAACCAAGCTCGAGAAATGGGCATCGACATGGAAAATGAGGTTCAACGTGGATAAGTGTAAAGTGATGCATGTCGGTAACAAAAATCTCATGCACAAATACAGGATGTCCAGGGCAGTACTTGGAGATACCTCCCAGGAAAGAGACTTGGGATTTCTGTTCGACAAGTTGATGAAGTCATACGCGCAATGCGCGGCAAAAATGGAAAACAGAATGCTAGGAATGATAAAGAAGAGGATCACAAACAGATCGGAGAAGGTTATCATGCTCCTGTACCGAGCCATGGTGCGCCCTTACCTGGAGTACTGCATCCAGCAATGGTCAACATACTTGAAGAAGGACATGGTACTCAAAAGGGTCCAGAGAATAGCGACTAAAATGGTTAAGGGGCTGGAGAAGTTGCCGTATCGTGAGAGATTGGAGAAACTGGGCCTCTTCTTCTTTGAAAAGAGGAGACTGAGAGGGGACATGATCAAAACGTTCAAGATACTGAAGGGAATAGACTTAATAGATAAAGACAGATTGTTCACCCTCTCCAAGGTTGGAAGAACGAAAGGGCACTCTCTAAAGCTGAAATGAGATAGATTCCGTACAAACGTAAGGAAGTTCTTCTTGACCCAGAGAGTGGTAGACAACTGGAACGCTCTTCCGGAATCTGTTATAGGGATTCAAGACAAAGTTAGACAAATTCCTACTAAACTGGAACATACACAGGTGAGACTGGACTCATTTAGAACACTGGCCTTTGACCTGAGGGTTGCCGCGTCAGCGGACTGCTAGTCAGGATGGACCACCGGTCTGACCCAGCAACGGCAATTATTATGTTCTTACTACCATTAGTGAAGGTTTATATATAAATAAAAACAGAACCCTCACTAATGCAAAACCTGATTCACATCCAAATGCATTGTAAAGGTAAAAATAAAGGTCAGTATATTGGGTTTCTGTGGGTACAACCAAAGCAGTTTATATTTATTACATGCATAGTAACATAGTAGATGACGGCAAATAAAGACCCGAATGGTCCATCCAGTCTGCCCAACCTGATTCAATTTAAATTTTTTTATTTTTTTCTTCTTAGCTATTTCTGGGTAAGAATCCAAAGCTCTACCCGGTACTGTGCTTGGGTTCCAACTGCCGAAATCTCCGTTAAAACCTACTCCAGCCCATCTAAACCCTCCCAGCCATTGAAGCCCTCTCCAGCCCATCCTCCCCCACATGGTCATATACAGCCACAGACTGTGCAAGTCTGCCCAGTACTGGCCTTAGTTCAATATTTAATATTATTTTCTGATTCTAGATACTCTGTGTTCATCCCACGCTTATTTGAACTCAAGTCACCGTTTTCTTCTCCACCACCTCTCTCGGGAGCGCATTCCAGACATCCACCACCCTCTCCGTAAAGTAGAATTTCCTAACATTGCTCTTGAATCTACCACCTCTCATCCTCAAATTATGTCTTCTGGTTTTACCATTTTCCTTTCTCTGGAAAAGATTTTGTTCTACGTTAATACCCTTCAAGTATCTGAACATCTGAATCATATCTCCTGTCCCTCCTTTCCTCTAGGGTATACATATTCAGGGCTTCCAGTCTCTCCTTATACGTCTTCTGGCGCAAGCCTCCTATCATTTTTGTCACCCTCCTCTGGACCGCTTCATATCAGAGGCAATGGAGGATTAGGAGACTTGCCCAGGGTCACGAGGAGTCAGAGTAGGAATCAAACCCAGTTCCCCAGGTTCTTGGGCAACTGTGTTAACCATTAGGCTACTCCTCCACAAGGGGAAGTCAGTGAACAAGTGCTTCCAGCGGCTGAAGGGGCAGAGTTTGGGAAGAATAATCTGAAGGCCCTTCAAGGCGGGACTAAAATTTCACACCCCTCTTCCACCATTTCCTGCTTCTTTATCATCAACTTTGGCCAACAGAGAAAGAATTAAGTATGGTCTGAAATAAATGCATCTTCTAGTCAGCCTTAGGAAAAGAATGGTCTGTATATTAATGAAGTGATGGTAACCTCTCATAACACCACTCACAAACGCTAAAAAAAAAAAAAAGTAAGACAATACTTTGTGCTAATATTTATAAAGACTCCTGTCCCTTCTCCTTCAATCTGTATTCAAGAAAATTCCACTGTTAAGAATTCCTGAAGCAGAAAATAAACTGTATGACTTAGACACACTTTACCTGATCGGTACAGGATTGGAATGTGGTCTGTGGACAGCCTGTGGTCGCTGCGCACTCCCATCAGCAATGGGCTGCCTCGCCTGCAAACACAGGGTACACCTTTCAAATTGCAGAATCTTGTCATCTATTAAGTCAGAAACAAAATGCTTCCCACTGTGGTCAATTATGATGCTAGGCTGTCTTACAAACTGAGAAATTTTCTTTCTCCCATCCAAGTACTAATCAGGCCCAAACACTGCTTAATTTCCAAAATCAGGCACACTCAGGGCAGCGTGGCCATAGATAAGAATTTTTCTTTCTAATAAATGTTGTTTTTCTGTGTAATTTCATGGATTTCTTCTAGGTGTGCAACCCTATGATGCCCTCAAATCTATGTCTCTACCAGGTTTCTTAGGAAACTATTCAAGCAGTTGATATGACTTTATAAGTCAGTTGTGTAGGTCAAGCCTTATATGAAATTTCAGGCTCGGCACACAACCCAGGCTGAAATACCTCTTTAAATCAAAATCACTTATATGCCCAGCCTCTAATTTCTTGCAGCAGAGTTTTCAAGATTTTTCCTTGCCAATTCTGCAGAAAGGGCCAAACTTTGCAGTCATTCCTGTGCCTGGAGAATCATGGGACGCCAAGGGCCTTGCTTACAGGATTCAGGTTGCACAGTAAAACTCCCAAGTGTACATTAAGGGCAAAATTCTATAAACGATGTCCCAAATGTAGGTGGCAGTAGGCAGTAGCCAATCGGGACGCAAGTTAAAAAAAAAACACCCCGAGGCAGGCCGCCTATACTGTGACTAGGCTAGGCGTAAGTATGATTTTGCCTGGAAGTGGCCTTGAGCAAGCTTAAGCGGCCCCACGCATCTCCCTAAGGCAGCAATAGGCACCTGAAATGTAGGCCAACAAAAAGCTGGTCTACATTTCAAATAGACGTGGACACTATGCTGAACGAGGCAAAGAAATCTTACTGCCATGATCAGCTGAGTGGCCGCGGCAGAGAACTCACCCCCCCCCAAAGTCAGGCGGCAGGATGGATGCCCAATTCTTCCTGTCAGAATCCCCGAAGGCCCCCCTTCGAATTGCCAACTCCCTCCTGCTGCCACTCTCCGAGGCATCCCCCGGCAGGAGGGATGCTCACTCCCTCCCGCCGCTAGCCCCATCATCCCCCAAACCACATCAATCACCACCAAACTCCTCTCTGACACGCCCCAAGATCCCCCTGCCACCGCCTGAATGCCCCTGTACCTTTATCTGATGGCCGACAAGAGGGATGCCTACTCCTTCCTGCCGTGAGGCCCGTCACTGCAAAATGGTGGGCCTTCCCCTTCCCGGTCCATTCTGGGATGCACCGAGGAGGAGCCTAAGGCCCTGATTGGCTCCTGGGATGCACTGGGAGTGGCCTAAGATTCCAATTGGCCAGCTACCTAAAACCCCTCCCATGCAGGCCATCATATAAAGGTACGGGAGGCATTTCGGGGGTGGCAGGGGGATCTTGGGAGTGGAGTCAGGGAGTGACAGGGGGATGTCAGGGTGTCAGGGATGGAGTCAGGGAGTGTTTGGTAGGGTTCGGGGGATGATGGGGCCAGTGGCAGGAGGGAGTGGGCATCCATCCTGCCTTGGACCATGTCATGAGGGTTCACCGTTGTGGCAGGAGGAATTGGGCATTCCTCCTGCCATGGACATTTGGGGGGAGCTTCGGGGATTCTGGCAGGAGGGAGTGGGCATCCCTCCTGCCGGCCAACTTCACAGAGGGAACGGATTCCCTGCTGCAGTTGCTAAACTGATCACAGCAGGGAGATTCTCTTACCGCAATTAGTTCAGTGGCAATACAATTCTCTAACTGGCGCCTGTGACATGGATGCCGGTTAGAGAATCGGGGTGGTTATATGAGGTTAGGTGCCTGTCCATCAGGACAGACGCAATTTTATATAGGATGCCCATGTGTGATTCTCAAAAGCCGCTTAGTTGGCTGCTGAGATCAGGTGTCCTATACAGAATGAGGCCCTAAAGGTCTGTAAAAGGCCCTACAGCACACACTCCGTGCGCATCTGGTTACAAGCTTCATATTGAAAGAAAGGTTACTATACCTGGTGCCAACTGCCTGCCCTGGGAAGTGGACACTTTTAAACACCAGGGCAAACGCTCCTTCCTGGAAAACATTCAAACAGAAGTAAAAACAAACAAACCCACAAGTGTGCAATAATGTGAGGCATTTCTTTCTTATACCATAAGTATAGGAAAATAGAACTGAAAAGCAGCTGAAACCCAGATTCCTATGCTAACACCAGCTCTTTTGAGATGTGCTTATTTGAAATATCAGAAAATTTCCACTTTTCCAAATAAATTTTCTCCTCATACCGAACCTTAATTTGGTAATAGAATACAATGAAATAAATACATGAACACACGCCCTGGAGTTTCCTTTAATCTCCTGCTTAAAACTTTCAAACATCCACATTATAATCAGTGACATTTAGAATACAACCCTTTCAACTTACTTTAGTACAGTTGTGACAGCAACAGTCAAGGACTACACACCAGGGCTCTTTCCTGAACACTGTGAATCATGGCCCTAAACCCAGCCACTAAGTATATCACCCTTACACTGTGACCAGTCCCATCCCTCCCCTCTGCTGCATCCCAACCAATACAAGATCAAACATTCATTGACCTAAAGAAGGAAGACTTGGATGACATTTCAAAACGATTATTAAAATTAGCAGATGGAATTCGAACAGAGATAATTAAGAAGAATTAAGGGCTGCCAGCTCCATGCATCAGTAATGAAACCCTTATGAAGCTGCCCCACAGAGCTGATGCTACTTTATAGGGCTTGTCAAAAGAAAAAAAACTCTTATTAGCACGTTCACTAACTGGTGGTTACTGCTGAACGTCACACTACTGACAGTAATACCACACAATTGAAGCAGCTTTACCAAGTTTAAAAGCCTCCAAGATTAGCTTTATCAGTTACTACTGCAACAACTGTAATTGTTATTGTAAGCTCTTTTGCGCAGGGACTGTCTCTTCTGTGCTTTGATATACAGCGCTGGGTATGTCTTGTAGTGCTTTAGAAATTTTTAGTAGCAGTAATTGGGCAAAGATTTTTCACTATGTAGTAAATCAGAAACCCATCGCACTTAGCTTAGTATAGAACAGGGCAACTCAAATGGCAGACTGTGGTCCATAGTACTGCTGGAGAAAGGTGCCATGTGCAATTTTATTATTATTTATTTTTAACTCTGATACAGTGGTAGAGGGGAACTGACTTCCTCCACTAACCTTCCTCATCTAGAATGCCCTTCCTTAAATCGTTCTCTGCTCAGGCCTTCAGCAGTGGAAGCGATTTGACTGTTGAAATCTCCGTCCTGCTCTCTATTATGTCGGGAAGGGGGGCACAACTTCCTGCTTCCACAAGGGTGGAACAAGCAAAGAACAGGCTCTGGCATCATGCAGATGGCCTGCATGAATTGTTGCTGCTGCAGGAGGCCTGGACAGAATAATTTAAAGTAAGGAGCAGTGCTGTTGTAAGGGGGTGGTCTTGGTGGAGGTGCCGGAACCCGTCCTCCTCTCTGCTCCCCCCCCCCGCTTTTTCCTACCCCTATCCCTCTTTAATTTTTCCCAGCGTGATCAGTATCACAAACTTGCTGCCCACGTCAGTGTCAGCTTTCTCTGACATCACTTCCAGGTTCCACACCTAAGAAGTGACATCAGAGGGAAAGCAGATACGATGCAGGCAACAAGTTCATGATGCTACTCGCGCTAGGAAAATTAAAGATGTATGGGGAAAGGGGGGGGGCGAATGTGTAGCAGGGGAGGGTCGGGAAGGAGTGTGTGGGCAGTAGAGAAGAGGGCAGGGGAGGGACACTACCGCCCCAGGTACCACTCACCCTTGTTACGCCACTGGAAGGGAACACCAGACCTGGGACCAGAGGAGGGAGTTAAGGGAGAGATGCAATAAGATATTGAAACCGGAAAAGGACATGGAGGAGAGTGGAAAGGAGAGAGCTATATTGGACAATGGATAGCAGAAAGAGAAGGAGGGATGTTCGACCCGTGGGGCAGAGAAAGGGGTTGAAGGAGCTATGCAATGAGATATTAGACCTGGAAGATGGGGAGGGGATGGAGAAAGCTATAGTGGACAATGGGAGAATGGGAAGCCAGATGGAGGGATATTGGTCCTGGGGTCAGAGGCAACTGAGCTACTAGACAGTGGGAGGGTAGGAAGGAAGATAGAAAGATATTGGTCCCTAAAGAGGGGAGGGAGAGAGATAAATTCCTCGACAAAAATGTTTTTTTAGTCTGTGCATGTTAGGAAGGTCAGATCACTATTCCATCAAGAACATTTTTCAGTATTGGTACAATCCACTGTGCTTTTTCAGTTAGATTATTGTAACTCAGTTTATCTGGACATTAAGCAGGGCAGTCTAAAACGACTTCAGTTAACACAGAATACTGCAGCTAAGCTCATTTTTGAGAAACAAAAGTATGATCATGTTTTCCCTTTGTTGATAAAGCTTCCCAGTTCGCTTTAGGATCCAGTTTAAATGCGTATGCATAATCTTCAAGCTTCTCTATGGAATACTTGATCCTTTTATCCACTTATGTTGGAATACCCTTAGACTTTGCCATTTGAGAAAGCACAGTTACTTACCGTAACAGGTGTTATCCAGGGACAGCAGGCAGATATTCTTTACGCATGGGTGACGTCACCGACGGAGCCCTCGGTACGGACCTTTTTACTAGAAAGTTCTAGTTGGCCGCACCGCGCGTGCGCGAGTGCCTTCCCGCCCGACGGAGGAGTGCGTGGTCCCCAGTTAGTATAAGCCAGCTAAGAAGCCAACCCGGGGAGGAGGGTGGGACGTAAGAATATCTGCCTGCTGTCCCTGGATAACACCTGTTACGGTAAGTAACTGTGCTTTATCCCAGGACAAGCAGGCAGCATATTCTTTACGCATGGGTGACCTCCAAGCTAACAAAGAGGGAGGAGGGATGGTTGGCCATTAGGAAAATAAATTCTGAAGTACAGATTGGCCGAAGAGCCCATCCCGTCTGGAGAAAACATCCAGACAGTAGTGAGTAGTGAATGTGTGAACTGAGGACCAGGTGGCCGCTTTGCAGATCTCCTCAATGGGTGTGGAACGGAGGAAAGCAACAGAAGCGGCCATAGCTCTCACTCTGTGGGCCGTGACAGCACCGTCCAGTGACAGACCGGCCCGAGCATAACAGAACGCGATGCAAGCTGCAAGCCAGTTGGATAGCGTTCGTTTAGAGACCGGTCGACCCAAACGATTCGGGTCAAAGGTCAGGAAGAGCTGAGGGGACAAGCGGTGAGCCCTTGTACGATCAAGATAGTAAGCCAGGGCACGCTTGCAGTCAAGAGTGTGCAGTGCCTGTTCCCCGGGGTGGGAATGGGGTTTCGGGAAGAAAACAGGCAACACTATGGATTGGTTAAGGTGAAAGGCCGAGACCACCTTGGGGAGGAACTTTGGATGGGTACGCAGAACCACCTTGTCATGATGAAAGATAGTGAACGGTGGATCAGCTACCAGTGCATGAAGCTCACTGACCCTCCTGGCAGAGGTGATGGCAATGAGGAAAAGCACCTTCCAGGTTAGAAATTTGAGCGAAGTTGTGGCAAGAGGCTCAAAAGGAGGTTTCATGAGGGCAGACAAAACCACATTCAGGTCCCAGACGACCGGAGGAGGTTGTAGAGGTGGTTTGATGTTGAAGAGACCCCTCATGAATCGGGAAACCAGAGGGTGAGCCGTGAGGGGTTTTCCTAGGACAGGTTCATGAAAAGCCGTGATGGCACTGAGATGGACTCTGATTGAGGTAGACTTGAGGCCTGCGTTGGACAGGGAGAGCAAGTAGTCCAGAACAGGTTCCACCGCTAAGGAGGTGGGATTGTGATGATGCCGGAGACACCAAGAGGAGAACCTGGTCCACTTCTGATGGTAGCATTGAAGGGTGGCTGGTTTCCTGGAGGCGTCTAAAACGAGACGAACAGGCTGAGACAGATTTCCTGGAGAGGTCAGCCCGAGAGAAACCAAGCTGTCAGGTGGAGTGAAGACAGATTGGGATGTAGTAGAGACTGATGCTGCTGTGTAAGTAGAGTAGGAAACACAGGTAGAGGAATGGGCTCCCTGGAGCTGAGTTGAAGCAGGAGGGAGAACCAGTGTTGACGAGGCCACCGGGGGGCTATGAGGATCATGGTGGCTCTGTCCCTGCGGAGTTTGAATAAAGTCCGCAACATCAGAGGTAGTGGAGGAAAGGCATAGAGGAACCGATCCGTCCAGTCGAGTAGGAATGCATCCGGGGCCAGACGGCGAGGAGAGAAGAGTCTGGAGCAGAACTGGGGCAGCTGATGGTTGTGAGGAGCTGCGAATAAGTCCACTTGCGGAGTGCCCCAGCGAGCAAAGATGGAGTGGAGCGTGGGAGGATCTAAAGTCCACTCGTGAGGTTGAAGGATGCGGCTGAGATTGTCGGCCAGGGAGTTCTGTTCGCCCTGGATATAGACCGCCTTGAGGAAGAGACTGCGGGCCGTGGCCCAGGTCCAAATACGAAGAGCCTCCTGACAAAGGAGGCGAGATCCTGTGCCGCCCTGTTTGTTTATGTAGTACATGGCGACTTGGTTGTCCGTGCACAGGAGCAGAACCTGAGGACAAAGAAGGTGCTGGAAGGCCTTGAGAGCATAGAACATGGCTCGTAGTTCTAGAAAATTGATGTGATGTCGACGCTCCTGTGGGGTCCAAAGACCCTGGGTGCGTAGGTCTCCCAGGTGAGCTCCCCATGCATAAGGGGAGGCATCCGTGGTGATGATCATGGAATGTGGGGGCAGATGCAACAGAAGGCCCCTGGAAAGATTTGAGGAGTTCAACCACCATTGTAGAGATCGCTGAAGAGATGATGTCACAGAGATGGGATGAGAAAGAAGATTCGAGGTCTGTGACCACTGGTCGGCCAGAGTCCATTGAGGTGTCCTGAGGTGGAGTCGTGCTAAGGGAAGCACATGCACCGTTGATGCCATGTGTCCCAGGAGGACCATCATCTGTCGAGCTGGGATGGTGTGATGAAGGAGCACCTGATGACAGAGGTGGAGCAGAGTCCGTCGACGATCGGAGGGGAGGAATGCCCTCATTAGTGTGGTATCGAGAACTGCTCCGATGAACTGAAGGCGCTGTGTGGGAAGCAGATGCGACTTGGGGTAGTTGATCTCGAACCCCAGTAGATGGAGAAGAGAGATGGTATGTTGAGTGGCTTGTAGCACAAGAGGAGACGTAGGAGCTTTCACTAACCAATCGTCCAAGTAGGGAAACACTTGGAGGTTGTGAGACCTGAGGAAGGCCGCCGCCACAATGAGGCATTTGGTGAACACCCTGGGTGATGAAGCGAGGCCAAAAGGTAGCACCTTGTACTGATAATGGCGATGGTGCACCTGGAATCGCAGGTAGCGACGTGAAGTTGGATTGATTGGTATGTGAGTGTAGGCCTCTTTGAGGTCCAGGGAACATAGCCAGTCGTTGTGAGAGAGATGAGGGTAAAGCGTGGCAAGGGAGAGCATTCTGAACTTCTCCTTGACTAGACACTTGTTGAGGTCCCTGAGATCGAGAATGGGACGAAGGTCTCCTGTCTTTTTGGGTACCAGGAAGTAGCGGGAGTAGAATCCCTGACCCCTTTGATCTGGAGGTACTTCTTCGATGGCATTGAGAAGGAGGAGGGATTGAACCTCCCTCAGGAGGAGGGGGGTTTGAGTTGAGAGAGAAGCAGACTCGACGGGAGGATTGTCTGGCGGAAGAGTCTGGAAGTTGAGGGAGTAGCCGTGGCGGATGATGTTGAGGACCCACTGGTCCGATGTGATGACCTCCCAACGGCTGAAGAAAATGTGGAGCCTGCCTCCGATTGGCTGAGGAAGAGGCAATGAGGGTGGAAGACTGGCTAAGCCCTGGAGAGAGGAGTCAAAAGGGCTGAGAAGGTTTGGCAGGAGGAAGAGGCTTGGCAGGTTGATTAGGCTGGGCACGAGCCTGGGTGTGTTGGTGCTGGCGGGCCCGCCTAGGTTGCTGTGCAGGTGGGTTGAGCGGTCTGGCAGAGAACCTGCGTTGATATGATGTCTGCGGTCTATAAGGACGAGCAGGAGGAGTCTTTTTCTTTGGTTTAATGAGAGTATCCCATCTGGTCTCATGGGCGGAGAGCTTCTGAGTGGTGGTATCCAGGGACTCTCCGAATAGTTCATCTCCCAGACATGGGGCGTTGGCTAGACGGTCCTGATGGTTGACGTCTAGATCAGAGACCCTGAGCCAGGCCAGGCGGCGCATAGCCACAGCGATGGCAGATGCACGGGAGGAGAGCTCAAAGGAGTCATAGACAGAGCGCACCATGAACTTCCTCAGTTGAAGCAGGCTGGAGATGTGCTGCTGGAAAAGAGGGACCTTGTGCTCCGGCATGTATTTTTGCATGGAGGAGAGTTGCATTACCAGATGTTTCAGGTAGAAGGAAAAATGGAAGGAGTAGTTGTTTGCCCTATTGGCAAGCATGGCATTTTGGTAGAGCCGTTTGCCAAATTTGTCCATAGTTTTTCCTTCTCTGCCAGGAGGGGTGGAGGCATACACACTGGTGCCCTGAGTCTTTTTCAAGGTGGATTCTACCAGGAGAGACTCGTGGGGCAGTTGGGGTTTATCAAAACCTGGGATTGGTATGACCCTATAGAGACTGTCCAATTTACGGGGGGCCCCAGGGACAGTTAGCGGGTTCTCCCAATTTTTATAAAAAGTTTCCCGTAGGATATCGTGAACAGGTAACTTTAGGAACTCCTTGGGAGGTTGATCGAAATCCAGAGCCTCCAGGAAAGCTTGTGACTTTTTGGAGTCAGATTCCAATGGCAAAGACAAAGCCCCTGACAACTCCCTGAGAAATTTAGAGAAGGAAGATTGTTCAGGTTTGGAAGTGGTCTCGGGTGCGGAAGGCTCTTCGTCCGACGACGATGCATCCTCCTCGGTACCGGGGGGGGATTCTTCCCATAGGTCCGGGTCTCTGACATCGGTGGTTGCGTGTCGAGAGACCGGAGTGGACGGGTCGGCATGGTGAGTCTTAGACAAAGACTTGCCTGAGCGTACCGAGACATTTCCTGGCGATGTAGACCTGTGTCTGTCCCGATCCCGGGAAGAACGGTGCCGGTCCGGGTCTTGGGAAGACCGGTGCCGGTCCGGGTCATGGGAAGACCGGTGTCCTGCTCGGTCCCGAGGAGGATCCGTCGTCGTTAAGGCGACTGGCTCGGTATGGGAATGGAGATGCGGTGCCGAGAGAATGGGCATGGAAGAGTCCATAGGTACCAATGGAGTGGATACCGGTTGGACGGTGCGGGGCTCGGGCCGGTCTGGTACCGAGAGCAGCGGTGCCAAGATAGATGGTAAGAGCTGCTGAAGTTGCTGGTGGAGTTGCTCTTGCAACTTGTCCTGGAGGATGGCCGCAATGCGGTCATCCAGGGGAGGCACCGGAACCACTTTTTTCTTTTTTGGTTCCTTGGGTGCCGCTCTACACTCCGGCGATGAGGGTGCCGATGACGAGGCACTCACCGATATCGGAGTGGAGCGTTTCTTGGCCCGGCGTGGAGCCGAGAGGACTGGTGCCGTCCCCGAGGTGGGAGGGCGCTCAAGGGTGGAAGGCTTCTTAGCCGGCTTACCTGGCGCCGGAGGCGCCGACGTCGTCTCAGGCGTCGTCGAAGTGGTCGGTGTCGATTTCGACGGTGCCGCAGATGAAGATGTCGAATCCATAGACGGGCCGGTGCCGAAAAGTAAATTTTGTTGGATTTGACGATTCTTCAACGTGCGCTTTTTGAGAGTGGCACAGCGGGTGCAGGAGTCCGCCCGATGCTCTGGTCCCAGACACTGCAAGCACCAATTGTGTGGGTCAGTGAGGGAGATCGGGCGTGCACACCGCTGGCACTTCTTAAAACCTGGCTGCGGGGGCATGAATGGAAACACGGCCTCCGCAAAATCAAACCCCGAGGCCTGGATCGTGGCAATAGGCCCCGCCGGGGTAGGAACGAAAAAATAAAACAAAAGAAAGATTTTTTTTTTTTTTTTTTGGAATTGGGAAGAAAAAAGTACCCGAAGGTGAAAAACCGAAAAAAATAACGCGAGCGGGAAGGCAAAAGGAGGATTTCAACTCTGTTGAAAAAACACACGTCTTCTTCGCTCCGCGGAAACGAAGAAACTGGGGACCACGCACTCCTCCGTCGGGCGGGAAGGCACTCGCGCACGCGCGGTGCGGCCAACTAGAACTTTCTAGTAAAAAGGTCCGTACCGAGGGCTCCGTCGGTGACGTCACCCATGCGTAAAGAATATGCTGCCTGCTTGTCCTGGGATAATGTTTGTTAGCCTTCCCTTCCTTTAAGGGAATTAAATCTGCTGGGAACCTCAGTCGATCTTTTGTTTTTAAATTTGTAGAGACCTGGAATGAACTTCCTGACTCCCATTAGGCTTTTAGGCCAGTTGCAATTATTTTGGAAATTCCTGAAAACTTTGTTGTCTTTGCAATTTTTAAATGGTTTAACTACAGCCTCAATGAAATGATAATATTAGTTATTTCTCTTATGCACTTTAGTTTTTAATTAGTTCTTCCTTCTCCTATGTTTTCTGCTATGTAAGCTAGTCTTAATTATGTGTGAACCGAGTTGAGCTCCACTGGGAGATAACCCGGTATATAAAACCAAAGATTAGATAAAATAAGGATTACCAGAAAAGGAGGGGGGGAGGGAGGAGAGGCAAAAAAGGGACACTCGAACCAAAACCAAATGGAAAAACAATGCTCTGACAAAAAGAGAAAGAGTATTTCATTTGGTATTGATTGATACATGTCCATGTTAATTTGCGGACCCTGCGTTTCAGACAGACAAAGTTTTCGGAGCTCCACTCTAAACATTTGAGTAGCACTAGTATAGAAGCATCACCCCATGTAAATTGTGGCATATTTGCATATGTAGACTGCCACTATTTACACATAGAGATCCAAAGGGGGTGCATGGTTTGTGTATGCCTTGACAGAAGAAAAATCTGCAATTCCATTCCCCATTTTACAAAGGGAATACACATTTATGGTGAAAATTTTCCCCATCAATCAGATTTTATACCAGCTCAGAGACAAGAACATTGCATCACAGACAAATTGGTGCAAGACCCCAGCGCGCCACCTAAAAAGTTACTTTTAAAGAGCTCCGACGCAGGTTGTGAGTGGAGAACCCCCCCAGTTTACTTCATACTCTTTGCGCTGCTGTTGGGGGGGGGGGTTGGAACCCTCCATTATAGAGTAAACTTAACTTTTTCCTGATTTTTTAGGAAAAAGTTAAGTTTTCTCTATCATGTGGGGGGTTACACCCCCCCCCCAACGGCAGCGTGAAGAGTATGAAGTGGGGGGGTTCCCCCCCACACCTCCTGGAGCTCTTTAAAAGTAACTTTTTAGGCGGCACGCTGGGATCTTGCGCCGAATTGTCTGTGCTGCAATGTCGGCGCGCCAAAGTCTCACGTGCTCTTGTCCCATCACCTCTTTTTGCCCCAAGCTCAAACCAGTGACACCACCACATTGTTTCACAATCTTACCAGTTGCGGAATAACTCTCTCCACCAGTGTTATAAAGCCAATCTCATCATTTTCACGATTGTCATACATGTACTTGACAAGTTTGGCAATTGTTTCTGTATCAGTTTCCGACTCAAATTCATAACCTTTGCTTTCCTAAGTAGAAAAAAAAAAAAGAAACGAGAAATGATGACTCACTGTATTTCATCTAATCTCAACCTATAAAGATCCCTAATAATAAACCACTGCTAATGGTTTAGCCATACAAACCAAAACATCTGCAAGGCAAATCTTGACCTGAAATATCTTAGCAGACTTATTGCATTCATCTGGATGTAAGATTTAATTTAATGCAGAGTTTATATACCGCTAAATCACCACGTAGGCTTCAAAGCAGTTTACAAAAACAATTAAAATTTGCCTAATACAATGGCCACAAAAGTAATCAGGTACTTTAAGGCTTAAAGTACCTGATTTGGTTAGGACAGAGAGGGAAACTATACAATGGCCACAGAACTAATCAATGTTTAAATATTTGCTTGTGAGATTCAGAAACCATTAGTGATGCAACTTATATGAAATAATTAAAACCCAAAAGAGTAGAAAATGAATTAATATCATCACTGTTTGAGATGAAGGACTTGAATCAGAGCTTTTCCTAGATGGCAACTAAAACGGTTCCTAGACAAAATTGCGCGAGACAACGGCGCGCCGACAACCGAGCGCAAGGTTGACGGCGCGCCGAAGAAAAGCACTATTTTAAAGGGTTCCGACGGGGGGTGTTGGTGGGGAACCCCCCTATTTTACTTAACAGACATCACGCTGGCGTTGTGAGGGGTTTGGGGGGGTTGTAACACCCCTCATTATACTTGAAACCGAACTTTTTGCTTGTTTTTAGGGGAAAAGTTCAGTTTTAAGTATAATGTGGGGGGTTCCATCCCCCCAAACCCCCCACAACGCCAGCGCAATGTCTGTTAAGTAAAGTGGGGGGGTTCCCTCCCCACACCCCCCGCCGGAGCCCTTCAAAATAGTGCTTTTCTTCAGCGCGCCGTCAACCTTGTGCTCAGTTGTCGGCGCGCCGTTGTCTCGCGCGATTTAGTCCCATCACCACTAAAACCAATCAGAACAGCCATACTGAGTCAGATCAATGATCCATCTAGCCCGGTATTCTGCTTCCAGCAGTGGCCATTCCAAGTCACAAGTACCTGGCACGAGCCCAAATAGTAGCAATACTGGTTTTAGCCAAAACCAAATCTGAGGCCAAAATTTGCTACTCAGTTTCAACAGAAGCCAAAGTCGAAACTGGCAGCTAGGAGTCCCTCCCCCTTTCCCCACACAGAATGAACCCCCTTTCCTTCTCCCAGATCCAGCATGCATCCCTGGTGGTCTAAGTGCAGTGTTCTTCAATCGCCGGTCCATGGACCGTGCCGGTCCAAAGAAGTTTTCTGCCGGTCCACAGGGCCAGCATTTCCATCGGGCAGAAGACAGTGCTCTTCAGCCGCCGGTCCATGGTGATTTCAATGTGGTGTCTTCGGACCGGCTCCCTGAGTGCTGCAGTGCACAAAGCTGTGGGAAAAGGCTCTTATGCATGTCCTGCGCCTGAACCGGAAGCCTTCTCTCTGATGTCACAATGTCAGACGAAAGGCTTCCAGATGAGTAGGAACACGCGCGAGGAGCCGCTGCCCACAGCTTTGTGCACTGCAACAATCAGGGAGCCGGCCCAAAGACGCTGCGTTGATCGCACTGTGGACCAGCCCAAAGATAACACCGGGGGACAGACCAGAAGGCAAGGTACAGCAAGGAGGGAGAGAGACAACAGTAGGCAGAATGCTTTTATTTTTTTATATAGGTGATTGATTTACATCTGCTGTCTGTTCAGGAAGAAAGGCATTTGTTTCTTTTCCGCTGGGGTTGTACTGCTTGAAGAGTCTTGCATCTTAGGGTTTGTTTGTAAATTTTAGTACTTTTAGTTTTTGGTCCTGCATTTGCATGGGGTTATCTGTTTTCTGGTAGGAATGAATGTTGAAAAGCATACAGTGTGCTTTGTGTATTTTAATTTTGTGGGTAACCATTATGTGTTGTTAATATGATTATATTGTGTGTGTGTGTATATATTTATGAAAAATGAATGGAAAAAATGGTGTTACAATTAGTACTACTATGGGGCGGGGTCTGAGGCGGAGATGCGCACGACTTAGCCCAGTGTTCTTCAACTGCAGGTCTGCGGACCGGTGGCGGTCCACAAAATAATCATTTTATTTCCGCCGGTCCATAGGTGTCAAAAGATTGAAGAACACTGGTTTAGTGGGTAGTCGGGCATGGGGAGAGAGAGCACACAAGGGGAGCCAGCATAAAGAATTCCAGCTTTCTTGGAGTCAATGTACCTTTATCATATGGGACTGTTTTATTCAGTTCATCATTCCTGCCTGAAAATCCGCTTGATGAACATAAAGATAGGCTTTTTCTCATAATGTCAGGGGTGGGATTACAACTGATTATGAAAAACTGGAAGAATTGGGACCGTTTAAATTTCCCTTTTTGGTGGGAGACACTTTGCCTTTATTATAGATATGAGATATGAAAGAATTTTAGCAGAACAAAGAAGTGATTCCCTGAAATTTAAACAGATTTGGAGTCCAATAGACTCATTCATTAAAAATCATTAATTTAAGATAGTCTTTGAGTTAAAGAAGCATCAATTCCTAGTGAGTCTATTGTTTTTATGCACATCTAGGGGTGGGTAGGTGGGTTAGGATTAAGGAGAGGATAAGCTTTTGAACTGAGTTTAGTATAAATTATAAACACGGGTTACTGGTAATGTCATATTTATTGCACATGTATTGTATAAATACAATTAATAATTCAAGAGCAATTTAGATAAAGGGGAGGGAGGGGTTTATGTTATTGGTATTACATATAATACCATAAGTGTTTTTCAAGAATGTTAATTGATTAATAATCTGTTACACTTGTTGTAAAAGGATTTTCTAAAATCAATAAAAAAATTTAAACATGAAGAGTTCCAGCTAAAAATGCATTGGCATTTTCAGCTGAAACCGAAACAAGCACAAATACGAATTTCAGGTTGTTTCAGTACCAAAGCCAAAATTCAATCAGCCTCTAGCTTTACCTTATCTGGGGGAAAATTTTCAAATCCACCTACCCAGATGAGGGAAAGAGAAAGGGATTTGATTATACCACCTTCCTGCGGTTACAATTAAAGCAGTTTAGAAGAATGTGGCACAGTGGTTAAAGCTACAGCTTCAGTACCCTGCTCCTTGTGACCCTGGGCAAGTCACTTAAACCCTGTCAAAATTAATTCCACCTGTGCGAAAAGGCATTTAAACTTCATCCTGTTGTTGATATCCTATTTGTAGATATCCTGCAAACATCCTTCTTTTTATCTTGTCTAGTTCTACTAAATCTTTTTGAGTACGGTGACCAGAATGGCACATAATACTCAAAGTACAATCTCACTGGGAAATGACAAAAAGGCATTATGATATGCTCTGGTTTATGCTCTATTCCTTCCCTAGTACTTCCTAACATTTCATTCCATCAAAAATTACGAAGACTAGGGGACACTCAAAGTTACAGGGCAATACTTTTAAACCAATAGGAGGCTGTGTGAAAATTAAACGTTTTTGGCGGCAGGTTTTATCTTATGTGGAGTGTATTTTAGGCACTGCATTACCTTTCTCTGCAGCTGGTCTCTTACTGGATAAGTATGAGGCCTTCCGTTTATCTGATTCGGGTCAGCGGCAGTTTCTGAGACGGGTGGGTGTCTTGGGGAAGAAGGTAATTCTATCTGTTTGGATTGGAGAAACTTTGCCATCCTTTTGGGACTGGAGGAATCGTTTGCATGCTCTGCTGCTGCTGGAGCATAAAGATGCGTCTTATAGCTTGCGACGAAAGCGACTCTTTCTTCGGATCTGGGATTCTTACCTTTTTTCATTATCACCACGGGCTAGAAGTGACATTCTAAATTCCTTGTGATTTTTTCTGAGACCCGGGCTTGTTTTCCATCTTTGAGGGGCGCCAGGTATACTTCTCTCTCCCTTTCTTTCTTTTTCTCTCTTTCTTCTCTCTTTTCCGTGTTGGAGTCAATCATTGTCTTTGACAGTGGGCTATCTGAGTCCAAGCCTACTGCACTACAGTTATTCCTGCTTTAGACTAGGTGGTTTGGGGGGGGGGTTTGGGTGGGATTGTTGGATCTACTATTTGGTTTCTGATTGTTTTCTTCTGTTGCTGTGGTTATTGCATTTTGGTCTGTCTTTTGTTATTTGATAATAAAAATTGATTCAACATAAACCAATAGGAGGAAATATTTTTTCATTCAGAGAATAGTTAAGCTGTGGAATGCATTGCCAGAGGTTGTGGAGTTGAGGTAAAAGTGTATAGCATAGCTGGTTTAAAGAAAGGTTTGGACAATTTCCTGGAGGAAATGCCCATATTCCGGTATTGAGAAAGACATGGGGGAAGCCACTGCTTGCCCTGGATCAGTAGCATGGAATGTTGCTCCTCCTTGGGTTTTGGCCAGGTACTAGGGATGTGGTTTGGCCACCATGAGAATGGGCTACTGGGCTTGATGGACCCGTTGGTCTGACCCAGTAAGGCTATTCTTATGTTCTTATTCTGTATGCTTTTTTGGCTGCCATCACACACTAAGCAGATTTCAATATATTGTTTATAATGACTCCTAACCGGAGCCCAGCATCAAGTAGCTAAGATTTGGATTATTCTTCCCAACGGGCATCATCTTGCACTTGTCCACAATAACCCCCAATTTCTTTACAGGTTGCCAAAACATAAGCATGCGAATTTGCGCATATTGGGTAGATGTACACCAAATCAATTGGTTGATGAGGCGTTATCAGTAATTGGACTTAATTGGCACCAATATGGATTTGCCATAGGTGCTTTTCCACTACTTTGCATAATAATACTTAGCGCCTATTTTTCTGGCACTATTTATAGAATTTCTCCTTCTATTTCATTTGCTAGTTGAATGTCCATTTTTCCAGTCTCCCAAAGTTCTCCAGTAAGACCTGAAGTCCCTAATTCTTTCTTTCCCATTAAGAGTTTCTATTTTTTAAAAATAGCAGGGGGGAAAAAAAAAAAAAAGACAGAAGAAATCATATAGAACTGATTTAACAATTCTTACCTCCCTTCACTGACAGACTTACCAGAAATTTTTTCAGATCCTTGTAATTGGTGATGATTCCATTGTGGATCACAATAAATTCTAGATATGAAAACCAAAATGTTACTGTTACAGATACCTTTCAAATAAAGCTGCACCTACTGCATACCATGCGATCCTTCCAGACATACACCAGTTCAGGAGCAGGTGAACAGCAATTTTTTTTTTTAAACTTGAGGATTAAAAAGCATCAATTCGGACTACATTTTTGTGCATTCTGGGAGGCCATTGCAGTGCAACTGCTTAATTAAGCCTGTTCTTGCTCAAAGTTGGCCTCAACAAATTCAAATTCACGTGATAATGGGGGATTGGGGAGATGAAAGCTCTAACCATCCCATTGGTCTTTTCAGTCTCAGCATAGTCCTGCTAAAATCATGGTTTTCTCTTTCTTCAAAAGGGAGATTTTCCTGAAGGAATAAAAAAATAAGAACAGGTGGTACTGCTACACCTAACTTTTCTAGTGTGCTACTCAAAAGGGGCATGGCCATAAGTTAAGGCATGTTACAGAATATTCTGATTTGCACACTCAACTCAAACATTAGGCACCAGCATTTACATTGGGTTTTGGCAAGCATATATGCTGGTACCTAAAAGTTAAGTGCAGGAATCAGCTCCAAGTGCTATTCTATAAGGGCATTCATCCCAGAGCATCCTTTGTAGAGAATGACGCAGGGAAAATATTTCATTGGAAGTTACATTGAAAGGAAGGACTCAGCCAGGGGAAGGTCTTGGAGCAGGCCTGCAACGTTGCCTCTTCATCACTGAAGGTTCTAAGAGGCAGGAGGCGCAAAGGGGCTGACCAAGTAGGGGAGTTGTAGGTTTTTATTTTTTTGCCATTTGACTCAGGATTGGGAGGGAGGGGAGCTTTTGGACCCACAATGGGGAGGGAGGGTGGTAGGCTGCCGGACCAGCAGTCGTGAGGGGGAATCTGCCAGACCCACGATCATGAGGAGGACTGCTGGCCAGGAAGGGAGAGAAGGTGAAGAGGGAGGGAGGCGACTCATGCCAGTCATCCTTTACTGTGTGAACAAGGCCACGAACAAAAATTTTATACACGAATATAGGATGTCCGGTGGAGTACTCTGAGAGACCCCCCAGGAAAGAGACTTGGGAGTACTGGTCGACAAGTTGATGAAGCCGTCCACGCAATGCGTGGCGGCGACAGAAAGGGCAAACAGAATGCTAGGAATGATTAGGAAGGGGATCACGAACAGATCAGAGAAGGTGATCATGCCGCTGTACCGGGCCATGGTATGCCCCCACCTGGAATACTGCGTGGAAAATTGGAATGCTCTTCCAGAGGCGGTTATAGGGGAAAACACCCTCCAGGGATTCAAGACAAAGTTGGACAAGTTCTTGCTGAACCAGAACGTACACAGGTAAGGCTAGAATCAGGGCACTGGTCTTTGGCCTAAGGGCCACCGCGGGCGTGGACTGCTGGGCACAATGGACCACTGGTCTGACCCAGCAGCTGCAATTCTTATGTTCTTATGGCCCTTTACCACTCCCATGGGGCGGTGAAAAGCCTCATTACTGAATCTGCAGCAAATAGACAAATTTTTCCCCGTTCCTGCAGTTTTGCCGTGGCTTACTGCGGGAAACAGTCACCATGTCATTAACTTCTACTTCAGAGTACACACACCTGTAAGGGGTCTAGACCCCCTGCCTATGTAGCTGTAATACAGAGCTTGGCTTAACAACTTCTTGCAAGAACAGAGCCCAATGCAGGGTGAACTCCAGCTGGAATTTGTTTCTGGACTACTTAGCTGAAGTCATGATTGTCCAATCACTGTGCTCTCAACTTCTTGTGCCAAGACCAGGTTGACCTATCCCGGACACCATGATGCCTGGATCCAGGGACTTTCCTGAATGCCAAGAACCGCATCTTCATGGACTTAAAATGTGGTTTCTGAGGTCCAGATATTCAGAACAAAAAGAGAAGCTTCCTTATCTTTCAGCGATAAGGCCTCTACCAGAAATGTATAAAGAAGGAGCTCTGAAAACCAAAACCAGTTGGTGTTAGCATCTGACCCGAATTATCATTGTTTCAAGTTTCTACCATCTATCCTCTCTGTTTCTGCACTGCTGGGACCTGCCAGGGCTAATTTGAATCTAGCTATTTGTTTAGTGTACAGCATCGACATCATCCTTTACCCTCATCTACATCCAAGTTGTATGCCAGCTTTGTTATTAATAAAGGGCATTCGTAAGACCAGGGCTTACGTGAATTTACTCTGACTTATTCCTCATAAGAGCTCTCATATTCACATTTAGTACATTAGTCTGTTTTTCCTGAACTATTTTATATTGCGCTCGCTCACCATTTAGCATGTAAATAAATATCACCATAAAAGACTATGAAGAACTTCCAGATGAAATCAGATATGAGGAAATGGCCATGGGACTAGAGAAGCACCCTAGAGTCAGGGTTCTAGCTCTGGCCTTGGCCAAAGGTGGCTCTGTGTCTCACTGCACTCAACTAGAGGTGATCCAGAGTCTCTAAGAAAAAATGTAACGCATATGTAAAGAGGAAAGAAGTATAATGCACAAGAAACAAACTTTCAGAAGGAGAAGTGCTCTAAAAAATGGTTCTCAAACCAGGAGTTTTCAGGCCATTCATAAATTTGAAATATACTACCTCCTCTGCAACTTCAAGCATATTCATTGCAGAGAGGCTAAAATATCAAGTAATTAGGGTTCTCTTGGGTTTTGAGAGCCACAGCTATAAAACAAGAGGTCAGGTTAAGAGGCTTTAAGAAAGCAGACAAAGAGCAACATCCAAAACAGCGGTGGACGCATAGAATAGCTTCCAAGTGGAGGTACATGGCAGGGTTAGTGCTAGGCCCAAGGGGAGAAACTGGGGAGCGGGGCCCAGTGGGTTAAACCTCCTGCAGCTTGAAGCAGGCTTGAGGCTCCTACAACAGGGGAGCTCAGGACAACGGCTGTTTGCCCTGGTGGTGGAAATAGAAACATGTTGAGATTATTTTTAATCAGCTTCACACATACCATGGCAACACTAAGAACACACTATTAGCTGTGAAAATACTCAGATTCATTAAAAATACCCCCCCTTCCCTCGGTTGTTCTGTGTGTGCTGTGTTGGTGTCAATAATGTGTCTACCTTTTATTGATCTTTGTATACTTGGATGGGTATGAACATTTTCATAATTGATAGGGAAGAAAAAAAAAGATAAGCACGGAGGGTGGCTCGTTACAAAAAAGTAGTGAGGAAAAAGCTAGGAGGTCACACATTATTGATGACTTATTGTAATGATTGGACGCCATTTTACACTGAAAGTACAGTAATGATTATGAGAAGGGGGTGGTATATACCGTATTTTCTCGCATATAACGCACGCATTATACGTGGTTTTTACAAACCGCGCATACCCTTGTGCGTTATACGCGTGAGCGCGTTGTACAAAAATTTTTTTACATAGTTCCCCCCCCCCCCGACGCCCGATTCATCACCCGGAAGAAGCGCTCGCACTCCCACCCCGAAGGACCGCTCGCACCCCCACAGCCTCCCCCCCACCCCCATGGAGAAGCTGTCTACCTTGTTTCCGGATGCCAGCCCAGCTGCTTCCTCTGCCGGTGGTCCTGCCCCTTCTCAGAGCCCTGTGCTGCGCTGCTTCCTCTTCAGGCAGTCCCGCCCTTTCTCTGATGTCAGAGAAAGGGTGGGACCGCCGGAAGAAAAAGCAGCGCAGCAGGGCTCAGAGAAGGGGCGGGACCGCCGGCAGAGAAAACAGCTGGGCTCGCTGGCATCCGGAAACAAGGTAGACAGCTTCTCCATGGGGGAGGGGGGTGAGGCTGTGGGGGTGCGAGCGGTTCTTCGGGTGGGGGTGTGAGCGGTCCTTCGGGGTGGGAGTGCAAGCGCTCCTTCGGGGTGGGGGTGCGAGCGGTCCTTCAGGGTGGGGGTGCGGGTGCGTGCGAGCGGTCCTTCGGGGTGGGGGTGCGAGCGGTCCTGCGGGGGGGTGAATCGGACGTCGGGGGGGGCATCAGGTTTTCAGGGTAGGGACAGGACTTCAAGGAGGAAAGGAGAGTCGGGGCGGGCGAAAGGAGAGTCGGGCGGTATACGGGTGTGCGCGGTATATAAAAATTTATGTACATAAATATGTGTTTTTTGCACGCTATACCCGTGTGCGTGTTTTACACGGGTGCGCGTTATCTATGTGAAAATACGGTAGTTATATTAAAGGTTTAATCAATAATTATGAATGTAATATTTGTATGATATTTTTGATTACAATATTTGTGGGAAGGGTGGGTGGTGGAGGGAGGTAATTTATGTATTTAAGATGATAATTGGAAGAATTTCAAGTGATGTGCATAATTCAATTGATGCAATATTGTGTACTTGATATAAGATGAAAAAATGAATAAAGAATTGAGAGAGAAAAAAAAAAAAGGATTGACAGGGCTGACACATCTGCTCTCTTCCTACTCCAAAGCCAAGACTGTATCACTGGGCTCTGCTGTAACTCCTCAGTTACTCCTACACACGAGTTGGAAGGTGTCTTTCTGATCTGCTCTGCTTTTAATTTATTATTTTCATGTTTTTATCCAGATTTTGAGGCTTTTCAGAGGTCCTCAGCGTTACTGGGGCAGCTGTGCCTGGAAGTCACAGATGCTCTGGTCAGATATCTGTAGCTGGAAGGGCAACACTTTTACAGGGCACTATCTGGCAAGCCTGCACCAACACTTTTGGTGGCTCAGGGACCGTTCCCCCGATAGTGAAGCTCACTCTTGATCGTTTCCAGGGCATCAGAACAGTCTGTGAGGCACCGTGTCAATCCTGAGGTCTATCAGGTGCCAGCTTTACCCCTGAGTTTGCGAGTCTAATGTTTGAAAAATATCTGACTCTAGGGGCCTGCCTATGCCGTCTGGGGTCATGCCAGTGGTTGCGCATGAGGATTTGATCAGAGCGCAGTCCCACCTCTAAAAGGTTCTCCCGCAGGCAGCAGGAGCCAGTCAGTAAAGGACTGGGGCTCAGAGTAAATGCCTTTTCTCCCTCAGAGTGAATATTCAATTTTGGAGGATTCAGGGTCTCAGGCAGGGGCCACTGGTCAAGAGTCTGTGGCAGTCCTGGGCCAGGGATGAAGACCTGACGGTGGGTCACCTTTTTAAATCAGAAGCTTTGGTGGAGGTCATTACAGAACCTTTGAGGGAACTGCAGCTGGAAAACCCTGCAGACCTCTGTTGCTCAGTATTCTGTCATGAGCAGCTCTAAGGCTCAGACCCCATTTTTTCTTTCACATCTAGACATTACAATAATGCTGATGGAGTACTGGGAGGGGCCCTCACGGGCAGCTATGACTAAGACAAAGTTGTACCTGATGGCTCCCAATTTTCAGCAGCTATTTGTCCCATGTAAGATGGATTTGCTGGTAGCACAGGTTGCCAAGTGTACTTCTCTGCCTAGTGAAGATGGAGTGATTTTGAAAGATGCGCAGGATCAGTTTTAATCCTTAAAAGAAAGTTTGGCCTTGGGACTGAAGGTGGCGGCTGTGGCTTCCTTTGTTGCATGCACCTGCCATACTAATTTACGTCGGATTCCAGTGGAGGAGGACAACGCCGGCTTCCCCCCCAGTTAATAATTTTGAGGGTGAATTATGTAGCAGATGCTCTACATTTCAAAACATCATTCCAAGGCAAATATTAATATCTTGGAACGATGGTCCAAATCCAATCTTACAATCTGGTTCCAAGATCCATAAATCTTAATCTTCTTTCACCATCTTCCAGTTATCATTGTACCAACAATAATGCCACAGACCTCAGAAATACCCCTCCTCCGTCCCGTGGTAGGTACAAATTTCAGGGGAGGATCATATGTTACCTCCTCACTGGTCCAGGCTCAATTTTCAATTTTCTATTTATGCTACTACATTTGCATGCTTTTATACTTTTATTAAGCTTTTTAACTTCTATTCTAATGTACTTATCTTAATTGGTGATTAAGCGGTTGGACCCGACATGTTTCGCTTCCGCTTCGTCAGGGATCCACACAATACCGCAATCGTTTGATTGACGAAGCGGAAGCGAAACATGTCGGGTCCAACCGCTTAATCACCAATTAAGATAAGTACATTAGAATAGAAGTTTAAAAGCTTAATAAAAGTATAAAAGCATGCAAATTTAGTAGCATAAATAGAAAATTGAGCCTGGACCAGTGAGGAGGTAACATATGATCCTCCCTTGAAATTTGGACCTACAGCGGGACGGGGGAGGGGTATTTCTGAGGTCTGTGGCATTATTGTTGGTACAATGATAACTGGAAAATGGTGAAAGAAGATTAAGATTTATGGATCTTGGAACCAGATTGTAAGATTGCAGATGCTCTACATGACATTTTCAGGATGTGAGCAAGGTTTTTGCAAATTCCGTTTCTGCTGTAGAATGGTCTGGATTAGGCAATGAGCAGGAGATTATGCTTCTAATTCTACACTGAGCAGGCGATCTTTCTTTTTTTTTTTTTTCCATTATATTTTTATTTTCAAATTTTACAAAAAGTGTACATAATAATAAAATACAGTTGATAAATGCATGGTATCACTTTTATATCTAACACAATGTATGTCTGGATTTGATTTTCCCCTTCACCCTCCCCCCACCCTTTTATTGCTTTAATATAATATTTTCAAATTTTATAAAAGTATACAACATATTAGAATATAATTGATAATTATTCAATAACATATTTATATCTAATACAATATATTCTGGATAAATTTTATTCATTTTCCCTCCCCCCACTCTTCTATTATTTTTTAATCATATGTTACATTTTGTATCATATATTATAATTTATTATATATAATTTGTTTTCCTTACCCCCCCTATATGTGTGTCATAAAAAAAAAAAATCTCTAAAAGAAGAAAAGAAGAAAAAGTATTCCATTATTTAATCATTACAGTATTTTGTCAATGGCCCCCATATTTTTATAAATTTATTATATGTCCCCTTTTGTATTGCTATTGTTCTTTCCATTTTAAAAATATGGCATATTGTATTCCACCAAAATGTGTAATTTAGGTTGTTGTAATTTTTCCAATTGTTAGTTATATGTTGAATGGCAACCCCTGTCATAATTAATAAAAGCTTATTATTTTCTGGTGAAATTTGACTTTTTTTTCTCATCATTGTTCCAAATAAAATTGTATCATATGATATTGCAATATGATTTTCCATTAATTTATTAATTTGTGGCCAAATTGAATTCCAAAAAATTTTAATATAAGGACAATGATATAATAAATGATCTAATGTCCCTGGTTCTAGATTACAGTGCCAGCATCTATTAGACTTAGAACTGTCTAGTTTTTGTAAACGAGTAGGGGTCCAAAAAGCTCTATGTAATAAAAAGAACCATGTTTGTCTCATAGACGCTGACACTGTACATCCCATTCTCCAAGACCAAATTAGTGGCCATTGAGATGCATTAATTTGATGTCCAATCTCAATGCTCCAAATGTCTCTTAGACCATTTTTTGGTTTTTTATTCAAATATCCAGATATTAATTTATACCACAATGCGGCTTGATGTCCTAGGAAGTCTGCTTTAAAGCATAAGAACTTTAAACTATATTGATTGTTTAATGATTTCCATTCAGGGAACCCAATCTGAATGGCCTGCTTCAATTGCAACCATTTAAAACTTTGTGTTTTATTAAGACCAAATCTATGTTGCAATTGTGAAAAATCCAGCAGTTTACCTTCTGAAATAATATCATCTAGAGATCTAATTCCTGCAATAATCCAATTCTTCCAAAGGATTTGAGCTCCGCCAATTTTGATCTTGGAGTTTATCCATATGGATTGATTAGTTGATTTATATATTGGGATGGGTGTTAATTTATCAATAAATCTCAATGTTTTCCAAGTATCCATTATTATTTTATTTTCTTTGTATCTTTTAGGTATATTAATACTTGGTAAATGAACTAAATTTAGGGGAAACATAAGGCGCCATTCCAAATATAACCAATCTGGTGCATTATCTATAAGTTCTGGGAGGATCCAATACATACCCTGACGTAGAATATAGGCTTGATGGTACCTATAGAAATTTGGAAAATTTACCCCTCCCTCCTTAATTGATTTTTGTAAGGTTACTAAAGCTATTCTAGGTGTTTTACCAAGCCAAAGAAATTTTGTTAAAATTCTATTAAGCTTTTTATAAAAGGACCCCTGAAAATAAATAGGTATCATACTCATTTGGTAGCAAACCACAGGTAACATCATCATTTTAATAGTTTGAACTCTGCCCCACCAAGATATATGTAATGGGTTCCATTGTTCACATAACTCCATTACTTTTTTTAATACATATTTTTCATTTTCTTTTACAGTATCTTCAATTGTTTTTTTAACTTGAATGCCTAGATATTTAAATCCTTCTTCTTTCCATATGAATGGAAAAATATCAAATAATCCTTTTACACAGTAAACATTCAAGGGTATAATTTCAGATTTATTCCAATTAATTTTATAACCTGAAAATTTGCCAAACTTATCAATTAATTCCAATAAAGAAGATAAGGTAGACTCTGGATTTCTCAAATAAAGCAAAATATCATCAGCATAAGCCGAAATTTTATATTCCATATCTGAATATGGAATTCCTTGTATCTCCCTCGTTTGCTGTATTGCTAACAATAAGGGTTCTAATACAATATCAAATAACAAAGGAGATAAAGGACAACCTTGTCTAACTCCCCTCTGCAATTGAAAACCATCAGATATCTTATTATTAATATTTAATCTTGCAATCGGGAAGCTATACAATGTTTTTACCATTTGTATAAATCCAGAACCTATACCAAACCATTCTAAAGCCTGATACATAAAATTCCATTCTACCCTATCAAATGCTTTCTCAGCATCTAATGAAACTGTAAAAGCCGGTTCATCCATTTTTTTTGATAAGTTTAGCATGTGAAATAATAGTCTAGAGTTATTGGAGGAATGTCTTTTAGCAACGAAACCCGTTTGATGCATATCTATAATATGTGGGAGAGCTTTGGCTAATCTCAAAGCCAAAATTTTCGCCAAAAGTTTATTATCAACGTTTATCAAAGATATAGGCCTGTAGTTTGAAACCAAAGTAGGATCTTTATTTGGCTTAGGCAAAACAATTATTATTGATTCAGCCATAGTACCTTTTATATTACCTTTTATAAGTTGTGTCTGATATAATTTTAATAAATGTGGGGAGAGGATATTTTGAAATGTTTTATAAAATTCTACTGTGTAACCATCACCACCTGGAGCGGATCCAACTCTAAGAGATCTCAATGCTGTTTCTAATTCTTTTATTGATATAGGTTCTTCTAAACTTCGTTTTATATGATCAGGAATCTTAGGTCCATTTATTAAATCTAAAAATTTTTTTCCATCTTTTTGTTTCTCCAAATAAGGTTCGGAAGAATATAGATCCTTATAAAAATTTAAAAATTGTTTTAATATTATATTTGTTTGATTTGTTATTATACCATTATCATCTTTTATATATTAGTTCTCCTTTTTTTTGCCTTAAGATAATTTGCTAATAATTTTCCCGCCTTATTAGAATTTCCATAATACACCGTTTGTTTGGAAAACAAATCTTTTCTTATCATTTTTGAAGTTAATTCATTATATTTACCTTTTACTTTCAAAAGAGCTTGTAAAACTTCATATTCCCATTTACTTATCAATTTAGCTTCTAATATTTTTATTTCTTTTTCTAATTCCATATATTGTTTTTTAATTTGTTTCCTAATAAAAGCTGAATATGATATGATATTACCCCTCATAGTTGCTTTAAATGCATCCCATACATTCTCTATAGATGTATCTTCCACTAAATTTATTTGAAAAAATTCATTAATTTGTGTTTTAAAATTTTCCAAAAATTTGTCATCCACAAGCAATGCATTATCAAATCTCCAAAGAGGTCTATTATTTTCTAATTGATCTAATTGTAATTCTATCCATATTCCCGCATGATCCGAAATGATAATAGGATCAATGGAGGCTTTAATCACTTGTTGCACTTTATTTGTTGAAACAAAAATATAATCTATTCTTGAAAATGATTTATGAACCTGTGAACAAAATGAATACTCCTGATCATTAAAATGAAGAATACGCCATATATCTTTCAAATCACATGAACTAACTAAATTATCTAGACCTAAAGATTTAATATTTTTACCTGGTTTTTTATCCAATAATGGATCCATTACAGCATTAAAATCTCCAGCCACCACTAAATTAGAGGCAGCCAGTGGTAATAACATATTTTGTAGCTTTTTGAAAAATTCTGATTGATTCGAATTAGGGGCATATATATTAAATAACGTCAGGGTATCATTTCCCATACCTATATCGATATGTATCCATCTTCCATGTGGATCTGAATTTTTTACCTTTATATTGGCCATACATTTTTTATTTATAAGGATTGCAACCCCTGCTTTTTTACCCACTGCTGGAGCAAAAAAACATTCTTTTATCCATCCACCTGATAATTTCTGTGATTCCTTCATATTAAGATGGGTCTCTTGCAGACAGTAAATATCTGCATTTTGTTTTTTTAAAAATGTTAATATTTTTTTCCTTTTAATTACGTGATTCAGGCCATTGACATTAATAGAATATATTTTAAAAGACATTATATATTTTAATACTTTTCATTATCTTATTCTTCCTCTCCTCTTTCATATTTAATATCCAAAAAATTTTCTTCACGACACACATATTTAACCCTAATGTATCTCCCTTAATTATTCTAATAAATATTCTCCTTATCCCTCCCTTTCCCACCCAATACATTGGCTGCTTAAGGATACACATTGGAACTGTAATCCCAACATTCTCCCCATTCTAGGCAATCAATATTCAATTGTTTAAACAAATTTCCCTTCTATCTATCTATATTGATCTTTTATATTTATTTAATCATTTTCCATAACATTTTATTAATGTATCATTTTCCATTTAACAATATGTTAATTTGTATTTCCTTAGTATTATGATTTCAACATATAATTATTTTAAACATATATGCAGTGTATTATTTAATAATTTTCCTATATTCTGTTCTTTCTTTCATATAATTATTATTGTCTTTTCTTTGTATTGTTTTCCTCCATTTCTTCAAATATTTCGATATGTTATATTTTTTAATTTTTCATAGAATCTTCAAAACCATCTTAATATATTATGTTAATATATCATAGGTTCTGGTTTAGAGAGAAAATCTTTTAGTTTTTCGGGATCCTCAAAATATAAGGACTTGTCTCCAGATGACACTCTCATTTTCGCCGGGTAGTATAGACCATATTTAAATCCTTTTTCTTTGAGTAGAGGTCTCATGTCTAGTAGTCTTTTTCTTTTAGTTGCTGTGTTTTTGGCGAAGTCTGGTAAAAACCATAATCTTGATCCTTTATAATTTAAGTTTTTATCTTTTTTTGCAGCATTTAGTATCTCTATTGCTTGTTGGTATCTCAACATTTTGAAAATGATTGGTCTTGGTCTGTTTTTATTTTCTAAATTTTTAATTGGGATTCTATGCGCCCTTTCAATTTCAATTGGTTGTTTCAAGTCTAATTGTAGAATTTTTGGAATTAAATTTTCAAGGAAAAGGATAGTATTTTTTCCCTCTAAATTTTCTTGTATTCCAAAGAGTTTGATGTTCTTTCTTCTTCCTCTATTCTCGTAATCCTCCAGTTGATCTTTTAATTTATTTAATTCCAGGCTGTCGTTTTTACATCTTTTTGATTCACATTCTATATTTTCCATTTTTGATTCTAGTTCAGTTGTTCTTTTGTTGTTAACTTCCATTTGTCTATGTATATTTAAAATTTCTTCTTTCATTTCAGACATATTAGTTATAGTTTCTTTAAGCATTTGTTTGATTTGTTTTAATTCTTCCATGACTTCAGCTTTGCTTAATATGTCTGGTTCATCAATAGGAAGTGGTATCTTGCTTGGTGTTATTTGATCTTGTTTTTGTCTTTTTGCAGATGTACCAACCTCATTTTTGTTTTGTCTGGTGCTTGACATACTGTTGTTTTTAATCCCTTTTCTTCCAAATTTTAGTTTTATCTTTTAAAGTAGAAATTTTCTTTTCCTTTTTTGCCTTTTTTCCTTTTCCTTTTCTCTTTCTCAGTTATCTGTCTCAATCTTATATACTCCTTTTTTAGTGTCTTTATCTCTTTAATATTGGTAAAAAGGTTCTTTGAAGTAAGTGTCAGTTATTTGTTTCCAGTTCTCTGGCGTCTCTCAACTGTCTCGATGTCTTGCCGCTTCAGCTTTTTTCCAAAAGTTCCGTTAATCCCTTCCTCTGTCTCCTCTCATACAAGCCCAATCGCAGCTTTGTAAGAGAAAAGCAATTTCAATTCAGTTTTTTGTTTATTTAGTAAGTTTGTATTCTTTCTCTGTCTTCAGCGTTTCAGTGTTCAATCACTGAGAGAAAACTCCGGTATTCCTTTCACTCAGTTTTCTTCAATCAATCCCCTCTTTCAGCGTCGTCACCGAAGGGCTTTCACATATATTGTCAGCTCTTTTTCCCTCTAGCTCCGTTCAGCTTTACTCTCTCCCAATATCTATTCGTTTTAGCACGGAGGGAAAAAATTTTTTATCAGCCTTTTTCAGCGCTGGCAGGAGAAGGCTGTATCAAACTGTCACAGTTCCACAATCAACCGTCAGTAGCCTCACATCAAAATCGGCTTCCTTTTCAACAGTTATTCAGCGCACAGAGAAATAACAACACTTTTTATATTTCAAGCTTCTCTTTCAATATCTTACCCAGGCTTGGCAGTTTATAATATCAGGCTGATGTTCCCTACGCCGAGTTTACTTCAAATATGCCCCGTTGCTCTGGCTATCTAACTTCCTGTCATGAAAGAACTCAGCATAAAGAGAAATAAACCCTCTTTCTTTACTTTCCTCCTTCAGACTATTGTTTGATTATCAGGCAGTATACTTTTTATCAATCTTCTTTTTTTCAATACTTCAATTTATTAATTGATCTCTCAGGGCTTCACTGGCTGTAAAGGGCAATTTCAAACTGTCACAGCTCAGGAATTCTATCAACAGCAGGCTTCACACTAGAATCAGTCTTTCTCTTACTTTCCTTCTCTTTTTGGTCAGTTTAAATTTCTAATATCCCTTCTCTATCCCGTGCCGATCCAATTTTCTTTATTCAATGATCTATCCGGCAAAAAGGACAATACTGATCTCTCTCATTCACCACCCGTAGGGCTCTGAGTCAGCGCCGGCAGGAGAAATCAAATCACCACACAAATCAACTGACAGCAGCCTCACAATTAGATCAGTTCTTTTCTTTTTAACTTTTTGTCAGTTTTAATCGCTCCAGCAAACCTCCTCTTCAGTCTCCTAATATTTCAGTGAGGAGAAAATTTGCCGATTTTTGCCCTCAGAGTCTCTGTTCAGCGCGGGCAAGAGAAGTTTGTTTCAAACCGTCACAGCTATATCTTTTAAATTTCTCTCGCTGCAAGACTCTCTCTCTTAGTGCCCATAAATTTTATATACGTTGGTCATTTTAAGTTTTTATCTATCTTCACTCTCTGCTTTGCCTTTTCAGTAAAGATAAAAGCCGGTAAAATTACCTTCTCCTCAGCTTTTTTTTGATGTCGGCGATTTGATGTCGGCACTCTAACTTTTCAGCTGTTATTCTTTCAATCTTCAACTTCAGGCTTTAGAGGGTAACATCATCATTATTAATAATTATTTTTTTTTTTGAAATCTTCAAGAAGGGAATAATATTTTTTCTTCAGTTGCCTAGATATAGAGGAGCTTAGCGATCACACTTCCATTCGTGTTCGCGTTAAGCCACGCCCCTTGAGCAGGCGATCTTTCAAAGGCTAAATTCTCTTTGACAAAGGGCTGGGTGATCTTATGGCCAGTGTGGCAAATTGTCACCCTAAGTCTTTGCCAGACAGCATGGAGCTCAGGACTCAGGCAGTGTCACCCTAAGTCTTTGCCAGACAGCATGGAGCTCAGGGCTCAGGCACTAGACCAGTTCAGTTGGCATGGTTTGGGCATCCCTGTCAGCAAAGGTAGGACTCTACTATGCTAATGCCAATTGGAGGGGAGAGAGGGAGAAAGAGAGAGGAAGAGAAGTCCTGAGAGGAAATGTGTAGCCTATTGGCACCATGAAAAAATTAGACAATAAGGGTGTTGTGAACCATGAAAAGTCTGGGAACCACTAGCTAGCCTAAGCCTAGGGAAAGGAGCTATGCTGCCACCTGCTTATTAGCTTGAACAATGCAGAAGAAAGGAAGTCTTACTAGGAAAACAAGACTAGACAAACAAGGAAAACTAGGAAAACAAGGCAAGATTTATACAGTGCATCAAAAAAACTCCTTTGCCAAGAGCCTAATAAATTTCTGCAGTCTCCATTTCTATTGTACTCTTTTTATTAGGAAGTGCTATACAAAATATACTAATACCAGGAACATTCCTATTCATTTGGCAATTGCCATGTAGTATTTTCAGTCACCAATATGGTCCAATTTATCTTATCTTTATTGAGCCACAAGTGGGAGAGGGGGTGCTGCAGAGCATATCGTGCCAGGGAGGAGGAGAGGCACTGGTGGCAGCTTACAGGACGTGCCTCTCACTGCGAAGCAAGAAACTTTCAAAATTACATTAGCATGGTAAGATTAATCAAATTTTTCCTGCAAGTGTTCTAGAAGTACATCAAGGCAGAAATAGAATCAGAGAAATTTATCAAAGAGATAAGTTTTGATTGACTTCCTAAAAGTTTGGTAAGAAAGTACGTTTGAGCTAAAGTTGGTTACACATTTATTCCATTTGCCTGCTTGGAATAAAAATGTTCTATCAAGGAATCCCTGGTAGATACAGCTCTTCAAGGATGGAAAAGTGAACAAAGTAGGCACCACATGTACAAGTTGTACCTGAAAATTCATAATGGTGAGATAGATTCGGGATGAACCTGTTATGGTTTTGAAGCAAAGGCAAGCAAACTTAAAAATAACCCTTGCTTCCACGGGCAGCCAGTGTAGTTTTTTTGTAATACGGTGTAACCAGACAGACATCGTGCCTGACCTGGTTCCAGTTAAAGTTCCTCCTAAGACACAAAAGAAAACCCGGAAGGGAATGGACAAGGATTGTGCTAGGGGTGATTTTCAGGTTAACCACCAGGGGGAGCCTGAAATATCCAAGGATCTCCTGGAAGAGCCATATCTAGGTCACCACAGGAGGAGCCCAAGAGCCACAGGCAGGTCTGCTGACTCAGGTAGAATAGGGCGTGCCCCTGGAGTATTTAAACCAGCAGCTGAGCACAAGCAGACAGGCAGGCTAGGGAGAAGGTTCAGACCTTTACTCCCTGAGAGTCTCCTCGGGCCAAGCAGGGATGATACAGCCTCACCCATGGAGGTACAGGAGGCTGGAGAATTGCTGGAGGAAGTTCTTTCTGATGATGATCTTCCAATGGAACTTGACAACCTGCCTGAGGAAGTGAGTCCCTGTGAGGAAGCCATGGAGGTTGGTCTTTCCACCAGCTGAAGATCCTAATTGGCAGAACAGTGAGTGAGTTTTCAGCTCCCTGTGATTGAAAGTGACTGTGTGCTAAATCTGAACCTTTTGGGATTTTTGCTTTTCTTTTGTTTTGTTTTTGAAGCTGAAAGTGTCAGATATTGGGAGAGGTTTGCTGTTACCTGGGAGGGCAATTTTGTAGGCTATATTATAGCTATCTGAAAGCAAACCTGTGACACTCTCCTTTGCCTGGCAGTTTAGTGTAGGGCTGCCAGAGGCTTCACTTTAGGAGCACTGTGGATAGTGAATCCAGTGCCTTGAACTTTATTTTGGACTACACTGTATAACCTGTTTGGGAGCAGGTTGCCTTGAGCTCTGCGGTGAGACCAAACCTCAGAGGGGTGAAATAAGGGAAGCAGCTGAACTGTATATTTGAACTGTTTTGTTGCTCTTTCTTTTGAGTTTGGACTGCTGGAAGATTTATGGTTTACTTACCTGTTTGTTGGATTCCTGATTTTCCTGATTTTTATGTATGGGAAAGAATAAAACTGGAGCATTCTGATTTAGAACCTTTTTGAGAAGATTGTGGTTTTTGATTTTCTATTGGTGTCAGTCCAAGCCTGCAGGGTGACTCCAGTCCGGGTCACACGCAAGTGCTATTATATATGTTAACCACTGAGGGGTGCTGTTGAGTCCTGAGTAGACCACAGTCCCGGTTACAATGAGCTTACATGATCTGATTTCTTGAGACCGTAGATGAGATGGACTGCAGCATTCAGTCGTTTGATAGCTTTCTTAAAAGATCCCAAGTTTATAATATTGCAATAGTCTAAGATACTTAAGATCAAAGACTGAACCAGCAGTCGAAAAGAGAAGAAATGAAAATAGTGTTAATGGTATGAAGTTTCCATAAAGTGAAAAAACATTTTTTAACCTGAGAGTTAGTGTGATCTTCAAAAGTCAAGCTTTGGTCCAAGACGACACCCAGGAGTTTGATGGTAGAATTAATTGGGTGGTCTGACCCATTTAATCTCAGAGGTATTCGTGATCTTGTTATTAGGACTTGCCAAAAAGAACCCAAATCGCTTGCATTACTTATTTCTAAAGGTCTGCCACCACAAACTGAAAGAGCAACCTTGAAGAATACGGTAACCTTCTTAAATATTCTAAAAAAACACTTCTTGCTCACCATTGTTTTTGTCAGAGCGCTGAGGATGACTGTTGACAGGGTTCGGCTCTCCGTGTGTAGCCCAACGGGTGTGTGCTATGCCCAAGTGCACCTGAAACTCAATATTCAAATCTAGATCCTTTTGTTCTTTGGCAAGAAAAAAAAAAACAGAGAAATAACAGGATATGCTCTTGCTAAGCTAACAGCAAACTGACTTACTTTACAAAAGTCGATTGCACGAAGGTAGCTTAAGGCGAGTAACAGTAAATGATAAAACATCACATATTTATCCACTACATAATAAACCGAATACCCACCATGAATAACTACATTTGATACGATCGTTACCCACCGTTTACTAAACCCTGTTAAGCACTTAACATGCAGTTTACTGCATAATGCATGCTAGCACAGAGCCATGTTAAGGGATTTTGCGGTAATTTAGCGTTACAATGCGGTAACCTACACATTACGTGCTTTGTGTGTCAAGAGGTATGGCACAGACAAAGAGTGGGTGTGGAAGGCATCTGGCAGTTAACAGACTACACTTATTGTGTGCTAACTCAGAGTTAACAGGGGACTACTTATCATCGCCTCCTAAACAGGAGGCAGTAAAGGGGAAATTGTAGAAATGGCGCCTATATTTAGGCACCTAAGTAACAAACACCGTTCAAAACGGCACCGTTAAAGCACCTACCAGCACCTAAATAATTGCGCTGGAAACATGCCTACGTAGGCACTTTAGGCTGCTGAATACCACTATGGGAGTAGCTAACGCCAGAAGTGGCATTAAGCGGCCTAAAGCATCTACATAGGCACAATTCATGGCATAGATAAGCACCAGAAATGTATGCTCGGGCCTACATTTCCATTGCCTATCTTTCACGAAGGCATGATTGGCATGCGATCGGTGGCCACCAATATCAGCGCCTTATGGAGAATCCAGGCCTAAGTGTTTCCATGTTAACATAAATGCTAACTATATTAAGGAGATCAAAACAACCTATGATATGCTCAAATTAATATAGATCAATCAAATTTATAGCATATCTTATATTGAACTCTAATAAATTATTAATTAACTAGTCTTTAAGCCCTTTACATTAACGGGTGCTAGAATATATGTCTGTCTTTCTTTCTGTCTCTCTCCCTACCCCTGTCTTTTTTTTTTCTGTCTCTCTCCCTCCCTCTGTTTTTCTTTCTGTCTGTCTCTCTCCCTGGCCCCCTTTGTCTGTCTGTCTTTCTGTCTCTCTCCCTGCCCCTGTGTCTTTCTTCCTTTCTTTCTGTCTCCCTCCCCACTTCCCTGTGCAGCAGCCGCAGTATTCCCTCTCCCTCCATTTCCCTGTGCAGCAGCATATTTTCCCTCCTATCACTTCCCTGTGCAGAAGCCAAAGCAGCATTCCCTCCCCCTCCATTTCTGTGTGCAGCAGCAAATTAATATTGTGAAAAGTGTTCAACGTCTTTCTTTTCTTTAAGTTTAATATACTGACACAGTTACTGGAGCGAGCATGTTTCATGCACTGGGGGCTTTATGCTCTCAGTAGCCGACTGCAAATGTCCGTTTATAGCCAGGATTTTTATCTTATGTCCTCTAACATTTTAAAGGGCTTAACTTGCTAAATTGAAATAGAGGCTTGGATATTCCTTTAATGCGCATGTGCAGCCCTTCTTAACTTCAGCAGTTGGTGGGACGGCCAGCTGATTATAATTGGTGGCGCTGAGAACGCCAGCAGAGCCACTGGAAAGCTTGCTCCAGCACAAGTAAGTGTCTTCACAATTTTAAACCCAAGGGGAACTGGTTTGGAATCCTAATGCCCCCTTCAGGCTGCCGCCTCTATATATTTGAAAAAAGCGAATTATAATAGAGATGGGAATAGTGGTTAAAACTTGTGGGAGGTATTCAATGATAGTATTGATTAATTTAGTGCAATTTTATTTTTTTATTCGTAGTTCTTAGCCTGTTCTCCTCCTGAGGAAGCCGTTTTGGTGAAACTCAGGTCTGAGTAGGGGAGCGACACGATTTTAAACTCACGGAGCACTTTATCACCGCAATGAAACCAGAAAAATAGTTCCTACTGGGCCGGGACATTTGGGCTGAGACATGATATGATCAAGATAAACGATTTTCAATACCGCTCTATTATTCTGGTATTAACAGCTTACTGCATAGCAGACAATCAATAGCAGTTTGAAATCTCTATGAGAATCATCATCAGGGACTGGGAAGAAAAGTGAAATGATGGTCCCGATTTTGTTTTCCTAAAAGCTCGTGCTTGTAGGAAACATTTAGGGCTCCTTTTATCAAGCCGCACTAGCGGTTTACCACACGTAATAGCGCACGTTAAACTGCCGGCCGCGCTAGCCGCTACCGCCTCCTCTTGAGCAGGCGGTAGTTTTTGGCCAGCGCAGGGGTTAGCGTGTGATGAAAAGTCACGCGCGTTAACCCCGCTAGCGCGGCTTGATAAAAGGAACACGTTTCACAATATTAATTAATAATTTATTAGTGTTCCATATAAGATATGCTATAAATTTGATTGATCTAACATAAATGTTAACACAACCTGAATTAGAAGATATTGGGAACACTCCTAATAGGTGCCACATTAAATTTGCAGCTACTGTATAGTAAAGTCCCACATTAAGCCACAGTAACTTGCAAATTTTACCACAGTTTAATAAAAGGGCTCCTAAGCTCCTTCTAGAAAACCAAGTTTTTAAGCTTTTATTTTTAGAAAGCTGAAAAAGATTTTAATGCTCTCAATTCTAGTTTCAGCCCATTGTCTTAAAAATTCTTAAAAGAGATACGATATTCCACTGGCAATCGGTGTAATTCGGCCCGCATTGGTTCTTCTTCAATAAAAGTCTAATAACCACGTTTTGCATTATTTGCAACCTGTGAAGTGGATATTTAGGAATTAGCATTTGAGCACATTTACACAAATGCGACTTTGTTAGTTTAACCTCAGCTAGCTCAAAAGCATGCTAATGAAACTACAGAGTAAAAGGAGTTGGCGCATACTGTGAATTTCTTCATCCAGGGCTTTCACCTTCCCTTTCTTCTTGATGAGTTCAATTTTGCTGGAATTAGCTTCCCAGTCTTTCTCATTTCCTCCATCGATTCCCACACCTACGAGTGATCAGAAAAAGAAGAAAACCACAAAGCATTTTAGTGCAGTTACCATCGGCATCCAGTACAGGGAGGAGATTTTAGGTTCCACCGACACGGGGGACGTTTGCCTTGCCTCCTGTTGTCTTTTCAGCGGGTAATTAAAAATTGAGCTTTTGCTGGAAAATCACCAGGAGTAATGAAGCATCGCAAAGTCACACCACCACCCTTTGGGCTAAAAGTGTCAACATCGCAAACGGAGTGCTGGACAATAGGGGGTAAATTCAAGACAGGGCACCTAAAATTAGATGAACTGACAATTTCCATTACAGAATACTAGTATCCATTTACACCCGTAATTTTCGACATGAGCACTTAAGTCAGTTCAACGGTTGGTGTAAGTGCAGGCGACTAACTGCATAAAAGTGATAGTACACATTCATTGTGTGCACAGCCCTGACACACCCATGCTCCTCTCATGCCCACACATCCTTAGGGGTTGCGCACGGCAGATTTTCTGTGAGCAGCTGGTGTAGAAATTGGAACGACGAGTGAGGTGACTAAATTTGCAGATGACTCTAAACCGTTCAGAGTTGTTAACACGCATGTAGACTGTGAAAAACTGCAGGAAGCCCTTAGGCAATTGGAAGACTGAGCATCCAAATGGCAGATGAAATTCCAATGTGGACGAATGCAAAGTGATGCACATTGGGAAAAATAATCCAAATCATAGTTATCGGATGCTAGGGACCACCTTGGTGGGGGGGGTCAGCGCTCAAGAAAAGGATCTGGGTATCATTGGAGACAATACGCTGAAGCCTACCGCCCAATTTGCGACGGCAGCCAAGAAGGCAAACAGGATGCTAGGAATTATTAGAAAAGGGATAGTTAACAAGACTAAAAATGTGATAATGCCTCTGTATCCAAGTTTATCCAAGTTTCCAAGTTTATTAGGTATTTTTGATTTATCGCCTATTCAAAATTCAAGGCGATGTATAAATAAAATAGTTGGTAACACACTTGCAATTATTAAATTAAACAAACAATTATCTAAAATACAAATAACACATTACATTACATTTAAAGGTAATTTAAATAGTTTATAGTGAAACATAAGGAAAAATTATTTAATGGTTACATTCGATAATACAATCACTAATTCGAATTTAAAATATTTAATTAAATTCAGGGAAAAAACAATAGGAAGGGGGACAAATTGACCTTTTAAGTTATGGATGCGGAAAGAAAAAAGGAAGAATTAGTTATTAAAGGCGTCAATATATAGAAAACTTTTAAGTTCTGACTTACATTTTGTTAAGTTTTTTTCCTGTCTTAGGTACAATGGAAGATTGTTCCAAGATTGAGGGGCTGTTATGGAAAAAATAGTGTTACGCCTTGTGTTAATAACTTTTAGTGAGGGAATAGCTAAAAGTTGCTGGTCTTGAGATCTAAGAGATCTAGAGGTGGTATAGGGTATTAGATCTAGAGGTGGTATAGGGTATCGCTCAATGGTGTGACCTCACCTTCAGTATTACGTTCACTTGCTTTTCACCTGTGCCCTGCTGAATATACTGAAGCAGATCTGTGAAAGAAAAAAAAAAAAAAAAAAACACACTCACCTGCAGAATCATATCCTCTGTACTCTAGTCTCTGCAGCCCTTTGATTAATGTCTCCAAGATCTCCCTCCTGGTCCTGGGCACATGATAGTTCAAGTAAGCAAAGATGCCTGAAAACAGGGAAAAATAGGGTTAGAATTTAAACTACTCCTCAAAAAACAAGGGCTCTGTGCTCTAATTCAGTTCTGAATTCTCCATTCATCAGTAGCATCGTTTTTCAGGTGGTGGGAGAAGTGTTATTTTAGAACAAGACCCAACACCTATATTAAGCTTGGTTTATAAAGGCAGCAGAGGTGTCTGTCAGACCTGGCATAAACGCAGGTATATAAATGAGGCAGGGCCACATCTCCATCAACGTATACCCCCTCCCCCTTGTATTTACACACCATGTAAGTTAAGCGCCATTCTGCAACATCACACCTAGGTACCCTGCTAGCACTTAAGTGCTAGTATTCCATACATTTACAAAACACAAGGGGCATGTCAATTTGGGCACCTAGTTTATAGAACTGCCCTTTAAAATGTTACATAGTAACATAGTAGATGACGGCAGATAAAGACCCGAATGGTCCATCCAGTCTGCCCAACCTGATTCTTTTAAAATTTTTTTCTCCTCAGCTATTTCTGGGCAAGAATCCCAAGCTCTACCCGGTACTGTGCTTGGGTTCCAACTGCCAAAATCGGTTCATAGTCTAAAGCGCGCGAGGACAAAGGCGCGCCAACAACCGAGCGCAGACAACTGAGCGCAGGACTTCATCGTGCCGAAGAAAAACCTTATTTTAAAGGGCTCCGATGGGGGGTGTTGGTGGGGAAACCCCCCCCCCCACTTTACTTAATAGAGATTGTGCTGGCGTTTTGGGGGGTTGTAACCCCCCTCATTATACTGGAAACTTAACTTTTTCCTTTTTTTTAGGGAAAAAGTTAAGTTTTCAGTATAATGTGGGGGGGTTACACCCCTCCTCCCAACATGGCAGCATGAGGCAGCGTGATCCCTATTAAGTAGAGTGGGGGGGTTCCCCTCTCACCCCCCCCGTCAGAGCCCTTTAAAATACAGGTTTTCTTTGGCGCGATTAAGCCCTGCGCTCAGTTGTCCGCGCTCGGTTGTCGGCGCTCCTTTGTCCTCGCGCGCTTGACCCGTCACCCCAAAATCTCCAGTAAAACCTACTCCATCCCATCTAAACCCTCCCAGCCATTGAAGCCCTCTCCAGCCCATCCTCCCCCAAAGGGCCATATACAGACACAGACCGTGCAAGTCTGCCCAGTACTGGCCTTAGTTCAATATTTAATATTATTTTCTGATTCTAGATCCTCTTTGTTCATCCCACACTTCTTTGAACTCCGTCATCGTTTTCCTCTCCACTACCTCTCTCGGGAGCGCATTCCAGGCATCCACCACCCTCTCCGTAAAGTAGAATTTCCTAACATTGCTCTTGAATCTACCACCCCTCAACCTCAAATTATGTCCTCTAGTTTTACCGTTTTCCTTTCTCCGGAAATACACACAAAACAGATATTATAAATAAAATGTTAATATGCAGTAAACAAAGCAAACATGTTTTCCTCTCCACCCCTAGTTTGTTGCTCTATACAGTAGTATATTTAGGGCGCCTTTTGCAAAGCCACGGTAGAGGTGTCTACCGTGAGCCAGCGAGGTAAATGCTCCGACGCTCCTAGGAATTCTATGAGCATTGGAGCATTTACCTCGCCGGCCCTCGGCAAAAGCCTCAACCACAGTTTTGTAAAAGCCAGCGTTCATGGAGACCTGTCTCAACAAATAGAAAATAGAGAGACATAGGGCTCCTTTTACTAAGGTGCACTAGCGTTTTTAGCGCGCGCTATAGCGTGTGGTAGTTGAAAAATTACCGCCTGCTTAAACGGAGGCAGTAGTGGCTAGCGCGCGCTATTCCGCACGTTAAGGCCCTAACGCAACTTTGTAAAAGGAGCCCATAGTTTACAATTTGAGACTTTCTGCAACATACAGAGAAACCAGCAAAGCAGATCAAAAGCAATGAACAGCATTAACTTGTGTTGAAATCGTTAACTACAAAATATGAAAGGCTTAAAGTACACTTCTCCCTCCGTATTCGTGGGGGATGCGGACAGAACATAGCCATGAATACCGAAAAACCACGAATAACTTTTTTGCATGTTATTCGCGGGTTTTCGGTAAACTAGACCTGAAAAAGATAATAAACCGTGAATAACCCAACCTGCGATTTACTCCGTACAACACCGGGAGCAGCAATTTCCAATGCGAAACGGCAGGTTGATGAAAATTAGGGGGCGGAGTCAGCAGCTGAAAAATCGCAAATAAGCAAATCCACAGATATGGAAACCACGGATATACGGAGGGAGAAGTGTAATACCCGTCCAAAAAAACATCATGGAAAACTTTTATCGATACTTGATTTCATATTTGCATCTGCTTTATGTGGAGAATATAATTTTACTATTACCATATTCTCATGTTGAGCCTCTTGGGAGGGTGGTATGGAAGCTTGAGAACTAAAACCAACTAAATATGCCCCTTAGCATCTTCCGCATTAACTTGCAAAAGAAAATGGAATCCAACAAGGCATGATTTTTCTTCATTGTCAGGCACACTTAATAATAATAATAACTTTATTCTTCTATACCGCCATAGTCGAATGACTTCTAGGCGGTTTACATCAAAGAAGGCTGGACAATCAGCGAATTACATTCCAAGGAATAAAGTTGGACACTCTGTGAAATATAGAATAGAGCTGGACAATAAGGCGAATTGCAGAATGAAGTGAATTACAGAATAAAGTGAATTATGGAATAAAGCAAATTACAGAATGAAGCTGGACAGTTGGTGAATTACAGAATGCAAGTAGTGAGGGTATAACTTATTAACAGGAAATAGATAAAAGGAAAATATGAATCTTAGGTATGTAATATAGGTCTTGTGTAAGCAACCCAAGGAATAATGCTGGAACAATCAGCAAATTTCAGAATGAAGTGAAGGTGTGCCCAGACAAGAAGTACCCCTGCTTATGGGAATCCCAGATTAGTGAGAATTGACTTGCTGGGAAATAGGGCATCTTAGAAATTGGGAACCGAGCATGCAATTCCTATCCTCCCCTAACTGCAAACCATTAGAGAATGACACGGGGACAAATTTGTCCCCGTAGCAACTCAATTTCTCTGCCCTGTGAGTTTTGTCACTGTTCCTGTCCCATTCCTGTAAGCTCTGCCTTAACCGCACAAGCCTCGAACACTTATGATATTAAAGTGTTTGAGGCTTGTGCAGATGAGGACAGAGCTTGCAGGGATGGGGCAGGGACAGGAAAATAACTCACGGGCAGGGCAGAATTAATTCATCGAGGACCCCTAGGCACACAAGAACACTGGCCCCCCTGCCCCGCCCCACCCCACCCTGTGCCTAGGAGGAAACGGGAAGCTGCGGACAAGCAGCACCACTTGCACAATTACAGTTCCCATTGCCTTTCTTACTCACGTTGCTTGCTTGTCTTACTTTCCGTCGATGGGGGGGGCTGCGTTGCCAATCGGGGTGGGGCCTGCGTTGCTGATCAAGGGGGGGGCCCGCGTTGCCGATCGATGCTGGAGGGGTCCATCATCATTTGGAAAAAACAATGTTGATGCCCTCCTTCATCAGGACCCCTGACCATTTCGAGCCCTAGGCACGTGCCTACTTGGCCTATTGGTTAATCCTGCCCTGCTCACGGGGGCGGGATGGGAAAATGAGTCTCCACAGGAACAGGGAAAAATCTGTCCCCGTGTCATTCTCTACAACCCATCCCAGGCACACTGGTGATTTTTAGCAACAATTGATGAATGCCGATGTTATAAACAGACAGTTTGGCAACAACATGCAAAAGGGGCTACAAATGTAAAATATAAAATGGAAAGAGAGACTTGCATGTTGCAACATTCCAGGAGAACAACAAGCACGGCAGAGTCCTCAAAATAATGTATTCTGGCAATAATATGTAACTAAAATAATTTTTAAAAGAATCCTACTTTTAAAAGTAGTGCCCATTTGAAAGACAGGATAGACCTCAAAAACTTAATACAAAATTGATTTTGTTAGATATGAGATGCTCACATTTGAAGTTAGTGGTTGCTATAGTGTTTGTATTGTCTGCTAAAAATTCAATAAAAAGATTTACACAAAAGCCAAAACAAAAAAAAAAAAAACCACAATTGAAATGGCTGAAATAATGTTACATGATAAAAGTGCTATGTATTACATCACACATTCCAATGAAATGTATGCATTCCAGTGATGACATATAGATCAGCATAGCAAGTGTGGGGGGGGAGTGAAGCGCCCCGGGCCCTGACTAGACAGTGGCGCTGGCATCTCTCCTCTGCCCCCCCCCCCTGTTGTTCTCCTACAAATGTAAAATACACCAAGTAAATTTAAAAGGATGTTTAAAAGAAACATTAAGGACTTAAAAGTACAGTATCCCTATTATTTTAGCAACTTTAAATTGCCAATAGCTAAATAACATTAGGATGCAGACATCAAGCCATCCAAGAGATGAGGAGTATGCAGTCTTTAGCAGCAAGTGCCACATGATTTATCTATCAGTTGCCGAGGGGTCGTATGTATGCATATGGTACAAACAGCTCCTGGGTGGAGTGGAGGCAGACAGAGGTATTTAGGAGACTTTCAGGGATGTAGTAGAATGGCCACACCTGCAGTTTGGAAGCCACTGTGCTGCCTTGCAGAAGAAAATCTGGAAGGGGAGCTAGGACCTGCCCCCCAAAGCGATGCATTATCCTTTCACACTGATGTGACACCACGATTGCATGCCCAAGAGAAAAATTCCATGTGCAATAGGGAAAGTGTATAGCTTCCGGAGTGAGTCCGTTTGTGGGGACACATGTGAGCCTTTGCCCAAGGGAGTACATCTATAATGGCTGTCATGTAGCCTAGTACTTGAAGACAGTGCAATGCAGATGGAGCCGACTTAGCCATTATGTCCAATACCTGTGTGCAAAGCTTCTGTCTGCTTGCCTTTGGAAGATAGACCTGACCTTCTGCTGTGTTAAGTACCCCCAGGTATTCTAGAGATTGGGATGGAACGTTGACTCTTTCGAAAATTGACTATCCAGCCCAAGCTTTGCAAGACCTGGACCACTTGAGCGACAGAGAAGGTGTCTGTCTCAGTCTAATGGACAAACCGCCACTGCGTCTGTGAAGACTAACTGCCGAGTCAAAGGCTGCTCGCATGAAAGGTGCACATGGACCGTAGATGGCAAAGCTTGGGTCTACTAAGATCACTGAGCTAACCAGAAGGTAATTGTCATTAGCTTCACTCAGAAATGCATGTCCTGATAAGAATATAAGAATAACCTTACTGAATCAGACCAATGGTCCATCAAGCCCAGTAGCCCGTTCTCATGGTGGCCAATCCAGGTCACTAAATACGGTAGCCAAACTAGGTCATACCAATTCAGGGCAAGCAGTCTGGTGCCTTTTCAAGATGGTCATCAAGATTACCACATACTAGTATCAATGTAAATCTCACTCTGTAGGTTTCACACCAGAGAGAGAGAACACATATGTCCCTCGAAATGTTAAGTATAACAGTGCTGCAAGAAATATTTTAACAGCCATGGTAGTATTGTCCTAAAAATAAATTTCTTGGCCTAGTCAGAGTTTGGATCATAAGCCACAGGTTTGCAGGCCTTAGGCAGGTCTTTCCAAATCATACCTTGGAGATCCACAGTTAGTCAGATATTCAGGATACCCTACAGACGAGATTCATGAGATTCTGTTCTGCAGATATGTGGTGGATATCTCTGAAAACCCAGTCCTTTGAAAAGGATTAGGAAGCTCTGATCTAAGGGCTGGAGAAAATTGAGAGTTTTTTGAACAATGACTGAAACTGTAATCAAGCAAGAGCAAAAGTGGAAATGTCCAATCAAGATGGTGCACAAAAAGTGTCTTTCAACTCATCTGATAAATCCAAATGTCTTTATTCATCCAAAATAACTCTTTCATCCAAAGTAACTCATTGACTCGACATGATCATGTTTCGGCCACCCGGCCTGCATCAGGAGTCTTAGGAGTCTTTGGGTATCAATTGGATAAATATGCTCTAAAACACAACGATCAAACCGTTGCTCCGAATCGTGTGACGCTACAAACCAACACAGCCTTGCTGGGACCGCTGCTTTTTAACATATTTATCAATAATCTAGAGATGTGAATAACTAGTGAGAATTAAATTTGCTGATAACACAAATTTGTTCAAAGTTGTTAAAATCGCAATAGGATTGTGAGAAATTACAAGAGGACCTTGCGAGACTGGGCGTCAAAATGACAGATGACGTTTAATGTGAGCAAGTAGGAAAGAGGAATCTGAACTATAGTTATATGATGCTGGGTTCTATGTTAGGAGTCACTGCCCAGGAAAAGGATCTAGGTGTCATTGTTGGGGATATGTTGAAATCCTCAGCTCAATGTGCAGTGGCGGCTAAGAAAGCAAATAGAATGTTAGGAATTATCCGGAGAGGAATGAAAAATAAAGATGAAAATGTTATAATGCCCTTGTATCGCTCTATGGTATGGCTGCATCTCGAATACTATGTGCACTTCTGGTTACCATATCTCAAAAAAGATATAGCGGAATTACAAGTAGAAAGGTACAAAGAAGGGCGATGAAAATGATAAAAGTGGTGGAACGACTTCCCTATGAAGAAAGACTAAAGCGGCTAGGGCTCTTCAGCTTGGAGAAGAGAAGGCTCAGGGGTGATATGATAGAGGTCTATAAGATAATGAGTGGAATGGAAAGGGTAGATGTGAATCGCTTGTTCACTCTTTCCAAAAATACTAGGACTAGGGGGCATGCGATGAAGCTACTAAGTAGTAGATTTAAAACAAACAGGAGAAAATATTTTTTTACACAACATGAAGTTAAACTCTGGAATTTGTTGCCAGAGAATGTGGTGAAATCAGTTAGCTTAGCGGGGTTTTAAAAAAGGTTTGGATAATTTCCTAGAAGAAAAGTCCATAGGCCATTATTGAGATGACTTGGGGAAATTCACTGCTTATTGAAACTTGATAAGCAGCATAAAATCTGTGTTACTACTTGGGATCAATCTAGGTACTTGGAACCTGGGTCGGCCACTGTTGGAAATACGATACTGGGCTTGATGGATCTTTAGTCTGTCCCAGTATGGCAATTCTTATGTTCTAATGTCATTAAGTAAACTCCAAAACAGCACAGTACATGACCATCACACACAATGGACAAAAAAATAAATAAATAAAGGGGAGGGAATGTAAAATTCTCAAGTGCTAACGGTTAGTGCCTGGTGTTGCCTGCATCTGGTAGGAAAAGCTGCAGTGGGATTGGCTTTGGATCCAGAAGAACTGCCATTATTTGTTATTTGAGTACCACAATGATAAATTCAAAGAAGAAACAGGAGAGCTGAAGAGTCACCTTGGGGGAAGAGATTCTAACAGCCAGAGCAACTAAGATCAACCAATAAACCAGGGTTACTTAAAGCATATTTCACTGCTGAACAGCTCCGGTGATGCACTGAAGGACACCTTTGTAGTATGTTTCAGAAATTTGAAACTATTTGGTGTGGACCTCCGTTATACACCAAAACAACAATCAAATTGAAGAAAGAAATCATCGTTTAAATTACTTTGATTCCTCCACTTGTGCCTGAGGAAACAGATATTAAGACAACCTTTGCCACTTTTTTCCATCCCCTGCCCTTTTATTTAGCTGCGTTAGGCTTTTTTATCGCCAGCCGCAGCGGTAAAAGTTCCAACACCCATAGAATTCCCATGAGCGTTGGAGCCAATATCGATGCAGCCGGCGATGAAAAGTCTACCGCGGCTTCATAAAAGGGGATTCTATATTTGTTTACTGATTGCTTTGCATGTCTCAGTGAAAAAGCTCTGGACCCCCAACCGATTTTAATGGGTCAGTTCAAACACTCATAAATCAATCACTTCATCCATTTTGCTGCTAGTACAGTTTAATCTAGCACATTGCACTTTGTTGGTACTCATTTGTGAACAAGAGCAGTTATTCTGGTAATTGATGGGTCACTTTTTCTGCATTTTAGAGGAGTGCTAATGCATGTACTGTAATGGAAATACTGTACATTACATTACGTGATTTCTATTCCGCCATTACCTTGCGGTTCAAGGCTGATTACATAAGATTTACCAAGAGGTTACATAAGAATTGTCATAGGAATTACATAAGAACTGTCAGGAACTTGAGGTGATAGATGTTGGATAATTAGAAACATTTTAGATTTGAAAGGGGTAGAGATTGTGGTAGGTGGAGTTTGGGAAGGAACTGGTCGTATTAAATAGGTTTTATGTATTTTTTGAAGAGTAGGGTTTTGGTTTCTTTTTTGAAGGTTTTGTAGTCTGGGGTCGAGGACAGCGGATTGGTGATTTCCATCCCCTCTTTCTCTTCCCTCAAGTCAGGGCTAGATTCACTTACCTGTCTGATCATGACCGATCCGTGGCAGGCTGACCAATTCACGATGGGAGAATATTTAAATGGGGGCAATCAGAGGAACGCCCCCCCCTGCCCCCCACCAACCAGGGATCGCTACTGTGCGATCCCGACGCATGTGCAGACCATCTCTTTGCCTGTCAAAGGTCTGCGCATGCCCTCTCTGAACAAAGAAGACACTTTTGTAGGCAGGGAGGGAGGCAGGCAGGGGGGGGTCAATCAGCCAGAACACGTGAATTCTATTAGGCAAAGCGCGGCTCTTTAGCCACTTGAGTGCGGCTTGTGGCTCAGCTAGCTAGAGCAGGGGTGCCCAACCTGCTTCCCTTGTCAATAGGATTTTCGAAGGGGTAAAAGGCCAGTGGGTAAGGTTTTTCTTGCAGGACCCCAGCTATGTCTAATGCTAGCTCTGGAAGAATCCCCTTTTCTGTCTTCATCACCTGGTCATTTAATTTTCTTCATCACTTTGGTCCTAGTCTCTGTTTTTTTTGGGGGGAGGGGTTTGGTTTTTTTTACTTTTCCCTGTCTTCTTTTAACTCTCTAGCCAGAATATATTTGGCATTTCTTCTTTCTCCATGGCTGCCATTCATCTTGCTTCTTCATTGCAATCACTCTAGCATTGTCCCTTGGCAATGGCACCCCCTGCCCTTTTCTCCCCCAACCCACACCGCATGTGCGCTTTCCTCCCCCTTCCCTCCCATACCTCTCTGGCTATTTGCTGACACAAGTTGTATCTCCAACCTACTGCCTGAATTGGCCTCAGCTCTTTCTCTGTCGCTTGCTGACCTCGCGACCAGTGTTGCCAGTTTGGCAGTTTTCCCTTCCAATTTGGCTACTTGTTAAAGCCCTGCAATAAGCATGCTGCCTGGAAGCTTTCCCTTTGCTACTGTCCCCATTTAGGAACGAAGCAATAGCAGAAGGAAAATTTCCAGGCCGTCAAAGATAATGTGCTTACTTTATGCTGACGGTGGCCTGAAGAATGCCATACTGGGATAGATCAAAGGTCCATCAAGCCCAGTATCCTGTTTCCAAAGGTGGCCAACACCTAGCTACATTCAAAGTAACAAAACAGATTCTATGCTGCTTATCCTAGGAATAAGCAGTGGATTTCCCCAAGCCATTTCAATAATAGGTCCTCGACAAGCGGCAGTCACAGCATGGAAGATGACCTCTCTCGCAGGGTGCGGGAAGCAGCAGAGGTAAGGCCCTGCCCGTCGCAAGGTCCATGGCAGGATAGGGATTGCTGGATCTGGACAGAAAAGGACCTTGAGGTGGGGTGCCTCGTGGAAATGAGACGGCACGCCCCTTCCCGGCCCATCCCCGCTAAATCTAAGGCCTGATTGGCCCAGGCTGTAGAAGCCTGGACCAATCAGGCCTTAGGCATAGCGGGTCCGCCCATCCCCACTAATCCTAAGGCCTGATTGGCCAAGGTGCCTAGCCTGGGCCAATCAGGCCTTAGATTTAGCGGGGATGGGCCGGGAAGGGGCGTGCCGTCTCATTTCCACGAGGCACCCCTCCTCAAGGTCCTTTTCTGTCCAGATCCAGCAATCCCTATCCTGCCATGGACCTTGCGACGGGCAGGGCCTTACCTCTGCTGCTTCCCGCACCCTGCGAGAGAGGTCATCTTCCATGCTGTGACTGCCGCTTGTCGAGGACCTATTATTGAAATGGCTTGGGCCGGGAAGGGGCGTGCCATCTCATTTCCACGAGGCAGACCCGTCCAGCTGACCAACATTGAAAGGTTAGTTGGGGGAGGGAGATTAGTTGGGGCGGGGGGTCGTTGGGCTTTCCGGCAGGAGGAGTTGGGCATCCTCCTGTCGGCGATTACGAGTTTGGGGGGAGGGAGTTCCGGGGTTCCGACAGGAGGAGTTGGGCATCCTCCTGTCGGTGATTACGAGTTTGGGGGGGGGGGGGGGTTCCGGGGTTCCGGGGTTCCGACAGGAGGAGTTGGGCATCCTCCTGTCGGCGATTACAAGTTTGGGGGGGGGAGGGGGGTCCGGGGTTCCGACAGGAGGAGTTGGGCATCCTCCTGTCGGCGATTACGAGTTTGGGGGGGAGGGGGCTCGGGGTTCCGACAGGAGGAGTTAGGCATTCTCCTGTCGGTGATGGGACAGGCGGCCGCAACAACCGCGGCTGCTATACATATTGCAGCAGGGAGATCCCTTGCTGCCATAAGTATAGCGGCCGCGTCTAATTTAACCCGATTCTCTAAAGACGCTGGTTACAGAATCGGCGTTTAGTATAGGACGCTTCTCCCGGGCGGCCTGCCTGGGGAGCATTTTTTTTTTTTAAACGTGCATCCCGATTGGCTGATTAGACAGCTGTAGGATGTCTACAGCTGCCTAAAATCGGGACGCACTTTTGGAGAATCAGGGCCTTAAATGTTTTTCTGGTTTGTGATACAGTTTTTTCTGGTTTGTGATACAGCTTTTCTGGTTTGTGATGACCTGTACCATATACAGGTAATAAATGTCTTTTTTTCAGCAATAAATGTGTACTGTATTCTTCTTCATGGAAAAATAAGACATCCCCCTGAAAATAAGACCTTGTGCATATTTTGGAGTTTTTAAAAATATAAGACAGTGTCATATATTCGGGGAAACAGGGTATGTATTTCAGTAGAGCTTTAAAAGTATTTTTTCACAGACAGCACAAATACCAGTCTCTATTACCTTTCTTAGACACACTTTCAGCACCTGGATAAGTGAAATTTATCCTTACCTCTTATAAACATCTTTCTTGAACTATAGGTGAATTCTAGTCACATTTCAAAATCCTGAAACTAATTGGAATACGCCTTCCTAATAAAGATAGCACTTCCAATGACACATCATAAGCGCACTGACAAACCACGGTTAAAAATCATCCCATAGCCAACCAGTCCAGGAAATGCTATTAAACTGGTTGAACACTCGCTGGCACAGCAGAATAAAATGACCTGTTAGAACACGAGCAAATCTCCCACCCCACAACGCTACAAATGCATCTACAGCTCTTCCACAGCACAGATGCACAGTAACCAGTTTCTTAAATGAAATGAATTTCTCCTCCGCTCTGTGACCAGCTCGAAGGAGACAGGGAGGGATCCTTGATCTAATGCACCAACGAATATACAGTATAAATCCTAAAAGCCCCCAGGAGGAGAATGGAGGCGAATATCATCTCACATCACCCAGACTCACTTACCGCACATGACTGTTTGCGGGAAGACAGTGTCAATGGAACACGCTTCCTGCTCCTGGAGTTTTCACACACAATCTAGACGAGGCTCTTTCGGGTGACGTCACCCAAACCCCACCCCTTCCCGCTATCTCCCCGGGAACGGCGAGAGACGAGCGGTTCTGCGGTTGGTCGCCGGCTGGGAGGGCTGGGATAATATGAGGTGACGTCACCATGCGTCACGTCGCTGGGTGGTGCCAGCGTCGGAATTTAGAAGGCTTGGCAGGTGAGACGTGGCACAATTTGTGTATTTTAGGGTGACGCGAAGCAGGTACGACGGACACGAGGCGATGAGAGTGCCTTGCCTCCTGCTGCATAGTTTACACTCATAGACGCCCCGTGTTCCTCCCAATGCATACTGGGATTTGTAGTGCTAGTGTCCTCGCGGACGCTTCCCAGCCACCTTGACGCACCAGTGAACAAAATGATCCGGTTCCGGATTTTGGTCCAGTCACACAGAGACATGTAGATGCCGATTGTATTAAGGAAATTTTAAATTAGGAAAGAGTCAGGACTACAGACATAGAATGAGGTAAAACAGTACGAATTCAACCACAGAGTGTAGGCATTTGATATTCTCGTTTCATTCTCCCCTAAACCAGTGCTTTGGACACACCTAGCCAGTCACGTTTATGTAAGAGTAGCAGTGCATGATAGAAGCTTTGGGTATTGGGATGTTAACCAACCTTGGCACTGGCAAAGAGCTATTGAGATAAGTGTTGCTGTTTCTTCTCCAATTGATTTTGGCTATATACACAATTTTAGCTTTTCTTTTGTTCTTTGTTTTTAAGTTTTTTGTGCTAGATATAAAAATTAAATAAATTAAAACAGTTTTAAACCAACTTAGATAGAAACAAAGTTCATATTTAAGAGTGGGAAGGAGATTTGATGTAAATGATTATATGGCATTTCATCAATCCAGGATAAGGACCTGAAATAACATATATTACATTACATTAATGACTTCTATTCCGCCTGTACATTGCAGTTCTGGGCGGATTACAAAAGAAACTAGCTGGACATTTCCAGGAAAATTACAATTTAGGGTTTTGGATTACAATAAGATGACTGGACAGTTCCAGGAAATTTATAGTTTGGGGAGCTGTTTACATGGTTGAGACTTTGAGGAGAAAGATTTACGGAGCGGGAGAGACTTTGAGGGGGAATTTGTAAGGAAGGAGGAGAACAGGGGGTAGAGTTAAGACATCTGGATAAATTTTTTGAATAGCAGGGTTTTAATTTCTTTTCGAAATGATTTGAAGGCGCTCGTTGTTAATAGCAAGTTGGAGATGGTGTGGTCAAGTTTCGCTGCTTGCGTCGCTAGTAGGTTGAAGGGCTGAAGTTAGGACCCAAAGTGGTGAACTGGGTCAGAAACTGGCTGTCGGACAGACACCAGAGGGTGGTGGTTAATGGAAGTCGCTCGAAGGAAGGAAAGGTGAGTAATGGAGTCCCTCAGGGATCGGTGCTGGGGCCAATCCTGTTCAATATGTTTGTGAGTGACATTGCTGAAGGATTAGAAAGAAAAGTGTGCCTTTTTGCAGATGATACCAAGATTTGTAAGAGTAGACACCAGAGGGAGTGGAAAATATGAAAAAGGATCTGCAAAAGTTACAGGAATTGTCTAATGCCTGGCAACTAAAATTAAATGCAAAGAAATGCAGAGTAATGCATTTGGGGATTAATAATAGGAAGGAACCGTATATGCTGGGAGGAGAGAAGCTGATATGCACGGACGGGGAAAGGGACCTTGGGGTGATAGTATCCAAAGATCTAAAGGCAAAAAAACAGTGTGGCAAGGCAGTGGCTGCTGCCAGAAGGATGCTGGGCTGTATAAAGAGAGGTGTAGTCAGTAGAAGGAAGAAGGTGTTGATGCCCCTGTACAGGTTATTGGTAAGGCCCCATTTGGAGTATTGTGTTCAGTTTTGGAGACCGTATCTGGCGAAGGACGTAAGAAGACTTGAGGCGGTCCAGAGGAGGGCGACGAAAATGATAGGAGGCTTGCGCCAGAAAACGTATGAGGAGAGACTGGAAGCCCTGAATATGTATACCCTAGAGGAAAGGAGAGACAGGGGAGATATGATTCAGACGTTCAAATACTTGAAGGATATTAACGTAGAACAAAATCTTTTCCAGAGAAAGGAAAATGGTAAAACCAGAGGACATAATTTGAGGTTGAGGGGTGATAGATTCAGGGGCAATGTTAGGAAATTCTACTTTACGGAGAGGGTAGTGGATGCCTGGAATGCACTCCCGAGAGAGGTGGTGGAGAGTAAAACTGTGACTGAGTTCAAAGAAGCGTGGGATGAACACAGAGGATTTAGAATCAGAAAATAATATTAAATATTGAACTAAGGCCAGTTCTGGGCAGACTTGCACGGTCTGTGTCTGTATATGGCCGTTTGGTGGAGGATGGGCTGGGGAGGGCTTCAATGGCTGGGAGGATGTAGATGGGCTGGAGTAAGTCTTAACAGAGATTTCGGCAGTTGGATCCCAAACACACCTGGTAAAGCTTTGGATTCTTGCCCAGAAATAGCTAAGAAGAAAAAATTCAAAAATTTAAATTGAATCAGGTTGGGCAGACTGGATGGACCATTCGGGTCTTTATCTGCCATCATCTACTAACATAGAAATAGACGGCAGATAAGGGCCCACGGCCCATCTAGTCTGCCCACCTTAATGTCCCTCCCCTACCTTTGCCCTGTGAAGAGATCCCATTTGGCCTTAAAATCAGGCACGCTGCTGGCCTCAATCACCTGTAGTGGAAGACCATTCCAGCGATCAACCACTCTTTCAGTGAAAAAGAATTTCCTGGTGTCACCTCGTAGTTTCCCACCCCTGATTTTCAACGGATGCCCTCTTGTTGTCGTGGGACCCTTGAAAAAGAAGATATCTTCCTCCGCCTCGATGCGGCCCGTAAGATACTTGAACATCTCGATCATGTCCCCCCTCTCTCTGCGCTCCTCAAGCGAGTATAGCTGTAATTTGTCAAGCCATTTTTCGTATGGTAGATCCTTGAGTCCCGAGACCATCCGGGTGGCCATTCTTTTGCACCGACTCCAGTCTCAGCACATCCTTGCGATAATGCGGCCTCCAGAATTGCACACAGTATTCCAGGTGGGGCCTCACCATGGATCTATACAATGGCATAATGACTTCCGCCTTACGACTGACGAAACCCCTTCGTATGCAGCCCATGATTTGTCTTGCCTTGGACGAAGCCTGCTCCACTTGATTGGCAGACTTCATGTCCTCACTGACGATTACCCCCAAGTCTCGTTCTGCTACCGTTTTTGCTATGTTACTATGTTAATATGTTGTCAAACATCTTCTTGCGCTGAGTGCCTTTGAATGGGGGGGAAGGTAAATGTGGTCTGGGTTCTCCTTTGTCTAGTAGTGAGGTTTTGATTTAGGCGGTTGTTTAGGTAAGTGGGGGCAGTGCCATTTATTGCTTTGAATAATAGACAGTATAATTTGAATTGAATTCGTGCTTGTATTGGTAACCAGTGTGAGTCTAGGTAGGCAGTGGTGATGTGGTCAAATTTACTTAGCGAGTAGATCAATCTGAGAGCCGTGTTTTGTACTGTGTGCAATTGTTTTATCAAGTTTGCAGGGCATGGTAGATAGAGGATGTTGCAATAGTCCACTAGACCTAGGACTAGGGATTGGACTATGAGCCTATTATATGTTATAAGAGGTTCTATGTACTGAGACCATAACCTTTATATGATACTTCAACCTCCTAGTTTATTTTTCACTTGGGAGAGTTTATTAAATGGGTGTACTGTATGAACAGTCTTACTTGAAATATGAGTTACATGCTATATTGAGTTTCAGATAAATTGTGATACTAGTGTGTAAAAAATGTTTAATATTTTATGGAACTATCTGATATACCCCCCTTTTTTTGATTGATGATATACCATTGTGGGTTGGATACATTGTGAAATGATCCATGTGTGTTTTTTTCTGAGTAGCTCTATGTCTACCATCTATCTTTGTAAGTTTCAATCTGCCTTCCACTCCAGAAATATAGTCTTGATATACAGTACTACTTATCATTTCTATAGCGCTACCAGACATATACTGCAATGTACACCAAACACAGAAGAGACAGTCCCTGCTTGAAAGAGTTAAATACACACAAGTAGGGGCAGATAAACTCAAGAAATTTCAACTTGAGTGATTAGAAGGGAATGTACTCAAACACAATAGAATAATCACTCATAAATGGATTTCAACATCAACAATTTCAATTTTGCTTGTGAATCTTGGTAGCTTTTTGTGCTCAGAATCATGAAGACAATAACAGGGGCAAAGCCCCAACACTACTATTGATGATTGGGTGGTGAGACAGTAGTATTGGGGCTTTGCCCCTGTTATTGTCTTCATGATTCTGACCACAAAACGTTACAAAGATTCACAAGCAAAATTGAAATTGTTGATGTTGAAATCCATTTATGTTTGAAAGAGTTAAATAGCACCTATCCCAGTACAGATCCCTGTGGCCCTCCACTATTTACCCTCTTCCACTGAGAAAAAATGGCCATTTAACCCTATCCAATTCCTAATCCACAACTGAACACTGTCTCCTATCCTTTGACTCTTTAATTTTCTAGGAGCCTCTTATAAGGAACTTTGTGAAAAGCTTTCTGAAAATTTAGATACATGACTATATCAACCGACTTGCCTTTATCCACACCTTCAAAGAAGTCAAGTAAATTGGTGAGGCAAGATCTCTGTCGGCTGAACCCATGCTGACTCTGTCCCATTAAATCATGTTTATCTACATATTCTACTATTTTATTTTTTATAATTGTTTCCACTATTTTGCCTGGTTCTGAAGTCAGGCTTGCCAGTCTGTAATCTCCTGGATCTCCCCTGGAACCCTTTTTAAATATCAGCGTAACATTAGCCACCCTCTAATCTTCAGGTACTACAGACAATTTTAGCAACAAGTTACAGATCACAAACAGCAGCTCAGCAATGTCATGCTTGAGTTCTTTTAGTACCCTGAGATGTATACCATCTGGTCCAGGTGATAATACTTTTTAACTTGGCAATTTGGCTTAATATATCTTCCAGATTCACTGAGATTTCTTTCAGTTCCTCTGCATCATCACCCTTGAAAACCATTTCTAATTCAGGTAGATCTCTTATATCTTCTTCCGTAAAGACCGAAGCAAGGAATTCATTCATTCTCTCCAGTGGCCTTATCCTCCCTGAGCACCCCTTTTCCTCCTTGATCATCCAGTGGCCCACAGATTCCATCACAGTTTTCTGCTTCTGATGTACCTAAAAAATTTGTTACTATGAGTTTTTGCCTCTTTGGCAAGTTGTCTTTATATTCTTTCTTAATTAATGTTTTGCATCTAATTTGCCAGTGTTTATCTCTTCTTATTTTCTTCATTTGGATCTTTTTTCCATTCTTGAAAGGATGCTTCTATGGCTTTAATAGCCTCTTTCATTTCACCTTTTAATCATGCCGGCTCTCATTTTCTCTTCTTTCCACCTTTGTTAATACATGGAATACATCTGGTCTGGGCTTCCACGATGGTATTTTTAAATAACATCCATGCCTGGTTTACAGTCTTAACCTTTGCAACTGATCCTTTTAGCTTCTTTTTAACTATTTTCCTTATTTTATCAGATGGAAAAAAAATTGCAGAAAGTTAAGAACATAAATCTCTAGTGAGTTTAAAGGTGAGACCTGATGACAGAGATTGTCCCATGTGTGTATACCACCTACCCCTCTCACTGACAAATATCTGTATGTGTATGTGTTATTTCTCACATTGTTACTCAGTTACTAACTGCAATGCCATCTTTCCTTTTCTCCCTTCTGATCTGTTTACGTGATTTGTTGATTCTTTGCAGTCTATAGTGGCAGACGTCTCCTCATTGTCATTCTTATTATTACTGCCACTGATGAAACAACTGAGATTCCTACAGTTGTTGACTCTGAAAGAGACCAAATATTTTCCTAAGGAAAGAACATAACATAAGAACTGCCATCTCCGGATCAGACCTTAGGTCCATCAAGTCCGGTGATCCGCTCACACGGAGGCCCAGCCAGGTGTAACCTGGCGTGGGAAAAAAAACCCAAAAAAACTTAAGTCACCTGTATCCTTCTATGCATCTTTCGAGGAGATGTGCATCTAACTTGCCCTTAAAACCAAGAACAGTGGGTTCCGCAACAACCTCCACCGGGAGAGCGTTCCAGGTGTCCACTCGCTGCGTGAAGCAGAACTTCCTGACATTTGTCCTAAGCTTGTCTCCCCTCAGCTTCAGTCCGTGACCTCTTGTCCTGGTCACATTTGACATCGTAAAGAATTTTTTTATTTTCTCTATCTTGTCAATTCCTTTTATTATCTTAAAAGTCTCAATCAGATCCCCTCACAGTCTCCTCTTCTCAAGGGAGAATAGTCCCAATTTTTTTAAAGTCGTTCTTTGTAGTTCAAGTTTTCTAGTTTCTAGTTTCGTGGCTCGCCTCTGCAACCTCTCCAGCAGTTTTATATCCTTCTTTAGGTAGGGAGACCAGTGTTGGACACAGTATTCCAAGTGTGGTCTGACCATTGCTCTATAAAGTGGCATTATGACTCTCTCCGATCTACTAGTGATTCCCTTCTTTATCATGCCCAACATTCTATTTGCTTTCTTTGCCGCTGCCGCGCATTGTACCAACGGTTTCAGGGTCCTATCAATCAGTACCCCCAGGTCCTCTTCTTGTTCGCTCTTACCCAGAGTTGCACCTGACATTCTATACTCGTACTCCTTGTTCTTTCCGCCCAAATGCATTACCTTGCATTTTTCCACATTAAACTTCATCTGCCATTTCTCTGCCCAATTCTCTAACTGGCTCAAATCTCTCTGTAGTTCCTCGCTATCCTTTTGTGATCTGATTGTCCGACATAACTTCGTGTCGTCTGAAAACTTGATGACCTCACTGGATGTTCCTTCTTCTAGGTCATTGATGAAAATATTAAATAAGATGGGCCCAAGAACCGAGCCTTGGGGAACACCGCTAGTCACTTTCCTCCAGTCTGAGAGCTTCCCATTTAAGCCCACCCTCTGCATTCTGTTTTCCAGCCATTTGGCTATCCACCTTAGTATGTCTCCCTCTATTCCGTGGCTTTGTAATTTCCTGAGAAGTCTTTCGTGTGGAACTTTGTCAAACGCTTTCTGGATTTCCAAGTATATTATATCGACTGGTTCCCTGTTATCAATCTGTTTGTTTACTGTTTCAAAGAACTGTAGTAAATTCGTCAAGCATGACTTCCCTTTCCTGAAGCCGTGTTGACTGGCTCTCATCAGGTCGTGTGTATCCAAGTGCCGGACTATGCTTTCTTTAATCAGTGCTTCGACCATCTTTCCAGGGACAGACGTAAGACTCACTGGTCTGTATTTGCCCGGTTCTCCTCTTGATCCTTTTTTGAAAATTGGGGTGACGTTTGCTATCTTCCAGTCGTCCGGTATCTGTCCAGTTCTAATTGACAGGTTAGCAAGGTTTTACAGTAGTTCTCCAATTTCTACCTTAAGTTCCTTTAATACTTTCAGGTGAATTCCATCCGGTCCAGGGGATTTGTCACTTTTAAGTTTGTCGATCTGGTAGTATATCTGGTCCAAATCCACTTCTACTGTGGTGAAGCTGTCCTCTTTTTCTCCCTTGAACACTCTCTCTGCTTCAGGTATTGATATAATGTCCTCCTTTGTAAAGACAGACGCAAAGAAGGAGTTCAATCTGTCTGCAATTTGTTTGTCTTCTTTGATGTACCCTTTCCTTCCCTGGTCGTCCAACGGACCCACTGCCTCTTTTGCAGGTTTTTTCCCTTTAATGTATCTAAAAAAGGGCTTGAGGTTATTGGTCTCTTGTATTATTTTCTCCTCATAAACCTTTTGGCATCCCTCACCGCCTTGTGACATTTCTTCTGATCGTCTCTGTGGCTGTTCCAAGCCTTGATTGTTCTTTCGCCAAATGTTTTCCATTATTAGATTCCTTCAAACCTTTCCCAGTATCATATCCTTGAGAGAGGACTCTACTAAGAGAACATAAAGTGGTGGTATAACCTGATTTTTATGACCTAGTGGGAATGGAGAAGTTTTCTTGTTCACCCATCCAGTTTTTCAAGATCTTTAAGGGCAGCCTACAATTCCAAAATCTGCATAGGTGTGGTGGCTTTTCTTATTCCCTGATCTTAAAAGCACTTTTCAATATCAGTTTTAATTTCCTGAAATGTTCTTTGCTGATCTTTTCTATTAGTGATTTGTGGTGAATTATGGCTCCTTCCTCTACTCCTGGGGGAATTCTCTGCAAAAAAAAATAAAATTACATTTTAATTTATTGGGATTAATTAACCGCATGTTTCATGAAAAGATTCACCCAAAGTGGTTTACAATACATTGACTAGTAATCAGGTGCTCTTAAGTATTTTCCTTATCTGTCCTGGCAGGCTCACAATTACAGGGCTGGTATCTCCCCCTGTGCTCCCACCAGCACAACTGATTTCCTATATACTTCCTCCAGATCTCCACATACCTCATGAACATGAAACTGGTTGAAGGGCTCAGGGTTTACATGAGCCAGAGCAACTAGGCAAAGGCTTGGGAGAATTAATATGACTACTATTACTACTATCAATCATTTCTATTGCACTACTAAGCATACACATTATATGCAGGTACTATCTCTGTCCCTAGCAGGCTCACACTCTTAAGTTTTGTAAACGGGGCAAAGGAATGCCAAGTAATATATCCAGAGTCACAGAGACTACAGTGGGTGCTTTAGAACTAGAGGACATGAATTAAAAGAAACCTTGAAAAAGTGGGCTTTTAGTCTAGACTTGAATACTGCCAGGGATGGGGCTTAACATACTGACTCAGGCAATCTGTTCTAGGCATATAGCGCTGCAAGAGAGAAAGGACGTAGTCTGGAGTTAGCAGTAACGGAGTAGGGCACAGACAAGAGAGAGTTGCCCAATGATTGAAATTCTCAGCAAGGATTATAGGGAGAGATAAGGGGGGAGAGATGCGGAGGAGCAACAAAGTGAATGCACTTGTAGGTCAATAAGAGGAGCTTGAACTATTTGTGGAGATGGACAGGGAGCCAATGATACGAACTGAGGAGGGTGATGTGAGCATAATGGCAGAATATAAATCATGCAGCAGCATTTTGAACACATTGAAGGGGAGAGAGGTGGTTTAACAGGAGACCAGTGAAAAGCAGGTTGCGGTGGTCTAGATGAGAGTGATAACAGTGTGAATAAGGGTTTTGGTTGTGTACTCAGAGAGAAAGGGTCAAATTTTGGTGATATTATAGCGAAAGAAATGGCAGGTTTTGGTGGTCTGGTGGATTTGTTCAGAGGAGAGGAGACAAAGATGACCCCAAGGCTGTAAGCTAATGGGACAGGGAGGATAGGATGATAGTGTTATCCACTGAGATAGAGAGCATGGGGGGAGGGGAGGTAGGTTTGGGTGGAAGGAAAAATAGCTCACTCTTGGCCATGTTCAATTTTAAGTAGCACCAATGTCAGATAAGCAGATAGATCTGGGCTTGGTTTCTTGCAGAGATTTATGTTGTGAAGAGGTAGATTTTGGAAGTTGTAAGCATAGAGGTGATATTGAAAGCCATGGGAGGAGATCAAAGCACTAAGGGAATGGGTATAGATGGAGAAAAGAGGTCCCAGAACAAAACCCCATGTAACACCAACGGATAGCAGGATAGCAGTGGAAGAGGATCTACCACTGTATAAACTAAAGGTGCAATGTGAGAGGTAAGAAGAGAACCAAGAAAGAATAGGGCCCTGGACAGCATATCAAGGAGAAGGCGATAATCTACAGTGTCAAAAGCAGTGGATAGATCAAAAAGGATGAGGACAGAATAGAGGCCTTTGAATTTGACCAGGGTCATTGGAGACTTTACAAAGAGTAGTTTCCATGGACTGAAGTGGGCCAAAGCCTGAATGGAATGGGTCATGAATAGCTAGGGATGACAGAAAGCCTAGGCAAGTAGCTTAGATAAGAAGGGGAGAAGGAAATGGGATGACATTAGGGGGAGACAAGAGAAATGTCTCACCTCAAAATACAAAAGAGGCAAGGGAGGAGTCCTAACAGCCAAGGCAAATATCCTATATTCAAATACGTAGTCCCAACAAGGATCCTAGTTTCGGCATCTGAAAACGTCTTCCTCAGGGGACATAAAACTAAGCATTTACAAAGGAAATAAGCAAAAAACATTAAAACCATTGAATGTAAATATAAAAAAAGATATAAATATATATATATTTTTTAAAGACATTATTAGGATAACATGCAAATTTAAGAATATAAATCAAAAGAGCAACAAAACAGACTAGAAAATGAATGACATACTTATTAAACCATGGCATATATATAAGCCCATCCCTGAGAATCTTTACTTTAAAAGTACAGAAAAAAACATCAATGGATAAAACACATCTAAAACAATGAGCAAATATCATGGTAAAAGGTGTGCAGAGCTTAAAAACATACAGAAATCATGAACAAAAAGGCATTGATATGGTACCATGGCATGTATGTGCCCACCTTTTGAAAATCTTACTTTAAAAATACAGAAAGAAAGACAACAGTGGATAAAACACATTAAAGATGCCAACCAAAGACCAGGGAAAAAGTTGTGTAGAGCTTAAAAACATCGAGCCAAATGCAATATTTGTAAATGAACCCATAAATTGTACAAGGTTTTAAAAGAGTGAAAAACAGAAATGTAAATGTAGGAGGGAAATTGAAGCATAAATAAAGAGTGCTGCCATACTAAGTGAACACAAAATAAAGAGAAACTAAGGATATAAGGGTGAAACAAGAGCTAAAACGGAGAGAAAGGGAACGTGTGAAAAACCAGGAAAGCAAATACAGAGAAGGCAAAACTTAAAGTACCTGACGCTGATGCTTTCAAAATACACTGTCTGGAAAATAAAAAAATAAAAAAACAAAAAGCAGTCAGTGCCCAAAGTGATTAGGAAACAAAGGAAGAAAAACAGTGACATACTTTTGAAAAATGTTGCCGAGCAAACAAAATCGCTTGTGAAATAAAGAGGGCTGCACTCAAAGTCGGGAGCTTTAAAAGCAAAAGTGAAGGGAAATGTGATGACGTAAAAAATGACATCGGTGCACACTGCGTGCTAAGAGTGCAGAATTTGAAAGAAACCAATAGAAAGTCCATGACATAACTAATAGAGAAAAAAGTGGGAGAGGTGGCACTGTGGGAGACCAGTTAGAAGTAGATTGCAGTAATCTAAGCGTAAGGTTACGAGAGTGTGGACAAGGATCCAGGTAGTATGTTCAGAGAGGAAGGGTTGAATTTTGGCGATATTGTAGAGATAGAAGCAACAGGCCTTAGCAGTTTGTTGGATGTGCATAGAAAATGAGAGGTCGGAATCGAAGACGACTCCAAGGTTGCAAGCAGAGGAGACTGGAACAATGGCTTCTCCATCGGAATCGGGCCCAGACCGAGAAGCCCTGAACAGGCAACTTTAGTGGGCTGCCGCTCTGTAGACCCACCAGGTCCACATACCAAGGTCTTTAGGGCCAGTCCTGCGCCACCAAGATCACCAGATCCCGATGGGTGGCTATCCTGCAAATGATCTGATCCACCATATCCCACAGTGTTGTAGAAACACAGAGAAGCAAATCTGTGGGCCAAGGTTGGATCAAGGCATCCAGCCCTGCACTTCCCCGTTCGACCATGTAACTGTAATAGTGAGATGCTTTTGTATTCTTGGCCATGGCCATGAGATCCATGTCTAGTTTTCCCCAAGTTTAGACTATGAAGGAAAATGCCTTTTGAGACAGAGACCCGCACTATAGAAATAATTAATAGCACTAGTAGACCACTCTCCAGGATCCAGGGTCTGCCAGCTGAGAAAGTTGGCTTAGACGTTCTCTACTCCTGCCATATGGGCTACTGAGAGGGCCTGTAAGTGAAGTTCTGCCCACTGGAACAGTCTCCTGTTTATGCCTCCTGTCCTGCCTGTTTATGTAAGCCCCGGCAGTAGCATTGTCCGAAAACACCCTGACTGCTTTCCCTGTCAGGAAATACTGTAAATGTAGCAAGGCCATATCTCCAACATGGACCATTTGCCCTCTAGGAGGCAATCACAGCAGAAGGTCCCCTAGCCACTGAGGCTGGCATCAGTTGTGATCATCCATGCCTCGATTCAGAGAGGAATGCCCCTCGCCAAGATCTCCCCTTGGAGCCATCAACACAGGCTACGCTTCACCTACGCTGTCCAGGAGAGCCACATTTGTAGGGAGTGATATTGTAGGGACCATCTGGACAGAAGGGAGTACTATAGAGGGCACATATGATCTCTTGTCCAGGGCACAACCTCCAAGGAGGCTGCCATCAAGCTCAGTACCTGCAGATACCACCAGGCCGTGGGGCTCAGAAGGGCTAATATCACTAGCTAGGATCTGTGTCCTGAGATTGTTTGCATGGCACAGCCCTTTCCATGCCAAAGTGGACTCCCTGATATTCCAGACACTGAGTTGGCTGAAGATGACTCTTCCGAAAGTTGAAAATCAGACCAGGTCCTGTAAGAGGCTCACCATCTGCTGGACCACACGCTCATAGTCCGCCAGTAAGGGGACCAGTAATGATGCACCTTGACCTCCATCTGGCGAAGATAGGTCGCTACCACAACCATCAGCTTGGTAAAGGTGCAGAGGGGGGCATGGCCCCTCCAAAGAGGAGCGCCACAAACTGAAAGTGGCACTGAAGCACATGAAATCTCATATCTCCTGAGAGCCGGAAAGATGGGGATGAGAAGATACACCCCCATCAACTCTAAAGAGGCAAAGAATTCTCCCAAAGCCACCACCGCTATGACAGAGCAGACCATTTCCATGCAAAAGTGGGGTACTTTCAGGGTCTCATTTATAGACTTCAAATCCAGAATGGGTCTCCAATCTTGTGTGCCTTTCTTGGGCACTATGAAATATAAGGAGTATCTGCCTGAACCCGATTCTTCTTTGGGAAATGGTTCTATGGCATGAATGCATAATGTTTCAAATCCTATATGCAAAAACTGCTGAACCACTCATAAACCTATTTGTCAACTCCTGGTCTACGTCAACCAGAAAACTGAAATCGCTTCAACTTCTACTCCCATCTCCAAAGAGGTTACATACAAACGCGTATTTGAGTCGCTTTTCAAATATCTTGGCACCAAGACCTGGAACAACCTCCCGACTGACATCAGGTTGGAAACATTCTATAACAAATTCAGAAAAAAATTAAAAACACTCTTCTTTGAAAGCGTACACTGTAGACAACTAACTCAAAATAATTAATATCAGTAAGTCTTACCCCTACTCAAACGCTTATACCAGTACAATCAATTTCCATTCTATTCTTATTATCCTATCCATTATTCTTACCTCCTCAAACTACTATAAAGTAGTATATTCATGCTGTAACTCAAAACATTGTATGTCGCCTTGAACCTGTTTAAGCATAGCACGACTCAGAAATACCAGGTTAGATTAGAATGTCTAGAGTCATTTCACTGTTGCTCTGAGTCTGACCTGCTTCTCTGGCTATCCAGCTGGAGAGTCAAGAAATAGATCTGGAGGTGCCCAATAAAACTCGATCCTGTGCCCCTCCCTGATTATGTCCAGCACCCAAACTATTGGATGAGATCTGTTCTCATTTGTCTCTGAATGCTGACAGCCACCTTTCTTATATGAGGAGGATCGTCCATCCTCCTGGTGTCATTGCTGCTTCTTGGAGGCTAAGCCACCATGGAAACCCACGGATTGTTGGTGCTGATAGTCGTCAGATTACTGTCTGGAGACCTGAAAGGGCCTTAGAGGAGTAGCCAGAGGAAAACTGGCAAGCTCTCCTGGAAGCATGAAAATTGTCTCTGGCAGGTTGATGGCTTCTACTATCGAGGAAGGATTTGGGGCGGCAATCCTCCACACACTGGCCATGAGGTCATCTAGCCCGTTGATAAACAGCATTTGCCCTTGAAGGGTAATCTGAGAGTGTCCTTGGAGGCTGAGTTGCCCACCCATCAGGTGGTCTGATCCAGAGCAGGCTGAAATCTTACCCAGGACTCTAATGTCATAAAGAGCATCACCCACATAGTCTATGACCTCCTTCAACAGATGGGGACAGGCATCCACAAGTTTAGAGGGACTCATCTGCAGTCTAGTATGGCAGGTGCGCGATGCAGCTGCTGTAGCTTTGATACCCAAAGCCAGCGCTTCAGACTGTCTCTTCAGGACTGCGTCCACCATACAGTCCTATGCGCTTTCAGCATCACTCCACCCTTACTAGGAAGGGAGGTGCACTTAGTCACCTGTGCCACTGTAGAGTCCACCTTCGGTTGGACAAACAGTTGCTGGAAGTCCAGAGCCATGACATAGTTTGGCCACCTTAAGCAAGCCTTCAGGATTCTCTCACTGGTCAGTGACCAAAGAGATAAGATCTGGGTAAGCCAGAAAATTTTTTTTCTTTGCATTAGTGCCGCACATGACAGAGCACTGCGAGGTGGACGGCTGCTGGACATTTAGCTTCAGAATAGACAGGGTGTCAGAAATGACATGGGAGACTGAAGCTAAGGGATCATCACTGTGATCCACCACCACACCTGTTCCCTGAAGAATAATAATAACTTTATTCTTCTATTGGACCCTGACAGGGATCCCACATCATCCAATCACAGTAGAGCCCAGTGAAAATAAAGGCATGGAAAGGGACTTCCAATCATCCCAGTCCTGCTCTGATGGGTCACTGACACTGAGTGACAGTGTGGTATGAGATGGAGATGCCCCTTAGGCAGAGTAGGCACACCCATAGGCAGTGCAGTGCTTCTTGGTCCCATTAAATAAGCTTTCCAAAATAGGTTAATAAACTTCGAGAAGCCTTGCATTAGGGATCCTGAGGCACCTTGCTTAACTCCAGACTGGAGAAAAGGAGATGCATCTTCCGTCACCACACACTTGCTTTATGCCCCATCACTCTCGCTTCATCTGAGCAGGATCTCTTCTATTTCAACAAGTTCTTCTGGGATTTGGGAGGTTCCATGGCCTTGGAGGACTGACTAGAGGCCAAGACTGAAACTTCCACCTTTTTCTCCCGTGGCACGAGTAACATGGCCACTCTTCAACCAGCAACTCTGCACAACTGACATATGATCTAGGGCTATAAAGGCCTGAGGCATCCATCAGAGGCAGTCACTTGTCAAAATAAGTGGCTTTATTTTAAGAAGAAAAAAGATGTTTAAAATCAGATCGCTAAAAATCCAAGATGGCCATGTCAGAAAAATTGTGCCAAAAACAGGCCGTTGGAGCTACATGCAAAAATAAAAAATAGCATTAGGGTTTTAGAGGTGGACCTGAGTACTAACCCCAGGAACCCTAAAACTCCAATTTTCAGACCTCCTTCCCCCAAATGTTCCCCATTGGGAGTACTTGCTGTGACTTCAGCTGCCTGTTGCCTGAATGAGCCTGACTGCAGGGAAAGGAATTCTACCTCAGAAATTGCTCAGATCCTCAACCATCGAAGGAAATCTTCTGCCTGCTGGTCGAATGGACCACAACCACCCGGAATTCCTCTTACAGCAACAGGGGGTTATTATGCATGGGCTACACAGCCTGCACTCATCTCTGACCGAATCAGCAGGCAAGCAGCTCCCCAGGGGGATGGACACCGAACTCCTGAACAGACTCAAAGCAGGCTGGCTCCAGAGATTTTTGAGTGCCCCTAGATTCAACCTTTCTGGACACAGATATGGTCCTTAATAAAGATCCATTTCAAATTGTACTGCAGATTTATCTTTCAACATCATTATAATGCGTTCTCTCCATCCATGCTTTATCAATTGCTCATGTGATCCAAAATTGATAGATATCTTATCTGTTGGTTAACAAATTCTGCAAAATTGGAAATCTGCCTCCTCATTGAATTATACTTTCTGGTGGAATTCTATTTGTTTATACAAATGCTTTGAACAGAATGCTGCGGATAAATTATACTTTCATTCAACAATTCCTATCTGTAATATATGGAAGCCCATTGACATTTATTTGCAAACTGTTTAAATAATTAAGTCTGCAACATTGTTTTTTGGTGAATTTCCTGATATATTTATATGCACTATTTGATTTTTGAGAACTGTAATAATTACATGATTTTTATTTTTTGTTAATCTTCAACAAACAAATTGAACTTTAAAAAGAGAGATTGTCCTGGGAGCCTCAAATAAACCACTTTGGCATGGAGCGAGCCTGAAGCTCTGACATTGTCATGCAGAGATCCTTTTCTTCATATCAATGTGTCAACGGTGATTTTGCGTACTGGCTTCCTTTCTTCCGAAAATGATTTCCTCTTTCCATGCCAGCCTTTGTTCCAAGAATTCTAGGAATAATCAAGAAGGGTATTACAAGCAGAACGAAAGAAGTTATCCTGCCGTTGTATCGGGCGATAGTGCGCCTGCATCTAGAGTACTGCGTCCAATATTGGTCACCGTACCTAAAGAAGGATATAGCGATACTCGAGAGGGTTCAGAACAGAGCGATGCATTTGATAAAAGGTATGGAAAACCTTTCATACGCTGAAAGATTAGAGAGACTGGGGCTTTTTTCGCTGTAGAAGCGGAGACTTAGAGGGGATATGATAAAGACTTATAAGATCTCGAACGGCATAGAGATTCTTCAAATTTTCGACAACTACAAGAATGAGAGACCATTCCGAAAAATTAAAAGGGGACAGATTCAGAACCAATGCTAGGAAGTTCTTCTTCATCCAACGGGTGGTGGACACCTGGAACGCGCTTCCAGAGGGAGTGATAGGACAGGGTATGGTATTGGAGTTCAAGAAGGGATTGGACAATTTTCTGAAGGAAAAGGGGATAGAAGGGTATAGATAGAGGGCTAGTATACAGGTCCTGGACCTGATGGGCCGCCGCGTAAGTGGTATTGGAGTTCAAGAAGGGATTGGACAATTTTTTGAAGGAAAAGGGGATAGAAGGGTATAGATAGAGGGCTAGTATACAGGTCCTGGACCTGTTGGGCCGCCGCCTGAGCGGACTGCTGGGCATGATGGACCTCAGGTCTGACCCAGCAGAGGCATGGCTTATGTTCTTATGAAGCCAAAAACTCCCCGGGCGCCACTACTGCCCGTACAGAACGCACCGGTTCCATCCAGAAATGCAGAACTTGCTGGAATGCATTGACAGCCTTCAAGTCCAGAATTGGTCTGCAATCTTTCTTTCGCACGATGAAGTAAATCGAGAATCTCGAGCCCAAGTCTTCCCTTGGAACCGGCTCTATGGCCACCAGATCCAGTAACCGGCGCACCTTGCTGGCCCTGTCCGGAGTTCCCTTGGGAGAGGACAGGAAGAAATCCGACGGTAGCTGTAAGACCTGTAGTCAAAGTACCTCCCGGACCCACTGGTCCGAGGTTATCTTTAGCCATTCCAGGAGGAAGGTAGAAAGCTGCTCCCCGATCTGGGGGGAGCCTCATCAAAAACTTGAGGGACAGGCCGGGAGTTGGAAGATTGTTGGTGCGCTGCGCTGCACCTCCAAAGCGGGGTCTGGAGGCGCTTCAAAACACTGTCCTGCCACAGGGGATCTGATGTACTGAGTTTCACCAGAAGGGATGAAAATTCAGCTGTCCCGCCCCCGTGGTTGGGCGAGGTCTAGAGTCAGGAAGCACCTTAGGCTTACGGTCCTGCATACTGGCTATATGATCATCCAAACCCTGGCCAAACAAGAGCGAACCATTAAAAGGCAACTTGCTCTGTGCAGCCTTAGCTGAAGAATCACCCGAATCCATAACATTCTCCTTGCATAAACTGAATAAGCTCCCAGCTTAGCAAAAACTTTCAAGATATCGTAGAGTGCATCTGCTAAACAATTCACTCCAGAAACCAGGAAGTCGAGGTCCCGAAGGACAACCTCAGGATCCTGACTGAGTTTGGAATGACATGCTCAGGCCACAAAGGTAGTGGCCGCCACAGCTTGCACTCCCACTGCAGCGGAATCAAAAGGATGCTTCAGGGCAGAAGAGGGCAAAGAGGTACGTTTAGTGACCTGAGCCACCGCCGAATCCACCTTCGGTGGGACTAAGCGCTTGGAAAATTCCAATGCCATGGGATACAACTAAGCCATGGATCTAGCACACTTCAGGGGACCCTCCAGGGCCTCGCAAACCTCCAAGAGCATTTCCACCAAGTCCATGTGGTCTGGAAATGCAGCGGAAAGCGGGGGCTTAGAACTTATGATGGAACACTCTGCCTGAACCGCTGAGTCTGAATCAAGATTCAATGTCCGCAGGGACTCAGAGATAAGATCAGGGAGGCAGCTGAACTTAAAGAGCCTGCGCACCGCCTGATCCTCTCCCAGATTGTGGAAATCAGTATTCTGGGAATCCCCTAGATCCACTAAGTTAGCTACATCAGCTGACCCCACCGAAGAGCCATGCAACAGCATAGAAACAGACGCTGCTTGCTTTCAGGTGGACCAGCAACGGAGCAAATGGACATGCTGGAATCCAAAGGCTGAACATACTGCTGCCCCAGAGTCTGAGAGGGAGAGACAGGCATAGCCCTTTTTCTCATGAAAGCCGGATACATATCCACAAATTCTAGCAGAAAATAATTAATGGCGGCAAAAGATTTGGAATATTTAGAAGACATATGAGACTCTTCCCCTGGAACTGTGCTTGCGTTTCGCAAAAGCGGCCTCCTTACCCAATTTTGGCATTCCGGATGCTGGAATCACAACTTCGGCGGAATTAGAGGAAAGCAGGTCCTCTCCATAAGAATTGCCGCTGCTTGGTCAGACAAGTGGTCCATCATGCCCAGCAGTCCGCTCACACGGTGGCCCTCTGGTCAGACACCAGCACTCTAACCGAGACTAGCCCTACCAGCGCATGTTCTTGATCAGCAAGAACTTGTCTAACTTTGTCTTGAATCCCTAGAGGGTGTTTTCCCTATAACAGCCTCCGGAAGAGCGTTCCAGCTTTCTAACACTCTCTGGGTGAAGAAGTGGAAGAGGATCTCTATCCAGGTGGAAGGGGATCTCTTTTTCCTTAAAGGACCCACGGCAACAAGAGGGCATCCATTGAAAATCAGGGGTGGGAAATTTCATGGCGACACCAGAAAATATTTCTTCACCGAAAGGGTGGTTGATCGCTGGAATAATCTTCCACAACAGGTAATTGAGGCCAGCAGCGTGCCAGATTTTAAGAAAAGATGGGATTGGCATGTGGGATCTCTTCATGGAGGTAGTTAGGGGGTGGGCCATTAGTGTGGGCAGATTAGATGGGCCATGGCCCTTTTCTGCCATTATGTTCTATGTTTCTATGAACTTCCTTACGTTTGTAAGGAATCTATCCCCTTTCAACTTTAGAGAGTGTCCTCTCATTCTCCCTACCTTGGAGAGGGTGAACAACCTGTCCTTATCTACTAAGTCTATCCCCTTCAGTATCTTGAATGTTTCGATCATGTCCCCTCTCAATCTCCTCTGTTCAAGGAAGAAGAGGCCCAGTTTCTCTAATCTTTCGCTGTATGGCAGCTCCTCCAACCCCTTAACCATCTTTGTCGCTCTTCTCTGGACCCTTTTGAGTAGTACCATGTCCTTCTTCGTGTACGGCGACCAGTGCTGGACGCAGTACTCCAGGTGAGGGCACACCATGGCCCGGTACAGCGGCAAGATAACCTTCTCTGATCTGTTCGTGATCCCCTTCTTTATCATTCCTAGCATTCTGTTCGCCCTTTTTGCTGCCGCCGCACATTGCATTGACAGCTTCATCGACTTGTCGATCAGAACTCCTAAGTCCCTTTCCTGGGAGGTCTCTCCAAGTAATGCCCCTGACATCCTGTATACGTGCATGAGATTTTTGTTCCTGACATGCATCACTTTACACTTATCCACATTGAACCTCATCTGCCATGTTGATGCCCATTCCTCGAGCCTGATTATGTCATGTTGCAGATCTTCGCAATCCCCCTGCGTCCTCACTACTCTGAATAACTTTGTATCGTCCGCAAATTTAATCACCTCGCTCGTCGTACCTATGTCCAGATCATTTATAAAGATGTTAAAGAGCACGGCTCCAAGCATTGAGCCCTTTGGCACCCCACTGGTGACGCTCTTCCAGGCCGAGTATTGTCCATTTACCCCCACTCTCTGTTTCCTATGCTCCAGCCAGTTTTTAATCCACGTATTTCACCCTCGATTCCATGGCTCGCAATTTTCCGAAGTAGTCGTTCATGCGGAACAATGTCGAACGCCTTCTGAAAATCCAGATATACAATGTCGACCGGATCGCCCTTGTCTATCTGTCTGTTTACTCCCTCAAAGAAGTGCAGTAAATTCGTCAAACACAATCTGCCTTTGTTAAAACCGTGCTGACTAGTCCTCATCAGCTCATGTCCGTCAAAGTGATCAATGATGCTGTCCTTTATCAGTGACTCTACCATCTTTTCCGGTACCGAGGTCAGACTCACAGGTCTGTAGTTTCCCGGATCTCCCCTTGAACCTTTCTTGAAGATTGGCGTAACATTCGCCACCTTCCAGTCTTCCAAAATCTTTCACGATTTGATCGACAGATTGGCTATTAGTTGAAGCAGTTCAGCTATGGTCGCTCCGGTCCTGGGGATTTATCGCTCTTAAGCCTATCAATCTACCTACACACCTCTAGACTGATCGTCAATCCTGTCAGCTTTCCGTCTTCGTTTCCAGCATATAGCCTGATGGGTTTCAGTATGCTGTGTACATCTTCTTTGGTAAATACAGATGCAAAAAAAGTGTTCAGTTTGTCGGCAATTGCTTTGTCCTCTTTTAGAGCTCCCTTTATTCCATGGTCATCCAACAGTCCCACCGCTTCCTTCATGGGTCGTTTCCCCTTAATATATCGAAAGAACGGCTTGAAGTTCTTCACCTCCTTAGCTATTTTTTCCTCGTAGTCTCTTTTGGCCCCTTTTACCACCTTATGGCACCTGCGTTGATGATATTTTTGACCTTTTCCATTCCTTAAACAAAGTTTTCTTGTCTCTGATCACTTCCTTCACCTCTACAGTGAGCCACGCTGGCTCTTTGTTCTTTTTCCTCTTGGATCCCTTGTTGATACGTGGTATATATAGATTTTGCACCTCGATGACTGTGTCCTTAAAAAGGGACCAAGCTTGCTCTAGTGTTTTTACAGTGCTTATCCTCTTCTTAATCTTCTTCCCTACCATGAGTCTCATCCCTTCATAATTCCCTTTTCGGAAGTTCAGAGGAGGATAGTGTGGAATCCATGCACGGTTCATGCCCCTCGCAGGCCGTGGCGCACCTGATACATGGCTGTCAGCGATATGCCGCATTTATGGCATGAATCCATGCCATCCTGTCCTGAGGTGGCCATCTGTAAAGTTTGTAGCAAAAACGAAGATTCTAAGTCCAAAAAATATACTTTTGAAAACTTTAAAGAAAATCCAAGATGGGTGCCACGGGTACCGATTTTGCCCTATAACTGCCCAGGAAAAACACAAGGAACCGTGAAAAATGGTGATTTTATAATTTTACAGGGGGGGCAGAGCATGCAGGGAAACAACCAAAACCCCCGATTTCAGCACCCCCCCTCAAAAAAAATTGCCAAACTCTGACTCACAGACACCACAGACATTACATTAGTGATTTCTATTCTGCCATTACCTTGCGGTTCAAGGCGGATTACATAAGAATTGTCATGATGTTACGACATGTATAGGTGGATTAGATAAGAATTGTCATGAAATTAGGTAATACATAATGGGTAATTTGAACATGTGCTGCAATGAAAGTCTACAGCAGCCTGCAATACACAGTACGAGATCAGTACCTCAGGAGTTGATTAAACTGGATTTTTCAGATCTTCTGATCGCTTCACCTTTCCTGTCACCACAGATCACGACCACCAGGATCCCTCAGGGAAATTACGGAAGACACGCGGTCCGGTTCCGATCCCAACGTACCTCTACAAACTGCAGCAGCCTGCGCTCTACCCCTTTGCGGATGAACCAGGGGAGAGATGGCTCCCGATCCCGGAGACCCGATCCAATCTGCAGGCTGTCTAGAGGGTTTACTGCAGTTTAAGCTTACAGAGCACCCTCCAGAAGCAGACAAAATTTAAAATGTCTGCGATCTCCCACAGTAGGATCACTCCCACAGAGTTGATCCGCAGCACTTGGGCAAACCCGCGAAACAAATCAAAGACTAGGAATTGAAAACAAATCATGAGCAGAAGAAACTGATTTCACCCATGCAGCGAGGAACAAACTGAGCATGACAGGAAACTACCAGGCAGATAGGCTAGACTCCGGGAAGGGAAAAGTTTTATTAGCCCTGCAGCTGAGGCTAAAGAGGATGCAAGATCCCACGAGTTCAGCCTCCAGAAGGATTGCACAAGAATGGAAATTGTTGACTTTCCAGAATTGTATGACATTTGAAATACTGTATTCTATACAAGAATGCTTTAAAATGGTTGTTTTGATTTCATGAAGTAGCTGAACTAAAATGCACTCTGAACTACACACCTTTCTACAATTTAGACTGGGCACCCCCCAAAGTATGTCTTCATGATGAATTAATTATATGAAGTAGTGTTTCAAATTAAAGCCTCACCCCCCCCCCCCCACACACACACACACAAATGAGAACTTCAGTACAAACAAGTACATTTGACCCATAATCTATTCAGACTTCAGTTGCAGTAGAGTTGACTCATTTGGAGTATTCTAGATAGCGTATAGAATAAAAAAGCAAGTACAATAATCCTAGGCTTTCAGATTTGAATTTCAATAAACATTTAGGAAAGCTTTTCAGGCTACAGTCAAAGTGGTTAAAGATAAGATCTCTTACAATGATGCATACTTTAAAACAGTGCAAAGGCTAGCCCAGCAATCAGCTAATAATCACTCATCTGATAATGGAATGCAAAGCATAACATTCTGTTCTAATTTATCTTTTATATGCTCATATGGGTCACATTTCGATCTATAAATTATTGAATGCGAACACATTATATATGACTGTCATTTAAACACCAAGGCCTGGATTCTGCAAAGTGCATTCCGATTTTAGGCCAATCGGGATGCAAGTTTTAAAAAAAATGCTCCCCAGGCAGGCCGCCTTTATTGAAGGCGCCTCCGGGAGCCCCACAAGACCACCTTAGGTGAACCTAGGCGGCCCTACGCGTCTCCCTAGTAGAGCAGGAAATGCTTACAATGTAGGCTAGCAAAATGCTGCCCTACATTGTAAGTATAGCAGCCGTGGCTGCCTGTCCTCCTCCCCCCCCCCCTGATGATCGCCGGCAGGAGGGTGCCCAACTCCTTCTGCCAGAGGACACCCCTCCCTCCTCCCGCAAACCCCCCAACTAACCTTTAATTGTTGGCTGGCCGGGTCTTGCTACCGGCGGGCCCGCCTCTTTCCAGCCAATTTGGCCTTAGGCTTATCGGGTCCGCCCATCCCTTGCCCAGCCTAAGGCCTGATTGGTCCAAGCTCTAGGAGCCTGGGCCAATCAGGCCTTAGGCTTAGTGGGGATGGGCTGGAAAGGGGCGGGCCTGCCTCATTTCGACTAGGCGGGCCAACCAACAATTAAAGTTATTGGGGGGGATGTTAGCACAGGAGGCCCAGAGGGGGGGGGGCATCTTCCGACAGGAGGGATTGGGCACCCTCCTGCCGAAGATCGTGTGGGTAGGCAGCCTTCCGGCAGGAGGGGTTGGGCATCCTCCTGCCGGCAATCATCGGGGGGAGTGTGTTACAGGTGGCCGCTATACTTATCGTGGCAGGGATAAGTGTAGCAGCCTGTCTACTCTAACAGATTCTGAAACTGGCGTCTGTAACATGGACATTGGTTACAGAATCAGGGTTAGTGTAGACCCAATTCTATATAGGACGCCCCTCCCGGGCGTCGTATACAGAATCCTGGCCCAAGTTCCCTTTAGCGCTGTGCTTTATTGTTCTCTGTATAAATATAAATATTACAGTTCTGCTTTCTCTCCCAGAGTAAATAATATACTAGACATCATCAGGAGTTCTAAATGGTCAAACAAGTACAATATTGGCATAGTTTTAACCAGGGCTGTGGAGTCAGAGTTGGGACAATTTTTGGTACCTGGAGTCGGAGTCATGGGTACCAGAAACTGAGGAGTCAGAGTCAAAGGATTTATCTACCTACTCCACAGCCTTGGTTTAACAGCCAGAGTAGTGATGCATTTACATAAAAAAGGATGACTCATTCAGGTATTGGTACTGGGCAGACTTGCACTTGTCTCTCATATGTAGCAATTCAGTTTAGGTTGGGTTGGAGAGGGCTTTGACAAAATACCACTCATTTGGAATGTAAGGACTGTGCTGGGTAACTTTTATGGTCTGTATCCCACCAATGAAAAGATAAGATGGTTTTGATAAGCTAGAGCAGGGGTGTCCAACATGTGGCGATGCAGTGTTTTCCTCTGCTGCTCCCGGGTGTTTACCATCTTGCCGGCTCCCTCCTCTGTCTTGCTGCAGCATTTGCGCGTTTGTGTGGCCCCAGAAAATTTTTTTTCGGCCAATGCGGCCCAGGGAAGCCAAAAGGTTGGACATCCCTGAGCTAGAGTGAGCCAACTTCAGTAGTTGAAACCTAAATATAAATCTGGGCAGACTTCTATATCCCAGAATTACCAAAGAAAAAAAGACAATTTAACTGTGAATGTATAATGCGTGTGGCTATGCGGCAGACTAGATGGCCCGTTCAGGTCCTTGCTGTTATTACCATGTTCTATACTTGCCATGGTGTATAGCTTGTTCCATTCGTGCAAGATTGATGGATTTGTTAAATTATGAACCATAGCAAGAACTTCAGTAATAAATCAATGTTCATTCTGTAACAGCTGGTAATGTAAGCCAATCAAGGGCAGGAACTATATGAATATGATGAGGTATGACACATACTACAACTCTTGCAATTTTTTTTTCCTGCTTGACAATTCCCACTCAGTTTTAAGCCAATCTTGTTTTCAATTGTTTTCAAACAAGGGCTCATTTTACTTTTGACCTTTAAGGCTGAATAGCAGCGCAAGTCTTAGCTTCCACTACAATATACTGTATATCTTACCCAGTAGTGTACTGATTAAAGGGAGTATGCCATGGCCTGAGGAATGTGCACTCAAACTCTGCCATGCCCCAACCTATTCTTCCTGCCATCAGTGTCTGTGTATACTATCCAGAAACCCGCAGTGTATCAGATAGGTCAAACAGCTGATAAGAGCTGTTTACTGCATGAGCAGCAACGACCCCAGAAATCAGAGCACTCGCTGTGTTCTGGAATTATAAAACTAGGGAAGGGGAACAAATATAAACATTGGTCCCAGTATAGTACTGCTCTTTTCTTTAGTTAGAATCTTTATGACCATTTTTGATTTGAATCTGAGGGGGGGGGGCAGAGCCAAAATATTTAATAAACGTGTCTAATGAAGAGCTAGGCAAAGTTTCAGTAATAGTGCAAGTCAGGGAGACTCCTCTTGTTCAAAATACCATGCAACTTTTAACCTATTCTTAAATTTAACTATTTTGGCTCACATGAAAATCTGTTGCTCATTCTGATGTGGGAGGAAATTCATAGAAACATAGAAAGATGACGGCAGAAAAGGGCTATAGCCCATCAAGACTGCCCACTCTACTGTCCCACCCCATTAAGTCAGAGTGCTGCTCGACCCACGTAGAGATCCCACGTGGATGTCCCATTTATTCTTAAAGTCGAGCACGCTAGTAGGACAAAAGATTGCTGAACAAATTTTAAAATAGCTTGACATATAGTGTCATTGTACAGTTCAACTTTTACCCAAGGCTTTGAAATTTGGCATAAATTTGAAAGCTATTGTTTCAACAATTGATAAATGACAGAGAAAGTCACACTTTAATTCCAGCTGAGCATTAGCACTGTGCCCATCTCCATTCTGCTGATCCAGCTCTCACATTCACTAATCAGGGGCAGATGAAGACAGCTACTGCAGCCAGAACCATGCAGTTAATGAGCACTCTGCACCCGTTACCGGCTGTACAATGCAGATAGGGGCTCATCGTAGCCGTTAACAAGTACAGTACACAGGTGCACAGTATATTAAAATGAATGATAACAAGGTCATTAAGTATTCCTCCACAATGTACAGAAAGCACAGTTACTTACCGTAACAGGTGTTATCCAGGGACAGCAGGCAGATATTCTTGACTGATGGGTGACGGCACCGACGGAGCCCCCGGTACGGACAATTTTAGAGTGGTTGCACTCTAAGAACTTTGAAAGTTCTAGTAGGCCGCACCGCGCACGCGCGAGTGCCTTCCCGCCCGACAGAGGCGCGTGGTCTCCAGTTAGGATAAGCCAGCTAAGAAGCCAACCCGGGTAGGTGGGAGGGACGCAAGAATATCTGCCTGCTGTCCCTGGATAACACCTGTTACGGTAAGTAACTGTGCTTTATCCCAGGACAAGCAGGCAGCATATTCTTGACTGATGGGTGACCTCCAAGCTAACAAAAAGAGGGATGGAGAGAAGGTTGGCCATTAAGAAAACAAATTTTGCAAAACAGATTGGCCGAAGTGTCCATCCCGTCTGGAGAATGCGTCCAGACAATAATGTGATGTAAAAGTGTGAACTGAGGACCAAGTAGCAGCCTTGCAGATTTCCTCAATGGAAGTAGATCGGAGGAAAGCTACAGACGCTGCCATAGCTCTAACTTTGTGGCCCGTGACAGAACCTTCCAGTGTCAGGCCCGACTGAGCATAACAGAAAGAAACGCAAGCAGCAAGCCAATTGGAGAGAGTGTGTTTAGATACAGGATGACCCAACTTATTAGGATCAAAGGACAAAAATAGTTGAGGAGATGATCTGTGGGGCTTAGTACGTTCAAGATAGTAAGCCAGAGCACGTTTACAGTCCAAGGTATGCAAAGCCTGTTCACCTGGATGAGAATGAGGCTTTGGAAAAAATACAGGTAGGACTATGGACTGGTTAAGATGAAAGTCAGACACAACCTTAGGAAGAAATTTGGGGTGTGTACGGAGAATCACCTTATCATGGTGAAAAACAGTGAAAGGTGGATCGACCACTAGTGCATGCAGTTCACTGACCCTCCTGGCAGAAGTGAAAGCTATAAGGAAGACCACTTTCCAGGTAAGAAATTTGAAATGCGCTGTGGCCAAAGGTTCAAAAGGAGGCTTCATTAAAGCGGAAAGAACCACATTGAGATCCCAGACCACAGGAGGAGGCTTGAGAGGTGGTTTCACATTGAAAAGGCCCCTCATGAACCGAGAAACCAAAGGATGAGCCGAGAGGGGTTTTCCATGAATTGGCTCATGAAAGGCAGCAATTGCACTAAGGTGAACTCTGATAGAAGTAGATTTAAGACCAGAGTCAGACAAGGAAAGAAGATAGTCCAACACCAGTCCCACTGCTAGAGACATGGGATCATGGTGATGTAAGAGGCACCAGGAAGAAAACCGAGACCACTTCTGTTGATAACACTGGAGCGTGGCCGGTTTCCTGGAAGCATCAATGATAGAGCAGACAGGCTGAGAAAGGAGTGAGTGAGCCGAAGTCAGCCCGAGAGATACCAAGCTGTCAGGTGCAGAGACTGTAGGTTGGGATGCAGTAGGGTCTGCTGATGCTGAGAAAGCAGAGAAGGAAACAGTGGAAGAGGTATGGGTTCTCTGGAACTGAGTTGAAGTAGAAGGGAGAACCAATGTTGCCTGGGCCACCGTGGAGCGATGAGAATCATGGTGGCTTGTTCCCTCTTGAGCTTGAACAGTGTTCGCAGCATGAGCGGTAGAGGGGGAAAAGCATATAGGAAGAGACTGGTCCAATCCAGGAGAAATGCATCGGGCGCCAGACGGTGAGGAGAGTAGAATCTGGAACAAAACAGGGGCAGCTGATGGTTGTGGGGAGCAGCAAAAAGGTCCACTTGAGGAGTGCCCCATTGAGCGAAAATGGTCTGAAGAGTCGAGGGATCGAGAGTCCATTCGTGAGGTTGGAGAATTCTGCTGAGATTGTCCGCTAAGGAATTCTGTTCCCCTTGAATGTAGATAGCCTTCAGGAATAAGTGACGAGCTGTCGCCCAAGACCAAATCCGTTGGGCTTCCTGACACAACAGGCGAGAGCCTGTTCCTCCCTGTTTGTTGATGTAGTACATTGCAACTTGATTGTCTGTGCAAATGAGTAGTACTTGAGGAAAGAGAAGATGTTGAAACGCCTTGAGGGCATAGAACATCGCTCAGAGTTCCAGGAAATTGATGTGGTGTTTCTTTTCCTGGGCAGTCCAAAATCCCTGAGTTTGGAATTCGTTCAAGTGAGCTCCCCAGGCGTAGGGGGAGGAATCTGTGGTGATGACTAGTTGATAGAGCCCGTTCCTCCCTGTTTGTTGATGTAGTACATTGCAACTTGATTGTCTGTGCAAATGAGTAGTACTTGAGGAAAGAGAAGATGTTGAAACGCCTTGAGGGCATAGAACATCGCTCGGAGTTCCAGGAAATTGATGTGGTGTTTCTTTTCCTGGGCAGTCCAAAATCCCTGAGTTTGGAATTCGTTCAAGTGAGCTCCCCAGGCGTAGGGAGAGGAATCTGTGGTGATGACTAGTTGATGAGGAGGTAGATGGAACAGCAGATCTCTGGATAGATTTGAAGATGTCAACCACCAAAGAAGCGACTGTCGAAGAGACGAGGTCACAGATATGTGTTGTGAACAAGGATCCGTCGCTTGGGACCATTGGTTCGCTAAGGTCCATTGAGGAGTACGCAGGTGGAGACGTGCGAAGGGTGTGACATGTACTGTCGAAGCCATGTGCCCCAATAGCACCATCATGTGATTCGCAGAAATGGTAATCTGTTGAAACACCTGCTGACAGAGATGGAGGATGGCGTGAAGGCGGTTGGATGGAAGAAACGCCCTCATCAGAACAGTGTCCAGAACGGCTCCAATAAATTGAAGTCGCTGGGTCGGAATGAGGTGAGACTTGGGTAGATTGATTTCGAACCCTAATAGTCGAAGGAAGTGAATGGTCTGATTGGTGGCAAGCAGAACCGCCTGAGGGGAATGAGCTTTGATCAACCAGTCGTCCAGATAAGGGAAGACTTGAAAGTTGTGAGAGCGGAGATAGGCCGCTACCACAATCAGACATTTGGTGAATACCCTGGGAGAGGAGGCCAGGCCGAAGGGTAGCACTTTGTACTGATAATGATGTTGATTGATGAGAAAGCGCAGATATTGCCTGGACTTCAGATGGATAGGAATATGTGTGTAAGCCTCTTTGAGATCGAGGGAGCATAGCCAGTCGCCCTGAGCGAGAAGAGGGTAGAGGGTGGCAAGAGAGAGCATTTTGAACTTCTCCTTGACCAAACATTTGTTGAGATCTCTGAGATCTAAGATGGGTCTGAGGTCTCCGGTCTTTTTGAGAACTAGAAAGTACCGGGAGTAAAAACCCTGACCTCGCTGATCTTGAGGAACTTCTTCGATGGCATTGAGAAGAAGGAGGGATTGAACCTCTTGAGCGAGAAGGAGGGACTGAGACTTATTGGAAGCAGACTCTTTTGGCAGGCCTAACGGCGGAGGAGTCTGAAAATTGAGGGAGTAGCCATGGGCTATGATCGAGAGCACCCACTGGTCGGTGGTGATTACCTCCCATCGAGAGTGAAAAATGGTTAATCGACCTCCTATGGGCTGTGGAAGAGGACAGGAGGGAGGGAGACTGGCAATGCCCAGGAGAAGGGAGTCAAAAGGGCTGAGTCGGCTTAGTCTGAGTGACAGGCTTTATGGTAGGCGGCTGTTGCTGACGTGCTTGTTGGTGCTGTTGCCGCTGCCTCCGAGGTTGTGGAGGTTGAGGCTGAACTGGCCGAGCAGAAAACCGCCTCTGATAAGATGGCTGCTGTCTAAATGGACGAGGAGGAGGAGGCTTCTTTTTATTTTTCAGCAAAGTATCCCACCTCGTCTCATGGGCAGAGAGCTTTTGAGTGGTGGTATCCATAGATTCTCCAAAGAGCTCCTCACCCAGGCAGGGAGCATTGGCAAGGCGGTCCTGGTGGTTCACATCAAGGTCGGAGACTTGGAGCCATGCCAATCGTCTCATCGCTACAGACATAGCCGTGGCTCGGGATGTGAGTTCAAAAGTATCATAGATGGACCGGACCATGAACTTCCTGAGTTGTAGGAGACTGGAAGTGCATTGTTGGAATGCAGGAAGCTTACGGTCAGGAAGATACTTTTGAAAAGAAGAGACTTGCTGAATCAAATATTTCAGGTAAAAAGAGAAGTGAAACGCATAGTTACCTGAACGGTTGGCCAGCATTGCATTTTGGTAAAGTCTTTTACCAAATTTATCCATGGCCTTGCCCTCTCTGCCAGGAGGGACAGAGGCATATACACTAGAGCCTGCCGATTTTTTGAGGGTGGACTCCACCAGCAGAGATTCATGGAATAGGAATCACCTTGTAAAGCGATTCCAGCTTCCTAGGGGCTCCTGGAACGGTGAGAGGAGTTTCTAAATTTTTGTAAAAAGTTTCCCTCAAGATGTCATGGAGGGGTAACTTTAAAAATTCTTTCGGAGGCTGGTCAAAATCCAAAGCATCAAGAAATGCTTTGGATTTTTTAGAGTCAGACTCTAGAGGGATGGAAAGGGTGTCCGACATCTCCTTAAGAAACTTGGTGAAGGACGAGTGCTCTGGCTTACCAGCAGGATCCTGCACCGATGTAACATCCTCCTCCGAGGAATAATCTGCCTCGGTACCGAGGGGGTCATCAGAATCATCCCACAAATCAGGGTCCCGTACCGATGACAGACGGCCCTGAGAAAGTGGGGTAGAAGGTTCGGTATGCTTGGTTTTGCGTACCGATTTACCAGACCTCATGGACACCGTACCGGGTGACTGTACAGCAGTACGGGTGTCAGAGAATGGCACCGGCTCCGAAGTCGAGTAAGCAGTGCGTCGAAGAGACTTCGGTTCCGCCGAGAGAACAGGCATAGAAACAGATTTTTGCGGTGCCGACAACGTCGATGCCGACAAAACAGGCTGTTCGACGATCGGCACCGAATGCTCAGTAGGTACCGACACTGGAAGGCTCGGAGTCAGCAGAGCCGGGAGCAAGTGTTGTAACTGCTCCTTAAGCTGGACCTGAAGGATGGATGCTATTCTCTCATCCAGAGACGGTCCCGATGGCACCGGTACCGCTTTTTTCTTGCTCAGTACCTGTGGTGCAGCTCGACGCTCAGACGAAGTCGATGCCGATGAAGAGGCAGTGACTTCAATAGGAGCGGAGCGTTTGCGAGGCCGGCGCGCAGTCTGCAGGACTTGGCTCACTGCTTGTTCGACTGGCGGGCTAAGGACAGTAGGGGATGGCTTCTTAGCCGGCTTACCTACAGGGTGCGACACCGAGGATGGATCTTGCGGTGTCGAAGTCACCGGTGCCGATTTGGAGCAAGATGACGGTGTCGATGCCGGGGGAACTTCCATGGCGGCACCAAAAAGAATTCGCTGTTGAATTTGGCGATTCTTTAGAGTTCTCTTTTGGAGAGAACTGCAGCGGGTGCACGTTTCTGCCCTATGGTACGGACCCAGACACTGAAGGCACCAATTGTGCGGGTCGGAAAGAGAAATAGGACGTGCACACCGCTGACACTTCTTAAAACCCGGTGAAGGGGGTATGAAGGGAAAAACGGCCGTAGCAAAATCGAAGCCCGAGGCTTCGATGGTGCCAACAGGCCCCGCCGGGGCTGACTGGAAAAAAGTCGAAAAAAAAATGGACTTTTTTTTTTTTTTAAATAAAAGAAAGAAACGATAAGGTGAATAAATCACGACAAGAAAATAACGCGCGAGCGGGAAGGTGAGAAAAATTTGAAAAAATTTTCCAACAGCAGTTGGAACACGCGTCTTCTTAGCTCCGTGGAAACTAAGAAACTGGAGACCACGCGCCTCTGTCGGGCGGGAAGGCACTCGCACGTGCGCGGTGCGGCCTACTAGAACTTTCAAAGTTCTTAGAGTGCAATCATTCTAAAATTGTCCGTACCGGGGGCTCCGTCGGTGCCGTCACCCATCAGTCAAGAATATGCTGCCTGCTTGTCCTGGGATAAAGAAAACAAACATTTTAAAGCAGGCATGTTATAAGAAATGTCTTCTACAACCCTAGCATGTACCTGCAACTTTAAAAAAACAGAAGGTAACTGCTTTGCATGTGTGTATAAAGAAATCAAAAGTATCAGCACAGATCTGTGTGCAAACTGGAATGCTGTTCTGCACATTAATATCAGTCTTGCAAAATTTTACGTGCAAGAAATTTTTGAGAGATTAATGAGGTACACAGAACAATATTCCAGATCAGGTGCAGATAAGTGCTAGCATTCTTGTTTTTCTGCAGACTTGTGCACAGTGAAGCTGCCCTTACCACAGAGTTTTTGTGCATGTGTTTGGCAAGCTTTTCCTGATTAATGCAAAAATTGTGTGCACTTGAATTTGCACCTCATTAACAATAAATTGCCGTAGAATATTTTCTCATTAATTTTGTGGTACACACCATACACACATGTACAATGTGGCTTTCTGCATTGCCCCCTAGGCATGTAGCTTGCAGTTTTTTTCCTTAGCTCTCATATCTGAAACTGGTTGGGTCATTCCACAATTCTACAGGGCACAAAATTTTAAACATTTATATTATACAGTTCAGCTTTGTCACATTGATAAAATACTTTTCAATAAAATAGTTTTAGCAGTTTCCTCTCTGAATGTGTGTGCATGTTTGACATCAAAAAGCCAGAAGCAAGAACCGTTTATGAACCACAGTAAGAAATGGGAGATTAAGGTTTAATGCCCATTTAGATCCCTCTAGTGTGGTTGGTTAAAAGTGCTAAGAAAGCTTGGGACTCACTGAAGAATCAGACTCTTATATTTCCTTAACATTATAGTGATGATAAAGGGTAGGAACTCCCAACACTTTACTGTTTTAGCTGGAAAAGATATGGAGACAGAAAGTGCTTTTCTTATAAGTATACCATCACACTGGACAAAAGGCAACTCTGGCAGCCCATCATATGCCAGGCTCAGGAAGACTGTTCCAGTGCTGCTTTCATGACGTTGCATATTGTAGCTTCTCGATACATGCCAAATGGAAGAAAAGCCAGGTGATGCATTATAGAGTATGACCTATTGAATAGGTAAAGGTCCATTTTTTTAAATGTCAAAATTGGGTGACCTTGCTTAAAGCAACTGAACAATAAATCCAATCAAAATAATTCTCTCAGTCACCAGATTGTGTTTTCACTATTTTTTGTTGAAAAAAAAAAATAAAGTAGCATTTCTTTTTCATGAAATAAATTCACTATATATTAGTTTGGTTGAATAAGTTATCATGAGCAAGGAAAGAGTTGGAGCCAGCAGGGACTGCTATTTGTCTAAGGCATTTTTTTCTCTCTCTGTAACGTCATCATCTTCAACAACCTGAAAATTAAAGATGGGCTACAAAGTCAAAATGATCTGTGTAATAGTTATGTTAGAGAGCAAAGGCAAGTTCAAGATTGTCAGTCAGGGCTGTTCTCACATTTCTGCCTGGGCAAGTTAAATGGCTGAAACAAAACAGACAGAACTGCAGGTGTTGGGTTTCTAGTTGTGCAGGTCCCTTAACAGAACTAAACTATATCAGATAATTAAAAGAGAGGAGCAGAGCCAAAGTCATGAGCTTAGTGAATGTTTACATACCTGTTCCACGCCTTCAACTTCCGGGATGTAAAATTGCAACATGTTCTGTATGCCACTTTTCAGAGTAATTATAGAGCTGGGACAGTTGGTACAAGAGCCTTGAAGTTTTAACTGAACAATCCCATCTTCAAAACCCTTAAAAATCACGTCACCTCCATCTTCTTGAACTGTTGGTCTGAGAACACAAAAATATATGTATACAAATGTAGTTTTGTAAGTAACTATAGCAGTGCTTATTAAAACCATTCATGTTGGCTAACCCATAAATTGTACTGAGTTGTTCCATTATACTCGACAGGATACCATAAGAATAAAAAAAACACAGTTTACACACTGCCTAAAGTACGAGTATTATTATTATTCAATAGTGTCACAGATATTCAGAGGTACATAATAGTACAAGTAGTTCTTTAAACTCTTTGCTGGTGATGTCATTGGTCTTTATGAACTGTATATGAACTGTATACACACCTCAAACAAACACAGCTTTATCTTCCTAAGTTAGTTTCACTGTATAGTACATGAAATAGTAAAGAAGTGATTTTTAACATGCAAGAATCCAGTGCTAGGATTTGGGGGTAATATGCAAAAAATGTCCGGTATCTTGGGGATTTCAATTTCTATGACGAGTGTTTTTATTGTATGTTTTTCCTAACTCGATGGATGTAGATCAGCAGAGATTCTTGAAGGCAGCCTTGGCCTTGATGTGCATGGCTCTGGCTAGCTGTTGGAATACTGCGAATACCAGACTTTAATATGTTGTTTAAGAAACTGTTTTTTCCTGGAGCAATTTAACAGCCTTAAGGCATGATGGACTGAACCCATGCCTAGCACTTAAAGGGAGATCAGCAACATCGAAAAGAGCCCAGTCTTAAATGTGTATCTTGAGGCCAGTATTCCTTTTTTCCTAGGTTCAGTATTTCTTTTTATTAGTGAGTGGGTGAAGCAATGGAGGAGAGAAATTATTTATTAGGGTGGGACGGAGAATTGTTATTTTAAAGGTTATAAACTATTGCTTTGTTGTTTGTATAATAAAATAAAATTAAAAAAAGATTCTGTGCTAATGGGAACTGATACTTCCAAATCATTATTTGTTCATTTGGAAAAGAACAAAAAAGAATAAAAATGCGTATCCTTCCTCTGTGGTTTAGATTGAAAAAATGGAATAAAAATAATTTACAAAAAAACAGTCCCATTTTAGTGCTCAATTGTACTGTAAAATCTGTATCAAAATAATGCAACATAATAGAACTCAAGCAGCTGCATAAGATGTATCAACTACAGGTGACTGTTTCACAGCGGTTATAACACAAATGTGTCACAGGGCTAGCACAAAACAGAGCCATCCGAAGTGAAAGCCTACTTAGTGTGGTTTGCTCCTACATAACTCAGAAAGCAGTGCAGTATAGGAGTTGCTGTAGCTGCTTCTCCAGCAGCCAGGCTGGGTTACCTGCTGCTGCTCTTCCCTCCTAGCTGCTGAACACTGAACCTGCAATTGTAGAGGTGAAAGGGAAAGCAAACAGAGAAATGCTGCACCATAGTGGTGGAGAAGAAAGGAATATGAACATGGAATTTCTGGATCATGGAGGAAAGGAATGTTGGACCATAGGCGTGTACGATAGAGAGAGATGCTGGCTAAGAGAGTTGTCAAGTTGATAAGGAGTATGGCGAGTACAGAAGGTATGTGTAATATTGGGGAGTGGGTAAAAAGAGGAGGGAATAGGAGGCCAGAGAAGGCACGAGACAGGAGAAATGGGGAGCAAGGGAATTAGGGGAGGAGATTTCCAAAGGTAAATGCAAGGTTTGTTCATGTGCCGTTATCTGAGCATCAGGAGGGCATAGCAAACTATCTCTTAAGATCCATTTGACTATATTCAAACACAGTTTGCAGCCATCTCTGGTGAACGTTTCCTGCATTAAAGCCCTTTAAGCATTCTGTGCAGATTAGTATGCACACTATTCCAGCACTAACTGGTCTTAATGCCAATAGTAAGTTTTGAGAATTGGTCCCTGAGCCTGAGAACTAAAGAACTCACTCACATTAAGAATAAATTAAAAATGCTAGTTACCTTATTCTAGTATCTAGGAGCTCTTTAATCATTGCCACGACTTCATCATCTTCCTCCGACGCAGCTTATATAAAAGCACAGCAAACTTGTTAAAAAGCTATTTTCAAAATCATTTCCTTCATGTTTTACTGCACTGTTAGCAAGGCAATAATAGATAACAGGGCCAATATTCAGATCACAGGAGGCAGGCCAGCTAACTTTCAAAGTCAATACTGACTGTGGATATTCAATACTGGGCTGTTTCCAGTGACCAACATAAATATCCAAGTTTATTTCTGGCAGGCTCAAACTTACCACTAAAGAATTGGCTAAAATACCTAAAACCTAAAATGGTAAGTCTGACAAGACAATCATTCAATGGGAGGAAACGACATTTAAAGTGGTGGACATCAGTATGAGCCCTTCGTGGATAACGAGAACCTCTGGCTCAGGCAAAATCTCAGAGGTAACCAGCACCAGACATCAGTCTAAATGAGAGTTGCCTCATACATCATATAGTCCATAATGAAATTAATCACCTGTGAAAACAATCGCACTCCCAAATGAAAATATCAGACTTAACACTAAGGAAGAAGGGAAATAAAGACATACAAAAAACATATAATCCCTAAAGACTAAACCAATATAGAATATGTGAAGTAAACTGTGTGAGTGAAAAAAATGTCACAATAAGACAAACTCCTAAAGAAAGGAAAAAAAAGGGGAGTCAGTGAATTGGTAAGTTAATGAATTAATGAAATAATCAAATAACATATGCGATTGAAGAATTAATACATCAATCAAATAACATATATAAATTGATACATAACTGTTGAATCTAACTGAATAAATATCATATATATAAAACCCTGGAAAAATACATGCAAAATGTATAAAGCACAGTTACTTACCGTAACAGGTGTTATCCAGGGACAGCAGGCAGATATTCTTGACTGATGGGTGACGGCACCGACGGAGCCCCGGTACGGACACTTTTAGAGTGATTGCACTCTAAGAACTTGGAAAGTTCTAGAGACCGCACCGCGCATGCGCGAGTGCCTTCCCGCCCGACCCCGACGCGCGGTCCCTCAGTTAAGATAAGCCAGCTAAGAAGCCAACCCGGGGAGGTGGGTGGGATGCAAGAATATCTGCCTGCTGTCCCTGGATAACACCTGTTACGGTAAGTAACTGTGCTTTATCCCAGGACAAGCAGGCAGCATATTCTTGACTGATGGGTGACCTCCAAGCTAACAAAAAGAGGGATGGAGGGAAGGTTGGCCATTAGGAAAACAAATTTTGTAAAACAGATTGGCCGAAATGTCCATCCCGTCTGGAGAAAGCATCCAGACAATAATGAGAAGTAAAAGTATGGACTGAGGACCACGTAGCAGCTTTGCAGATTTCCTCAATAGGCGTGGAACGGAGGAAAGCTACAGATGCTGCCATAGCTCTAACTCTATGGGCCGTGACAGAACCTTCCAGTGTCAGTCCCGACTGAGCATAGCAGAATGAAATGCAAGCCGCAAGCCAATTAGATAGCGTACGCTTAGAAACAGGACGTCCCAATTTATTCGGATCAAAGGACAGAAAAAGTTGGGGAGATGATCTGTGGGGCTTAGTAAGGTCTAAATAGTAAGCTAAAGCCCGCTTACAGTCCAAAGTATGAAGAGCCTGTTCTCCGGCATGGGAGTGAGGTTTGGGAAAAAAAACAGGCAGTACAATAGATTGGTTGAGATGGAACTCAGAGACAACCTTAGGGAGAAACTTTGGATGTGTACGTAGAACCACCTTGTCATGATGAAAGACTGTGAAAGGTGGGTCAGAAACTAGTGCATGGAGCTCACTGACCCTCCTGGCAGAGGTGAGAGCAATAAGAAAAAGTACCTTCCAAGTGAGAAATTTGAAAGAGGCAGTAGCCAAGGGTTCAAATGGAGGCTTCATCAAGGTGGAGAGAACCACGTTCAGATCCCAGATCACAGGAGGTGCTCTGAGAGGTGGTTTCATATTGAAAAGACCTCGCATGAATCTGGAGACTAGGGGATGAGCTGAAAGGAGTTTCCCCTGGACCGGCTCATGAAAGGCCGTAATGGCACTGAGATGGACTCTGACGGAAGTAGATTTAAGACCAGAGTTAGACAGAGACAGCAGATAATCCAAAAGAGTCTCCACTGCAAGAGACTTGGGGTCATGATGATGAAGGAGACACCAAGAAGAAAATCTTGTCCACTTTTGATGGTAACATTGTAGAGTGGCTGGCTTCCTGGAGGCGTCCAGAATGGAGCGAACAGGCTGAGATAGAATAAGATCAGTTGAAGTCAGCCCGAGAGATACCAAGCTGTCAGGTGTAGGGACTGCAGGTTGGGATGGAGAAGGGTTTCCTGATTCTGCGTAAGCAGAGAGGGAAACAGTGGAAGTAGAAATGGATCCCTGGAACTGAGTTGAAGTAGAAGGGAGAACCAATGCTGCCTGGGCCACCGTGGAGCAATCAGGATCATGGTGGCCCGGTCCCTCTTTAGTTTGAACAAGGTCCGAAGCATGAGAGGTAGAGGAGGGAAAGCATAGAGGAACAGATTGGACCAATCCAGAAGAAAAGCATCCGCTGCTAGACGGTGGGGAGAGTAAAGTCTGGAGCAGAATTGGGGCAACTGATGATTGTGAGGAGCTGCAAAGAGGTCCACTTGAGGAGTGCCCCATTGAGCAAAGATGGACTGTAGAGTCGATGGGTTGAGAGTCCATTCGTGGGGTTGGAGAACTCTGCTGAGCTTGTCCGCTAAGTAATTCTGTTCTCCTTGAATATAAATCGCCTTCAGGAATAAGCGGCGAGTGGTTGCCCAGGACCAGATTCTCTGAGCTTCCTGGCATAAGAGGCGAGAGCCTGTTCCACCCTGTTTGTTGATGTAGTACATGGCTACCTGGTTGTCTGTGCAGAGTAGCAGGACTTGAGGAAACAGAAGGTGTTGGAAGGCCTTGAGGGCATAGAACATTGCCCTGAGTTCTAGGAAATTGATGTGATGCTTCTTTTCCTGAGGAGTCCAAACGCCTTGAGTTTGATACTCGTTCAAATGGGCTCCCCATGCATAAGGGGAGGCGTCGGTGGTGATGACCAGTTGATGAGGAGGCAGATGGAACAGAAGGCCCCTGGAGAGATTTGAGGATGTCAACCACCATTGCAGCGACTGACGAAGAGACGATGTCACAGATATGTGTCGTGAGCAAGAGTCTGTCGCCTGAGACCACTGTAGAGCCAGGGTCCATTGAGGAGTGCGCAGGTGAAGACGAGCCAGAGGTGTGACATGAACTGTGGAGGCCATGTGACCCAAGAGAATCATCATCTGCTTTGCAGAAATGGAGTGCTGGGGCAGCACCTGCTGACAGAGCGATTGGAGGTTGTGAAGACGGTTGTCCGGCAAGAAGGCTCTCATCTGGACAGTGTCCAACACCGCTCCAATGAATTGAAGTCTCTGTGTAGGAAGAAGGTGAGACTTGGGTACATTGATTTCGAACCCTAGAAGTTGTAGAAAAAAGATGGTCTGGTTGGTGGCCAGAAGAACAGCTTGAGATGAAATGGCCTTGATCAACCAGTCGTCCAGGTAGGGAAAAACCTGAAGGTGGTGGGAGCGCAGAAACGCTGCCACCACCACCAGACATTTTGTGAACACTCTTGGAGAGGAGGCAAGACCGAAGGGGAGCACTCTGTATTGGTAATGACAGTGATTGATCATGAAGCGAAGGTACTGTCTGGAGGCCGGGTTGATTGGAATGTGAGTGTAGGCCTCTTTGAGATCGAGAGAGCATAGCCAGTCGTTGTGATCGAGGAGAGGATAAAGTGTTGCTAGAGATAGCATCTTGAATTTTTCTTTGACCAAGCATTTGTTGAGGTCTCGCAGATCTAGAATTGGTCTTAGGTCCCCTGTTTTTTTGGGAACTAGAAAATAACGGGAGTAGAATCCCTGCCCCCTTTGATCTAGAGGAACTTCCTCTATGGCGTTCAGAAGGAGGAGGGATTGAACCTCCTGACGAAGAAGGGCAGATTGAGGAGTGTGCAAAGCAGACTCTTTTGGTAGACTTTGGCCTGGAAGGGTGTGAAAGTTGAGAGAGTAGCCATGTCGGATGATGTTGAGGACCCATTGGTCCGAAGTGATGACTTCCCACCGGCTGAGAAAGAAAGAGTCGTCCTCCTATCGGTTGAGGGAGGAAAGGAGATGTATGAACGCTGGCTATGCCCTCGAGGACTAAGTCAAAAGGGCTGAGTCGATTTTTGCTGAGGAGGCTGCTTGGCTGGTTGTTGCTGCTGAGGTCTAGGCGTTTGCCTCTGTTGTTGACGCTGCCTCCGAGGTTGCTGAGTGTATGGCTGCAAGGGGCGAGCCACAAAACGCCGCTGATAGGCCGATTGCTGTCTAAATGGCCGTGGAGGTGGGGGTTTCTTCTTGGTCTTAAGAAGGGTATCCCAGCGGGTTTCATGAGCCGAGAGCTTCTGAGTCGTCGAGTCCATAGATTCTCCGAACAGCTCATCCCCTAAACATGGGGCATTAGCCAACCGGTCTTGATGATTAACATCAAGCTCGGAGACTCTGAGCCAGGCCAAACGTCGCATGGCTACAGACATGGCTGTTGCTCTAGAGGTAAGCTCAAAGGTGTCATATATAGACCTTACCATGAATTTTCTGAGCTGGAAGAGAGACGAGGAGCATTGATGGAAAGCCTCACGATTCCCCACAGGAAGGTACTGCTCAAAGGAAGCCATGGTGGTAAGGAGATGCTTTAAGTAAAAAGAAAAATGAAAAGCATAGTTACCAGAACGATTAGCAAGCATCGCATTCTGGTAAAGTCGCTTACCAAATTTGTCCATGGCTTATCCCTCTCTGCCAGGAGGAACAGAGGCATAGACACTAGCTCCTAAGGACTTCTTGAGGGTGGATTCTACAAAGAGAGACTCATGAGGGAGCTGTGGTTTATCGAACCCAGGAATAGGGATCACTTTATACAGGGAATCCAATTTGCGGGGGGCTCCCGGAACAGTAAGAGGAGTCTCCAAATTCTTGTAAAAGGTTTCCCTCAGGATGTCATGCAAAGAGAGTTTCAAGAATTCCTTTGGAGGCTGGTCAAAATCAAGGGCGTCTAGAAAAGCTTTGGACTTTTTAGACTCAGCCTCCAAAGGAATGGAAAGAGATTCACACATATCTCTTAAAAAAAGAAGAGAAAGAGGTGGAATCAGGTTTGGAGGAAGTATCCTGAAGAACAGGCTCGTCCTCCTCTGACGAACACTCCCCTTCTGACAGAAAAGGTTCTTCAGAGTCGCCCCACAGATCAGGGTCTCGAATATGGGGACCACGGTCCCGAGACTCAGGGGTGGATGGTTCCTGGTGTCGGGTCTTGCGTACCGACTTACCCGACCTCATCGACGCGGTACCGGGTGATGTTATCGGTTGCACCGGAGCCGAAGTCTGTACCGATTGGTGATGAGACCTGGGCTCCGGTGCGAGGACAGGCATCGACGCCGATGAGGCCAAGTGTACCGGTACCGAAGGAGTGGATGGTGACAATACAGACTGTTCCACAATCGGTACCGGTTGCCCAGTGGGAACCGACACCGGAGGGCTCGGTGTCAGGAGAGCTGGAAGGAGTTGTTTGAGCTGTTCCTTCAGCTGCACCTGTAAGATGGCCGCAATGCGATCATCGAGGGAGGGCACCGGTACCGCTTTTTTCTTCTGCGGTACCTGTGGTGCCGCTCTACGCCCCGGAGATGAGGCGCCCTATGTCGAGGGACTCACCTCAATAGGGGCGGAGCGCTTCCGCTGGCGCCTCACGGTCGGCAGGATTGGACTCTCTGCAATGGAGACCGGAGGACGTTCCAGCGGGGAAGGCTTCTTAGCCGGCTTACCTGCATGCTGCGACGCCGACGCGGTATCACGTGGCGTCGATGAGGTGGGTGCCGACGAAAGAGGTACCGAGACCGGCGCCGAAGACGTGGGGTCGGACATGTCGGTGCCGAAAAGCAGTCTCTGCTGTTTTTCTCGATTTTTGAGAGTCCGCTTTTTCAAAGTGGCACAGCGGGTGCAGGTAGAGGCCTGATGTTCCGGACCCAGACACTGAAGGCACCAGTTGTGTGGGTCTGTGAGGGAAATAGGCCGTGCACACCGCTGGCACTTCTTGAACCCGGGCTGAGGGGGCATGAACGGAAAAAAATAAGAGATTTTTTTTTTTTTTTTTACAAAAGAAAGAAAAAAGGAAGGGCAAAAAAAAACTGAAAAAGTTTACGCAAGCGGGAAGGCGAATGAAAAAATTTTTCAACAGCCGTTGAAAATGCGACTTCTTAGCTCCGCGGAAACTAAGAAACTGAGGGACCGCGCGTCGGGGTCGGGCGGGAAGGCACTCGCGCATGCGCGGTGCGGTCTCTAGAACTTTCCAAGTTCTTAGAGTGCAATCACTCTAAAAGTGTCCGTACCGGGGCTCCGTCGGTGCCGTCACCCATCAGTCAAGAATATGCTGCCTGCTTGTCCTGGGATAATACAAACACTAGAAAGTTACATACTAATATAAAGTGCAAGTGCGGAAATTCCTATTATAAGTTAGTTGCCAGAAACCAAAACTGACTAGGTAAATGTGATGGGTGTCACAAAACTTGATGAATAATCTAGTACTAAGCTGATGAAGTAAAAGACACTACCTGAATAAATATGCAAAGGTCAAGCTGAAAACTTAATAATATACTAAATAATGTACTAATAAGAATATAAAGTGCCAATCCGAAAGTTCATTGATAAAAAATAAATATAAAGTGCAAATGCAAAAGACTTGATAACAAAGCTGATAAGGATATAAAGTGCAAATGCCACCTACCAAGTCCATTTTCAGCACTGGCCAGCTAAGTTATAGTAACCAAAGAAATACCTGCTATTTGCGCGGCCTACTTTGGCTATTAAACTTGGCTGGCCAGTGCTTAAAATTGACGGCTATCACACAATATAGCCAATCAAGTTTTAGCTGCTAACCCCTAATATTCAGTGAAGATAGCCAGCTATCTCTTGCTGAATATTAGTGTTAGCTGGCCAAACGTTATTTAACAAGCCAAGAGCTATTCCTAGCTGGTTAAATAGTGCTGAATATCAGACCGAATTAATGCACCCTAATGGCTTAAACAGTATCAGAACCTAGCTAAGAACAGTAAAAAGTCAAAGGGGGCCATGAAAGGTAGCACTATTTGCATACAACAGGAACTCATAAGACTAAACACACAATAGGAAAAATACAAGTACAGAGTACCGTGGTCTAGAGCAGTGTTCTTCAACCTTTTTACACCTATGGACCAGCGGAAATAAAATAATTATTTCGTGGACCGGCAAACTAATAAGACTGAAATTTTTTAAAAAACCCATTGCCACCCTGTCCTCGCGAGCTCGGTCCCGTTAACCATCTGATCCCATCCGCACAAGCCTCAAATAGTTATGATTTTATACTGAACATATTTTATTAACGTATAAAAAGAAACAATATTCTGTACAATTGTCATTTTATAAATATAAATAATACAGGGCAAGGATCAACAAAACCCCCGTCTCCCCTCCCCTTCACATATATCCCCTCTACTATCAAGAAAACTGAATAAGCCAAATTATTACAGAATGCTACACAAATATCATGCTAACAGAATACCGCAGTCACACATGGCAGGAATGGTGTTAGGGGGAGTGCAACTAGGGCAACTGCCTCCTGGTCAGAGAAAGCCCTAAGCCAGCTGGAAGCTAAAGACACACTGCCTGGGCTTTGCACTCCCCAGTTATGTCTAACATCAGCTCTAGCAGGATACATATTTTAAATCTGATATATTCTAATCACAAGATAGAAATAAAATTATTTTTTTCTACCTTTTGTCGTCTCTGGTTTCTGCTTTCATCGTCTTTTCACTCTCTTCCATCCAGCATCTGCCTCTTCCATCCACTGTCTGCCCTCTACCCCTACCCCACCCATATGGTATCTGTGTTCTTTCTATGCCCCTCTCTCCTACACCAGATCTAGCATCTTTGTCCCTCTTTCCTTATTTTTCATCTGACCCCCCTTCCCAGCATCAATCTCTCTCTACCTTGTCATTCCTCTGTCTCTCCCCTTTCCCTCATCTGATCTCTCCATTCCATCCTGACTCCTTCCCCTCCTCTAATCTCCCTGCCAGCTGTTTCCTTCCAATGTTCCAGCAGTACCTTCTCCCTTTCTTCCTCCCCTTATCCAACAGTAACTTTCCCTTCCCCTTCTCCCCTGTCAGCAGTAGCCCCTTCCCCTCCCTTGTCCAGGAGTACCCCTTCTCCCTTTCCTCCTCCCCTTATCCAACAGTAATTCTCATCCCTTCCCTTTCCCTTCTCCCTTGCCAGCAGTAGCCCCTTCCCCTCCCTTGTCTAGGAGCACCTCTACTCCCTTCCCTCTCCAGCAAATGTTTCCTCGATATAGGCTAGCGGCAGCTCTGTGTGCTTTTAACTTCGGCACACAGCTGCCCCTAAGCAGTATTTTAGCGCGGTTTCATGAGGCAGCCTCGGGGCTTTTGGTAGGCCGGCTCGCTTCGATGATGCGATGTGGGCCGGCCTACCAAAGGCCCCGAGGCTGCCTCATGAAACCGCGCTAAAATACTGCCTAGGGGCAGCTGTGTGCCGAAGTTAAAAGCACACTGACCTGCCGCTGCTTTTCTGGGGGTGCGGAGACATACGCGGCAGGACTCGGTGGTGGCAGGCAGGAGTGCCGGCATAGCGACGGCAACAGGAAGTTGCACGTCAGCTAACGCTGGCACCTTTTGCTGCGGCAGAGTCCTGAATCCTTCGCAGACCGGCAAGATTTTTTTGCGGACCGACACCGGTCCGCGGACCGGCGGTTGAAGAACTGTGGTCTAGAGGTCAGAGAATGTTTGATGTACTTGGCTAAGATCACACAATTCAGCAATAAAAGGAATTTAGACACATCCTAGTGTCTTAGTTTACCCAGTTGTAGCTCAGGAACAATATTCCTTCGTTCCTTTGGACGTTCTCACCCAGAAACTAAATTGTAACATAAACTGGGATTCTGTTTAAATAAAAAATGCATGTTAAATAAAAGTCATTATCGGTCCTTTAAAAAAATCCCCTACTGCATGATAGAAACTTGTATAATAAATCTCAGGCTGCAAAAAGCATCTTTGAAATGTGTGCATTAAGCAGAATTCGCAGTTTTCATTCCAAGAACTTCTGTTCATCAGAACAGAAATCAAAAGGTCTCAAAGTGAGGAAAATAAAATGATGGCCAAAGCAGGCCAGTGATCTGCCTGCTTACCTGTATCTGTCCGAGGTGCCTCCTCTGTAACTACAGGTAAACCAGAGGCAAAGAAATCCATTATAGTGGCATAAATATCTGGTTTCATCAGGTTCCAGTCTGTATCTTCACTAGTCTGCAGAAGGAATTTTAAGAACAAAATGTCAGAAATGGTACGAAAAGATGGAGAATTATAAAATGCTCCAGTGTTAAAAGTAGTAATATTCCCTCCTCTTAGAATTACCGAGAAGCAGCTTTTTTCCCCCTCTTATTTGTATTAAGAGGCAATCCTCATTATTTCAGTGGACTGTGATTTCAGACAGATCTGCTCTAATGGCTGGCCTACGTAAGTATGAAACGTCCAAAAAGAAGCAATACTGCAAATATTCTTCAAAAATGACTTACAGTTAATATAATACTACTACTACTATTTATTATTTCTATAGCGCTTAAAAGGCGTACGCAGCGCTGTACATTTTAACATACAATAGACAGTCCTCACAAATACTATATTTCCACATCACTTTTTTAATCAATAGAGAGAAGTATCTTTTAAGTTCTGAGGTAATCGAATACGAGGCAAAAGGCTAGCTCCAAATATACAGACAACTTCTATTGCCTTCTAAAAGTATAATCATATACCCAGAAACTCCTCATGCACATCACTAAATATATCACTTAAAAAGAGATTAGGTGTGTCATTCTGGACAAGCGAGTTATCTCCCCACGGCCATGAGTCATATGCAGAAGGAATCCACTCCAGGTTTTTTCTGTGACCCTCTTACTTCACCAGGAGCTCTACTGCCACCTGCAGTTAGTACCCAAGCATGCAAGAGCTCCATCAAAATTATGTGACACTAGTCTTTAGGCCCGTTACATTAACGGGTAATAGAATAGATGTCTGTCTGTCTTTCTTTCTTTCTGTCTGTCTCTCTACCTCCTGCTGTATTTCTCTCTCCCTGACCCCCTTTCTCTGTCTGTCTTTCTGTCCCTCTTCCTGCCCCTGTGTCTTTCTTCCTTTCTTTCTGTCTCCCTCCCTCCCACTGTCTGTCTGTATTTATTTCTATCTGTCTCTCTCCCTGCTCCATATGTAACATTCCCTTCCCCTTCATTTCCCTGTGCAGCATTTCCCTCCCCCGACCTCACTTCCCTGTGCAGCAACAGCAGCAGTATTTCCCTCTGCGTCCATTTCTCTGAGCAGCAGGTCCTTGTGCAGCAGCTTTTCCCCCAACCCCACCCCCCCTTTGCTTCCCGCGGTATGGCCTACCATCGCACTCACAGTGGTCAAGGAGATCGAGAGGGCACAGCAGGAAAAACGGCACTACCGGTAGAAGTTTATTTTTAAGTTTAAAGTTGCCGCCGCGGCTCCTCTCACGATCGCTGCCTGCATCGGAAGCCTTCTCTGACGCAGGTGTGGCTCGTGAGAGGAGTCGCTGCAGCACCTTTAATCTTTTTTTTTTTTTTTTGTAATTCTTTATTTAAGCACTGTATCCACTATTACAACAAGTACCACAGTGTGGCATAACCATAAAAGAAAAACAATAAGCAGGTATACAGTGTGTACAATATGAAACACCCCTCCCCCCCACAACCAAACCCCCCATCCCCCCCCTCCAAGACCCCCCCTCCAGCCCCCCCCAAAGAGCCAGCTAATTGACCCCTCCCCAAGAAGCATCAAGATCCCCCCCCACTACTCAATACGCTCCATAAAGGAGAAGGAGCGGGACAGAAGCCCAGGAAACAAAGGAGGTTCCCATACGGGAGTAAGCAATCTAAGCCTCCCTTGCAGGAATCTCAGAACTACCCTCCACCTCCAGGAACCTACCCCACAGATCCTCGAACTGTCGCCTCTGGCGGGTAAGTAGAGCGGAAAGGCGAAATTTCTCACATACCCAGCCCAGTTTCACTCTCATCATCTCCACCGTGGGTAGCGTGGGGCTTTTCCAAAGAGAGGCTAGTATTAGCCTAGCCGCTGTAAAAGCCAGACGTGCCATCTTGTCCTGCGTTTCCTCCACTTCCCCTGGGAGTACCCCCAACAGAGCTGTTTCCGCTCTATATGGCAAATTACATTGCAAGAGGCGCCCCACATAATGGAACACCTGAGTCCAGTACTCCAAGATGTGAGGGCACTCCCACCACATATGGAAGAACGTACCCCTCAGACCACACCCTCTCCAGCATTCCCCTGCACATGAGGTGCCCATCTTTGCAAGCATCACAGGAGTAACATACCATCGCACAAGAAGCTTAAGAGCATTTTCTACCAGTTGTGGAGCCACCGCCACGTGGTGTATTCGCAGTGCTATTTGTTCCCATTCCTCTGTCGTATAGGTGAGCCCCAAATCCTCCTCCCAAGCCCGCATATAAGATGTCTGTTGACCAGGGTCTGCATGCAATATGCGGTATAGATGCGAAATGCAGCCCCGACGCACTGGGTCCCCCAACAGGAGCTCAAACCTCGAGCGCTTATAATCGTGGAGGTCCCCCATCTTGAATCGCATAATATAATCCTTCACCTGAAGATAGGGGAATAAATCACGCTGCTCCAGGTGGAAAGAAGCTTGCACCTCAGGAAACCCACGAATGCTCTCCCCTTCCAACAGCTGGCCAAAACGCCTCAGCCCGCCTCGCTCCCACCTGCAAAAGACTCCCCCCTCCCTACCCGGAGTGAAGTCCTCCGCATACCTAATAGGCAAAAAATGTAATCCCCGCACCCTATCCACCAGTTTCCTACTAGCCCCCATCCAGACCCGTAGCGTCCATCTTATAAAAGGATTAGAAAGATTAACAATTTCCTTCTCCCTTAAGCCCACCCACGGTAAATAAGACAGCGTCGTTATGCCCCTAGGGCCCCCCATGAGACCCTGTTCCACCTGAACCCACAATTTGGCCGGAATCGCATGCCAATCTACAACCGCCCTAAGCTGTGCCGCCCGGTAGTATAATTCCAAATTGGGTATCCCCATGCCTCCCTCCTCCTTAAATTTGAACATTGCATATCTCGCAACCCGGGGACGCCTACCCCTCCAGATAAATTGTAAAAGTGACCTATGCCAGCGAATAAAATAGGCTTTAGGGACTTCAACAGGAAGAACTTGAAATAGATAGAGAAATCTGGGCAGGACCATCATACGTATCACCTCCATTCTACCCATCCAAGAAAGGCACAGAGGGTCCCATCTATCAAGGTCTTGTCGCATTGCCGCTCCCAGAGGAAGATAATTAAGGCGGAACAGGGTATCCCAATCCACCCCCAGCAAAATCCCCAGATATTTAATGGGGCCTTTCACCCAGCGGAAGGGGACCCTATGTTGCAGTTCCAGGGCCTCCAGCTCGGGTACCGAAATGTTCAAGATCTCCGTCTTAGACATATTAGCCTTGAAGCCAGAGATCCGCCCATAATCCCGCATCAGGTCTCGTAGAGCCAGAAGTGAACTCTCCGACCCCTCCACTATGGCCAAAATATCATCCGCAAAAAGGGACAGTTTATGCTCAACCCCCTGCACCTGCACCCCCTTCACATGCCGGGACAGACGTATGCTTTGAGCCAAAGGCTCGATCACCAGAGCAAACAGCAGGGGAGAGAGTGGGCACCCTTGTCTCGTCCCTCGATGTAACTCGAAGGGCTTGGAATAGACCCCATTAACTTTGACGCAAGCCATCGGGGTGTGATAAAGCGTAAGAATCCAAGAAATAAAGCGTGACCCGAATCCCATCTGGCGTAGGACAGCCTCCATAAACGTCCAATCCACCCGATCGAACGCCTTTTCGGCATCCACCGCCACCGCCACCCAAGACGTTCTTGATCTACGAGCCGCCCACACCAAGTTCAGCACCCGCCGAATACCATCAGCCGCCTGGCGCCCCCCAATGAACCCCACCTGGTCCGGGTGAATCAAGTCCGGCATATAGGTTGCCATCCTATCAGCCAAAATACGGGCCAAGATTTTGGTATCAATGCCTAACAGAGAGATAGGGCGATAGCTGCCACACAAAGACGCATCTTTCCCTGGTTTAGGCAGTATCGTGATCCCTGCCAAACGCATATAGAAAGGCAAGCGCTCTCCCTCTTTCAGGGAATTAAATAATCTAGTTAGTAAAGGCGCAACCAAGGGAGAAAGTTTTTTGTAAAACAGCCCTGTAAACCCGTCCAGGCCCGGAGACTTTCCCGGCTTCAATTGTCTAATAACACGTAATACCTCATCCACCGTAATATCACCTTCCAGCCCCAGCGCATCCGACCCAGATAGAGTGGGCAGTCCCAAATCTCTCAAATAGGCTTGGCTCTCCTCCACGGAACCCTCCAGCTCTGGAGTATAAAGTTCCTGATAGAACTCCCGAAACCGCCTTTGTATGCCTACCTCCTCAGTAATAACCGTGCCATCCCTCTCCTTAATAGCCAAAATATTACTCCTAGATTGTTGCACTTTGACCCTATGAGCCAAAAGTTTACTAGCCCGGTTTCCCGATTCAAAATATTTAAGCCTCAACTTCTCAAGATTAAATTTAATCACCTCATCTTCTAACTTCCCAAGGGCCATTCGGGTTTCCTGAAGCCGAAGCCTCAGCTGCGGGCCCCCCTGACCCCTCTTGTGTTGATCCACCAAAGTGCGGAGTGTTTCCCGGAGCTGCAATTCCTCCTTCTGCCGAGACTTCTTCTTATAGGCAGCTATAGAGATCAATTCCCCCCTTAACACCCCTTTCAAACTTTCCCAGATTGTCACGGGGGAGAACTGATCCACATTATTAAACTCTAGAAAATCATAGATCCCCGTTTCTAACTTCTGCACAATTTTCGGATCACCTAACAGGGTATCATTTAATCTCCAGTACGTATCTCCCCCCCGAGGTCCTCCCCAGCTCAGATCCATCCATAGCGGGGCATGGTCAGACCAGCCAATGGTATCAATCTTGGTGTCTAACACCTTACCCCCCCACCCTTTATCCACACATATCAAATCAATGCGAGTGTACACCTCATGTACAGGAGAATAGAAAGTGTAGTCCCTACCCATCCAATGTTGCACCCGCCACCCATCCTCCACATTAAGGACTTCCAGAAATCTCTTCAGATCTTTTCTATCACTCTTAAGTCTGTCACTCCCCTTGCCCGTGGAATCCCATTCCTGATTAAGAACCAAATTAAAATCTCCCCCCACCACCAAGTGCCCCACCTTGACCGCTAAAATTTTGGGCAGGAGAAGGTCAAAAAAGTGGCCCTGTTGAGAGTTAGGTGCATACAAATTAACCAGCGTTACCCGGATGCCATCAACCGTACCAGTCCAGATAAGCCATCTCCCTCCCTCATCCCTCCATTCCCCTTCTGGGACCACCTTCAACTTGTGGGAGAACAGAATCCCCACCCCCGCTTTTTTCCGCTCCACCCTATTAGATGCCCAAACCCTCACTGGATAGTCCCGGAACTGTACAAGTTTTTCTCCAGCTTTTACAAAATGAGTTTCTTGAACAAAACAAATATCAAAACATAGGCGCTTAACTTCTTTCAACAACAGTTGCCGTTTACGTGGCATGTTAAGCCCCTTAACATTCAAACTTCCCAATCTAAGAACCTTATCCCCCCCCATCCTCAACTAACAGCAACACACCCAACACCCCTCCCCCTACCATCCCCCTCCGTGACCCAAGCTCCCCTCCCCCCATTCCCCCCACCCCCCCATCCTCTCCCCTCCTCCCCAATCTTCCCCACCCCCCTCCCCACCAGACCCACACTCCCTCTCTCCCCACTCCTTCCAAGACTTCAAGTGACTTCACCACCCCCCCATGCCACCTTTAATGTACCTCCCGTCCTCACATCCAAACCTCTCACACACCCTAGCCCCCCTGCAATCGCTCCCCATCCCCTTAACCATATACTCTCAGGCACACTCCCAAAGTCAGCACTGGATCAACACCAAGGTCCAGAACCCTGCAGCGGGTGAACACGAACACCCTCAGCCATCCACTCAGGTGTCCGGGGCCGCAGCTGCGCCCAGCTCGGTTGCCTCCCCCTCAAGTCGAGAGCTCTGTCGTCCTCTCCGTCTCTGGGGCACCACTTTCCACTGATACCGCTCCAACTTCTGCGCCGATAATTTGCTCAAAACGGAATCTCCCATCTGCACCAGGCCCTCCTTCAGAAGTATCGCTTGCAGCTCCGCCACCGTCGTCGCACGCTTATGCACCCCATTAAAAGTAACCAGCAGGCCGAATGGGAACAGCCAGCGATAGCGTAAGTTGTTCTGCTTCAGCACCTCCAGCAACGGTCGAAACTCTCTCCTCTTCTGCAAAGTGATGGTCGAGAGATCCTGGAATATCTCCACTTTCAAATTCTTCCAGGATATAACACCCATGTCTCTAGCTTTCTTCACCAGACGATCCTTATCTGGGAAGTGGTGGATGCAGGCTATAATATCTCTCGGGTAATCTCCAGACTTCGGACCCAGTGTGCGGTGTGCCCTATCCACTCTCAGGCCCCCAGGAGCAGTGTCAGATACCCCATCCTCGGCCAGCAGAAACCGGCTAAGCTCCTGCACCACAGCCGCAGCATCACCATACTCCGCTGTTTCTGGAACTCCCCGGATCCGGACATTGTTCCGTCGGGACCTATTCTCCAGATCCTCCACTTGAGCACAGCAATCCAGCAGATCCTTTTGGACTGCTTTCACCTGGGTAGTGAGTCCTTGTACCGTCTCCTCCTGCTCCCCCAATCTCTTTTCAGTGTCTTCCACTCTGCCCAGCAAGTCAGCAAAGTCCTGCCGGATCTCTTTCACTGCCTCTTTTATTTTTCCTTTAACTGCTGCCACCTCCTCTTTGATCTCTGTGGCCCACATTTGCAGATCGGCTCTTGTAACCGCCGCCGCCGTTCCTGCACGCCGTAGCCGCGGGGAGGCACCGCGCTCCGAGTCATCTTCCGACGCGCTGTCTCCCGACTCGCGCGCGGACATGCCGGAGGTCCCCCGCACGTGTCTGAGGCCTCCCTGCTCTCCTCCGCGCTCCGACGCTCTGCCGGTCTCAGTTCTTTTTTTTGACGGCATCCTGGAAGCGCGCTAGGCTGCACGCTCTCCCCGCGACTCGCTCACTCGCAAATTTCAGCTCTCCCCACGGGAAAGGTACGCTGCTACGGAGTGGAGAGTCAGAGCAATGTCTCTAACCCTCCATCTTGGTCCGTGACGTCACCGGAAGTCTCAGCACCTTTAATCTTAACAATAAACTTCTACTGGTAGTGCCGCTTTTCCTGGATTTAGGTTTGTGCGAGGTGGATAGCAGGTAGGCCAGCGGTTTAAGGCCCATCTCCCATTTTACTTGCCCCGAGCGCCAATTCTGTGCACGTGTCCGCCGCCAGCACTCCCAATGACCTCCTCACAGTCCAATGCGGTCAGCCATAGCGATGTTTCTCTGACGGTGGGTGAGTGAGGGCGGGAGGGGGGGAGTCGCGGCGTGTTTGCTGCCTCTGTCAATCGGCCACTGCCACAGCTAAGCGCGCATACGCACTCCTACCTACGGTGCCCTACAGCGCACGGAAAATGGGAGCACGCAGGTGGGAGTGTGCATGCACGGCTTAGGGTTTTATTATATTATATAAGGGAAAATGGGAAACTTCCCAAACCAATAAGCTGTTCTGATTGAAAATAATAAACACTTGAACAATCAATGAACAACTAACAACCAACAGAAGCATCAAAGGAGCTCAGGTAGTGCCCCCGTAGACGCTAAAACATATTATACAGTATTCTTCAAGGTCCAAAGGGCTGACTGGCATCCAAAATACATACTTGGAGAAGAATAAACAGAATGAGACAGTAGACAGGCGCAGGAAGGACAGGGCGGGTGTCCAGAATTACATACCTATCTTCTTTTTTTTTATTTATAAATTTAATAATTACAATATCAAATGATACCAAGAAAAAAAGGATTCTTACACAAAGTTTTAACAATGCTTATACATACAACACAAAATTCCTTTTCAAGCCCATAACAATGGAGAGACATGCTACTTTTCAATTAACAAAAATAAGAAGAAAACTAAGAATTGGTTCTTGATTCATATGAATCTTTGACCATTCCCTACTATTTGGGACTCTTACATCCTCCAATTTTCTTAGCAGTGAATCATTTAAAACAAAAGAAAAAACAAACAAACCAACAACTCATTTCTGTTCTCGAGCTATTAGAAATTGTTGCAATTGAATAGGATCCCAAAATACATATTCAATGTCTTGTAATATAACAAGACATTTACATGGAAATTTTAGATAAAAAGATGCCTCTTGTTCTTAATTTCAGAAATTCTTTCCTTCTTAGTTGCGTAGCTCTTGAGACATCAGGAAAAATTCTAACCAAATCTCCACAAAATTTTGTCACGTTTCATTGGATGATTAATATTTTTTTTAATGATTGGATTTCTGTTGAAGAATTGTTGGGTGGGGGGGAAAGGGTTATAATTTCTACTTTAATGGATTATATGTATAAGAATGTCAAGTGCTGTATATTGTGGCTGGGCCAGATCCCGAGTAGGTGGGAAACCCTGGCTCAGACCACAAGTAAGATTTTAGGAACGCCTTTTGTATGGTTGGTTAAAGGAAAACCCGGACACTGGACTTTTCACCAAACTTCAGCGGGTTTATTAAAGTAACAAAAAAAACTTCACTGAACTGAATACTTGTCTCAGGCTTAGTCATTAATTTTGTCGTATATTGTACACAAGTCCAGGGCAAGCTGGGTGCGCCTCTGCTCAAGACTGACAAGCTTTGTCAACACATTGGCATCATAAAAACAAACCAAAAATGCTTCTGCAGTTTCTTCACTGCTTCTGAATTGTCCCCTCTTAGGGTTAAGGGCTTCTCCTAGCCAGAGTTGGCTTGTTACTTTACAGCTGAGCACAACAGGTGTCAGTCAGCAAGCTTTCCACTATACTTTCAGTAGGAAAAAAAAACGTTTTTGGCTTTTACTATTTTTCCTCTTTTCCTCCTAGTCCCTCCCTTTGAAGGATGTTCACAACCTGAACCCAGGTTGTGCGGGCAAGCCTCCCTTATGCTAAAGGTCTTATCACCCACCCGAACATGCCCATAACATCCAGAACTTTAATTCAATGGGCCCCTAGGAGAACTGAGATTCAAGGAATTATTTTGGCATTGCTTAATTAGGCACTGCTGCCATGCCTGTTCCAGCTCAAGACTTCATGTCCATGTCTTCCTCAAAACATGTATTCTCCAGAGCCTTCCTCACTGAGCATTTCCCAGGCTGGCTCCAGGGGATTAGGGCTCTCTATGAAGTCCTGCACTTCTGTCTGTTCCTCCCCTCCCCCTCTCTGGATGCCTGCCAACCTTCTCAAATCGTTTTCCCCTTCAGGGACAACCTCCAGCCCCTCACCCCAAAATGTGTTAGGAAAGTGATTGTACTTCCCTGGAGTTAATCTCTCTCCCCGGGTGGGCTGGCGTCCTGGAAACTTTCTTAGCTGGCTTCTGGCAGAAGGGAGATAGCAGCTATCGTGGTTTGCTGCTGGGCTCCTACAATCAGGAACAGGTGAGCCCCCTCCTCCCCCTGATTACTCTGCCTTCTGCCTATTTGAGGTTTGCATGGTTGCAGGGCTCGGTGACCAGCTCCACCCACTTCTACCTGGATTTCTCTAACCTGGGGAAAGGAGTAATAGGGACTGGCTTGTGGTTTCAGTGCCCTCCCTTCCAGAATTCCGGGCTGACTCCACCCCTGCTTTTCCCCCAGGTTCTTTGGTTGTGCTACCCTGCTGCTTTTACCAAGAGAAACAGGCTTTATTTTAGAGCTTACAGCCTTAAGGGCAGTATTTTTGACTGGACCCACAGTCTTTTTACCTGGGACAGGAGCTTCCCTGTCACAATATTTTATTAGTAATGTAATGTTTTAATATTAATCACTTGTTTGCCAGTTTTAAAATGAATAAAGAATTTATAAAATTTTTTTTTTAAAAAGTAAAGTTTCATTATTAGCATTTTATCTATCTCACTCATGCATGTTATTACCATAGTGGACCTACTCTGGATCACATCCTGAGTATCTTCCAAAAACTGTCAGATTTATTTCGTTTGTGACCAGGTGGTCCACCTCCTGGTCGGATTGTATTTTCTTTTGCGGAATATAATAACAATTATTTATTGGGAAATTTTCCGCATTGGGTAATCCCAGTATTTCTTTGAAAAATTTCCTTAACAAAATTTCAGAAGATAATAAATGAGTCACTGGGAAATTAACCAAGCGGAGATTCCTCACTCTATGCATATTTTCCAACATTTCCATTTTAGAATGTAACACCGTAAAATCCTTAACAGCAGATAATGAGACAGCTTGCAGGGTATTACTTTGAGTTTCAACCACACTTAATCTTTTATCCAAACAACTTAAATTAGAATCCACATTCTCAAACTTTTGAGACACAGACTGTGAATAGTCCAATGTTTGTTTCACTGATTCTCTGAGAAACCCTTCAACTCTAGAAATACCTAACCACAAATCTTTAAGGGTAATATCTTGTTTTTCCACTGCTAGTGGTTGGTCCTCTACTACACCTGAAAAGTAAAGTGGTTTAGGTATTTCAGTAAAGGCTAATTTACTTATCTGAGTAGAGGATACCACAAATTCAATAGAAAAAGCGGGGGTAATATTCCCGCTACCACCAGATACTGGATGAAGGAGGGGGGAAGTCCTTTCGAGGGGGCTCATCGATACACCCGATATGGGAGAATTCATATCAAGTAATGGTTGTGGTGGATTATCGGTAGAAAATGTCAAATGTCTGTCCATGGGACCAGAAACAGCAGGTGTTGAGCTCTTAGGCTTAATTTTCCTTTTCCCCATGATAACAGATTAAAGTTATACGACCTGAACTCCCGCTCCCCGGCTCCTCGTTGCTCCAAAGGGCTCCCAAGGGGCGAAACCTGCCCCTTAGGGCACACCCCTGTGGCCGCAACCGCAGCAGCGGTGTCCAATTTAAAGCAAATCACAGCCAGCAGAGACGGACCCAATAACGTCAAGGGTCCGTCTCCCACAGTGCCTGCCCGATTCCACCTCCGGACCCTGCCACTGCTGCGGGAAACACGGGGCAGCATTTTAGAGTCTCCTCCTGCGTCCCAGTCAAAAGAGGTAAGGCAGCTCCCCGGAAAAGATATTATCAAGGTAAGAACATAATCATAGGAAGACTCCAGTTCTGGAGATTTTAAAAGTCTCTCTACAGGAAAGTCTGAAGCTCAGAGACTCTCTGAGGTCACCGCTACCAGAAAAACCTCCTTTAGCATCAAATCCAAAATGAACACTTCTTCCAGCAACTTGAACAGAGCTTTGGCAAGACCTCGCAGAATCACGCTAAGGTCCCACAAAGGGAACAGTGGTTTGATCAGTGGTCTGGATGAGATGCCTGAAGCAAGAGGGCCCTACTATTGGACTCAAAGGAAAGCCATGGTAAGGCCCTTATCAAGGCCAGTTTGCAGAAAAGCCAACAGCACCGAAAATGGAGATGAAAATGGCTCCACACGTTCTTGGGCACACCCATTCTGGAAAGTCTACCACACTTGAGCATAAGCAGATTCTGTGGTCGACTTCTTAGACCTGAGAAACTTTGCGCTCTAACACTTTGCGTTCAATAGCCATACCGTAAAAGCAAAGCTCCTCCGTGCATATTGGACCCTGTGGAAGGAGGTTTGGATGCAATTGGAGGCCTTGACCTGTTCGAAGATGCATCATATCTGCATACCAAGGCCTGCGAGGACAATCTGGGAAGAATGAATGTCAATACTAGAACTGATAGGCAGTTGTGGTTCTACAAACTGGGCTAGGAGATAACAAGGACAGGGTAAATTAGAATTAGTAGCTTACCCCTGGCGTCTTCTTCGCTCCGCAGAAACGAAGAAACTGAGGACCACGCACTCCTCCGTCGGGCGGGAAGGCACTCGCGCATGCGCGGTGCGGCCAACTAGAACTTTCTAGTGAAAAATGTCCGTACCGGGGCTCCGTCGGTGACGTCACCCATGCGTTAAGAATATACTGCCTGCTTGTCCTGGGATAATAAATCTTACCCCTTATTCACTTGTGTAAGTAGGATAATATTTTTTTGACATGCCTAGCCAACCCCCAGGCTCACCTGGTATCCAGTTGACCAACTGGACCAGGAGCAGACCTCAAAAATCAATTCTGGAACTGCACAACAGACCATCTTCCACCTGCTGAAGACAGAAACATACTGAAGGGCTGGAGCTACACAGACTTTATAGAAAAACAAAAGAAGTTCTCTGCTCTATTTCCACTCTGAACTCCTGGACTGATCTTGCGAGGAAGGTAAGGAAATAAAGAAATTTTTTTAAAAAAATTGAGGTTACACTGATGCATTTAATAAGCCAATCAGCTTGCAGACATTTAAGAAACCAAATCTCCAGTTATGAGGAGAGCATCTCCACCAGAGGAAGGCAAGGGACTTCTATTACTAAAAAAAAAAAAAAAGGATAATTGTGATGTGAAGTATGTTCATTTATGATCCATGTCTATATTTTATCACACATTTAAATGGAAATATCAAAAGAACACTATGCCCCAATCTGTTGTCCCCTAAGGCTTATGGTTTCTCTTCCTTCCCACATCTGGAAATGTCCAAAAACTTAACATTACAAAATAATTTCTCACACAATCAGATTCTAAACCAAATGTCACGATCATGGTGACAACTTCAGCTTTATTTCCATTAATGTCAGAGCTTCCAATACTATTTAATGAGTCTTCAAAATGTTCTTTTCCCATCCCATCATTCAAGAATATGGGACATATACCCAAGTAACCACAAACAAATGATCCACCGATATCCCCATGATGTCCAACATGCATTTTTCTAGTAATTTTCTTAGGCGCACGTGTTTGGAAATTGGAGAATGTTTCTAGAAGAACAAAAGATTAGGTTACTTACCTCTGCTAATCTTCTTTCTTGTAAATAGACTCTGGAATCTTCACTAGTGGGTTTATGTATCATCTCTGGCTCTGAGCTGCAGGTATTCCAAACCAAACCTTTAGCCCCTCCCTAGGTGTATACATCCTGTCACGTGCCTTAGAATTCCAGTCTGTACACAAGCCAGGTAGACCTAAGAAAAACAGGAAACACCAGAAAGGAAAGAGAGGTGTGTGGGGACCTCCTGCTATACATCAATTCTGCTCAGGAGACACAAAACAGAACAATTAAAGGCAAACTATAAATAACTTTAAATTGGAACAATGTTAAAGACCAGTATAACATTGAAAAAGAAACACAGCCTGAGGGCGCAGATGGGGTTACCACCCCGGGATTCGTCTAACACTCCAACCCTACATAGAAAGGACCAGAAGGGAGTCTCAGGGAGGCTGATGAAGACAGACATCCACTTACCAGGTACTGTCAGGCGATCTGCAAATTGGACAGAAGAGATGGGTGGGTGTGAATATTCCAGAGTCTATTTACAAGAAAAAAAGATTAGCAGAGATAAGTAACCTATCTTTTATTCTTGTACAATAAACTCTGGAATCTTCAACAGTGGGACGTACCAAAGCATCAGAGGGGGCCCATCTTGCTTAGCTGCCATATCAAGTCGGTAAATCTTGGCAAAGGCATGCTCGAGGTCCAAGTGGCCACTCTGCAAATCTCCTCAGGAGAAACAGCGGAAGACATGGCCCAAGAGGAAGTCACTCCTCTGGTAGAGAGAGCCCTCACATCAAGGGGAGGCCTCTTCCCTGCTGCCACAAAAGCAGTGGAAATGACCGCTCGCATCCATTTAGAGATGGAAGAACTGGAAACAGGCCGGCCCCTACGAGCTGAACCAGCCAGGACAAACAGATAGTCCGAAAGACAGAAGTCATTGGAGGCCTCCAGGTATCAGAGACTGCAACACCCGGGCCTTGGACTTGGAGCCCGACGGAGCGAAGGCGGGCAACTGAACTTCTTGATTGACAAAGAATAGGGAAACCACCTTCGAGAGAAAGGAAGACACTTGACTGCCAGAAAACCGCAGAATCCGAGATGCGGAGAAAAGATCTCGGCACAAAAAAGCCTGTAACGCCGACACTCTACATGCGGACAGGACCTCTACAAGAAACACAGTCCTGATGGTAAGATCTGTCAGAGAGATCAATCCAGAGGTTCGGAGAGAGGACTAGCCAGCGAAAGCAAAACCAAGTTCAAATCCCACATTGGACAAGGCATCCTGAAAGGTCCCCGCCCCCCACAAGAAGCGGACAACGTCTGGAAGAGACACCAGAGAACCCCCGAGAGCAGCAAGATCCAAACATGAAAGTCCCGCAACTGGACACGGAGTGAAGGCACCACCAGACCCTCCTGGAGCCCAGCCTGTCGGAAGCATGTGCCATGGACGGGCCCGAGGGATCCACTCGAGCTCTCACACAGCAAACCTGGAAACACCTCCAGGTTTTGGCAGCGTCATACACAACAGAGTTCCAGTCACTCCGAAGCAGCGTAGTGATGACCGCAGAAGAAGAGCTGGCAAAGCCGCGCGCTCAAGAGCCAAGCCATAACACCAAAGCAGTCCGAAACTTGGAGCGCTATGGGGACCTGTGGAAGCAACCTCTGGGGATAGGGAAGCCGCAGCCCCCCCAGTCCCTGCGCAACCGCATCAGAGCCGTATACCACATTCTCTGGGTCCAGCCGGGGGCCACCCGGAGCACCAGGCCCACTTGAGCAGACACTCGGCGCGGAATGTGCCCCATCATGGGCCATAGAGGAGAAAACATACAGAAGTTCCCTCCCCGGGGGCCAAGGCGGGACCAGAGCATCCAGCTCCTCACTGCTGACCTGTCTGCGTTGGCTGAAGAATCTGGCCATCTTCCGGTGCCAGGCGGACATCATCAGATCGAAGGCCGGACAGCCATTCCGCCGAACGATGACCTCAAACGCCATCCCAGATAAGGACCCATCTCCCAGGTCCAGAATCAGATAACTGAGAAAGTCTTGTCTGAACCGTGTCTATGCCAGCCGTGGACAAGGTCACCTAATGCTTTTCCCCCAGATTCAGCAGGGGACAATGTGCGCCCCTCTCCCCCAGATAGTTGACATAAGCTACTGCTGCCACGTTGTCGGAGAACACTGAACCGCCTTCCGATGGAGATAGAGTTGAACCTGCAATATGGCCAGCTGAAGCGTTCAAAGTTCCAGGTGATTGATGGACCATCTGCGCTCCAGCACAATCCACTGGCCTTGTGCCAACACAGTTTTGCAAGCTGCCCCCCAACCAGTCTCACGTCCGACGTCAAGGTCACCCAGTCCAGGACCCTCAGAGGAAACCCTCTGCCTAGCATCACAGGAGGCAGCCCCTATGGCAGGCTGTCGCCAACCCAGGCAGCGTCACACCCAGCAAAGCCCGCCGGGAGTTCCATTGATCCAGGAAAGACAGCTGAAGAGGTCAAAGTCACGCTCTGCCCACAGAAACACATCCATGGTCACAACCATGAGACCCAAGACTTGCAGGTCCAGCCAGGCCGGCAGTACCAGAACCTGCAACGGGGCCCAAATGGCACTCCATGGCTTGAGCGTTCTGGAGTACGGAAGAAACACCTGGTTCATGCCCTTGTAAAACCAAACTCCCAGATAGTCCAATGCCTGCAGTGGTACTCAATGAATCTTCTTCAAGTTGAACACTTTAGACGCTCCAACAAGTGCACCACCTGGGGAACCGCCCAGCGGCCCTCCTCCATTGAGAGGGCCCTGAATAGCCAGACGGCTGGAGATGGATGGCCTAGCATGTTCTGCAAGCACAAGTGGGCAGCCACCACCACATGATCTTCGGGAAAGAACATGGCTCTATTGTCAGCCCGAAGGGTAAAGCTGTAACTTAACAATGCTGACCGAGTGCAGGAAACCACAGAAACCTCCTGTGCTTCTGAAAAATCAGGATGAGGAGGTAAGCTTCGTGAGATCCAGGGAAGCCAAAGATTCCCCAGGTGCTACCACTGCCAAAACTGAACGCACCCATTGCCATCCAGAAACGGGGTACGTGCAGAAAGGTATTCACGGACTCGAGATCCAGAACAGACCTCCAATCTTCAGAGCCTTTCTTTGGAATGATGAAGAATATCGAGTATCTCCCTGAGCCCAAGTCTTCATGTGGAACCGGTTCCATCATTGCCAGATCCAGCAATCCCTGAACCGTGGCCCACCCGCACCGGGCTTGTTACGGATTTCCCATGGGCAAGAAATCCAACGGAAGAAAAAACTTATAACAGAGACCCTGTCTGAGCACATCGAAGACCCACTGGTCCGAAATCACCCTCCGCCACTCCGTTTGGTAGGTCGAGAGGCATCCCCCAATCTGAGAAAGAGGAGCCAGAAGCCTGGCGTCAGACCTCCCTCTTGGGAAGGGCAGGAGGACGGGTTGTTGGAAGCCTGATGTCACACTTGATCTCCAAAACGAGATCTGGGAAGCACTCTGTTGTCAGGGGTCCGGAGTACTGGAGAGTTCCAGGTCAGCCAAACCTCTGAAAGGAAACTGGCTCGGTGCAGCCATAGAAGAAAAAACACCAGACTACCAGTGAATCCTCATCAGCTGCCAGGCAGAGACCGAAGAAGCCCCAATTTTAGCAAAAAACTTTCACTACGACAAGGAGGGTATCCGCCAAACAAGTCACCATGGAGACTAGGAAATCAAAGTCCCAAAGGACAACCCCCTCGGGATCCCGGTAGAGCCTGGAGCACCACGCATGGGCAATGAGGAGGCCACTGTAGCTCAACTTCCACCACTGCGGAATCTAAAAGGCATTTCAGGACAAAATCCAGTCGCCTTTCCTGAACCTCTGTCAGTACCACCCCTCCAACAGAGGGCAAGAAAGTGAGCTTAGTGACTTGTGCCACAGCTGAAACCACCTTCGGCGAAGCTATACACTTGGAGAATTCCAGGTCCATGGGATGCAAGCGCACTATGATCCCGGCACATTTAAGGTGACCCTCCTGGGGCTCCCAAGCCACTACAGGCATCCCATCCCAGTCCGGAAAGGAAGTGGGCAGTGAGCACTGATCACTCACGGAGAAACATTCTGCCAGCAGCTGGTGGTCAAAAAATCAGGTTCAGGAACCTGAGGACTGAGAAAGGAGTGCAGGACACAGGTCATATCAGAAGAACCTGTGCACAGCCGGGACAACCCCAAGTACTGGGAACACACCGTGGGATCCCAAAGAAAAGTCACATAGGCGGACCCTATAGAAAAAACCTGCGACAGCAAAGGAACAGAGACCAGGGCAGAAGCAATGGTGGAAACTGCCAGTCTGCTCTCCGGCGTCACTGAAAGGAAGCACATAGACATGCTAGAATCCAGAGGGAGAGCAGATTCCATCTGCAGCACTAGATTCAACGGGGAAGAAACAGGCACAGTCTGACACATTATCCGACACTTGCAGGCGGGAAATAGGCACTAGTGGCGAAAGTTGCGCTGTGTGCCGCAGTATTAGTGCTCTTAGCCAAAGAATGAGACTTTCTCCCCCGAAGCTATGCTTGCGTTTCGCTGCAGCGCGTGTCGAACCCGTTTGAGGGGGATCGAATGCACCAAAAGCGTCTCTGGTAAAAATGGAGGCAAAAGGGGACTCTCCGAAGGAAGAAAACGCAGAATCTGCGCATGTCTTGCCCCCCACGCTGGCCATAATGCACGCAAATTGTGGCTGCAATTCTCCTAGCTATCTACCGTAATTGAGGCATGAATCCATGACCATCCTGTCCTGAGGTGGTCCTCTGTGAAGTTTGGAACAAAAAGCACAGTTACTTACCGTAACAGGTGTTATCCAGGGACAGCATGCAAATATTCTTGACTGATGGGTGACGGCACCGACGGAGCCCCGGTACGGACAATTTTAGAGTGATTGCACTCTAAGAACTTGGAAAGTTCTCATAGACCGCACCGCGCACGCGCGAGTGCCTTCCCGCCCGACAGAGGCGCGCGGTCCCCAGTTAGGAAAAGCCAGCTAAGAAGCCAACCCGGGGAGGTGGGAGGGATGCAAGAATATCTGCCTGCTGTCCCTGGATAACACCTGTTACGGTAAGTAACTGTGCTTTATCCCAGGACAAGCAGGCAGCATATTCTTGACTGATGGGTGACCTCCAAGCTAACAAAAAGAGGGATGGAGAGAAGGTTGGCCATTAAGAAAATAAATTTTGCAAAACAGATTGGCCGAAGTGTCCATCCCGTCTGGAGAAAGCATCCAGACAATAGTGAGATGTAAAAGTATGAACTGAGGACCAAGTAGCAGCCTTGCAGATTTCCTCAATAGGAGTGGAACGGAGGAAAGCTACAGATGCTGCCATAGCTCTAACTCTATGGGCCGTGACGGAACCTTCCAGTGTCAGTCCGGTCCGAGCATAACAGAATGAAATGCACGCTGCAAGCCAATTAGACAACGTACGTTTAGAAACAGGACGTCCCAATTTGTTCGGATCAAAGGATAGAAAAAGTTGGGGTGAAGATCTGTGGGGCTTAGTACGGTCTAAATAGTAAGCTAAAGCCCGCTTACAGTCCAAAGTATGAAGAGCCTGTTCTCCAGAATGAGAGTGAGGTTTCGGAAAGAAAACAGGCAGTACAATAGATTGGTTGAGATGGAACTCAGAGACAACCTTAGGGAGAAATTTTGGATGTGTACGTAGAACTACCTTATCATGATGAAAGACTGTGAAAGGTGGGTCAGAAACTAGTGCATGGAGCTCACTGACCCTCCTGGCAGAGGTGAGAGCAACTAGGAAAAGTACCTTCCAAGTGAGAAACTTGAAAGTAGCAGTAGCCAAAGGTTCAAATGGAGGCTTCATTAAAGCGGAGAGAACCACATTAAGATCCCAGATCACAGGAGGTGCTTTAAGAGGTGGTTTTACATTGAAAAGACCTCGCATGAATCTGGTGACCAGGGGATGAGCTGAAAGGAGTTTCCCATGGACTGGCTCATGAAAAGCAGCAATAGCACTGAGATGGACTCTGATGGATGTAGATTTGAGGCCAGAGTCAGACAGAGAAAGTAGATAATCCAACAATGTCTCCACTGCAAGGGACGTGGGATCATGATGATGAAGAAGACACCAAGAAGAAAACCGTGTCCACTTCTGATGATAACATTGCAGAGTGGCTGGTTTCCTGGAAGCATCCAGAATAGAACGAACGGGCTGAGACAGAAGAGAATCATATGAAGTCAGCCCGAGAGATACCAAGCTGTCAGGTGTAGAGACTGGAGGTTGGGATGCAGAAGGGTCTCTTGATGCTGCGTAAGCAGAGAAGGAAATAGTGGAAGCAGAAAGGGTTCTCTGGAACTGAGTTGAAGTAGAAGGGAGAACCAATGTTGTCTGGGCCACCTTGGAGCAATCAGAATCATGGTGGCTCGTTCCCTTTTGAGCTTGAACAAGGTTCGTAACATGAGCAGTAGAGGAGGGAAAGCATACAGGAACAGATTGGACCAATCCAGAAGAAAAGCGTCCGCTGCCAGACGGTGAGGAGAGTAGAGTCTGGAGCAGAATAGGGGCAGCTGGTGATTGTGAGGAGCTGCAAAGAGGTCTATCTGAGGAGTGCCCCACTGAGCGAAGATGGACTGTAGAGTTACAGGATCGAGTGTCCACTCGTGAGGTTGGAGAATTCTGCTGAGCTTGTCCGCTAAGGAATTCTGTTCTCCTTGAATGTAGATAGCTTTCAGGAATAGTTGGTGATCTGTGGCCCAAGCCCAAATCTTCTGGGCTTCCTGGCACAAGAGGCGAGAGCCTGTCCCACCCTGCTTGTTGATGTAGTACATCGCAACTTGATTGTCTGTGCACAGCAGGAGGACCTGAGGAAAGAGAAGATGTTGGAAGGCTTTGAGGGCATAAAACATCGCTCTGAGTTCCAGGAAATTGATGTGATGTTTCATTTCCTGGGCTGTCCAAAGTCCTTGAGTTTGGAATTCGTTCAAATGAGCTCCCCAGGCATAAGGGGAGGTGTCGGTGGTAATGACAAGTTAATGAGGAGGTAGATGAAACACAAGACCTCTGGAGAGATTTGAGGATATCAACCACCATTGTAGAGATTGACGAAGAGATGATGTCACAGATATGTGTCGTGAGCAAGGATCTGTCGCTTGGGACCACTGGGTAGCAAGAGTCCATTGAGGAGTGCGCAGGTGAAGACGTGCGAGGGGTGTGACATGAACTGTGGAGGCCATGTGACCCAAGAGTATCATCATTTGCTTGGCAGAGATGGAACGTTGTGGAAGCACCTGCTGACATAGAGATTGAAGCGTTTGAAGACGGTTGGACGGCAGGAACGCTCTCATGAGGACTGTGTTCAATACCGCTCCAATGAATTGAAGTCTCTGAGTGGGGATGAGATGAGATTTGGGTAGATTGATCTCGAATCCCAGAAGCTGTAGAAACAGGATGGTTTGGTTGGTGGCCAGGAGCACCGTTTGAGATGAATTGGCCTTGATTAACCAATCGTCCAGATAAGGAAAGACTTGAAGGTGGTGAGAGCGTAGAAAGGCAGCCACCACAATGAGACACTTGGTGAACACCCTTTGAGAGGAGGCAAGACCGAAGGGTAGCACCTTGTATTGATAATGACAGCGATTGATCATGAAGCGGAGATACTGTCTGGAGGTCAGATTGACCGGTATATGAGTGTATGCTTCTTTGAGATCGAGGGAGCATAGCCAGTCGTCTAGATTGAGAAGAGGGTAAAGAGTGGCCAGAGAAAGCATCTTGAATTTTTCCTTGACCAAACATTTGTTGAGATCGCGAAGATTTAGGATTGGTCTGAGATCTCCTGTTTTTTTGGGGACTAGAAAGTAACGGGAGTAGAATCCCTGTCCCTGCTGATCTAGAGGAACTTCCTCTATAGCGTTTAGAAGGAGGAGGGATTGAACCTCCTGAAGAAGGAGGGCAGACTGAGGAGTGTTCAAAGCAGACTCTTTTGGCAGGCTTTGGGCTGGAAGGGTCTGAAAGTTGAGAGAGTAGCCGTGGTGGATGATGTTGAGGACCCATTGGTCCGAAGTGATAACCTCCCACCGGCTGAGGAAAAGAGAGAGACGACCACCTATAGGTTGAGGTAGGTGGGTAGAAATTGGAACACTGGCTATGCTTTGGAGAATGCAGTCAAAAGGGCTGTGTCGATTTTTGTTGTGGAGGTGGCTTCACAGGTTGCTGCTGCTGTGGCCTGGGAGGCTGACGTTGCTGTTGACGTTGACGCCTGGGTTGCTGGGGAGCTGCTGGCAATGGGCGAGCTGCATAGCGTCGTTGATAAGCCGATTGCTGTCTGAAAGGCCGAGTCTGAGGAGGCTTTTTCTTAGTCTTGAGCAGGGTATCCCAGCGTGTTTCGTGGGCAGAGAGCTTTTGAGTGGTCGAGTCCATGGATTCCCCAAAGAGCTCATCCCCCAGGCATGGGGCATTGGCTAACCGATCTTGATGATTAACATCAAGCTCGGATACTCGAAGCCAGGCAAGGCGACGCATGGCCACAGACATCGCAGTTGCTCTGGAGGTAAGTTCGAAAGTGTCATAAATTGACCGAACCATGAACTTACGTAGTTGAAACAGAGAAGACGAGCAGTGATGAAAAGCTTGCTGTTTGCGCTGAGGAAGGTACTTTTCAAATGAAGCCATGGTGGTAAGAAGATGCTTAAGATAAAACGAAAAATGAAAAACATAGTTACCAGATCTGTTAGCCAACATTGCATTTTGGTAGAGCCTCTTACCAAATTTATCCATGGCTTTGCCCTCTCTGCCAGGAGGTACAGAAGCATAGACACTAGCCCCTGTGGACTTTTTAAGAGTAGATTCCACAAGCAGAGATTCACGCGGAAGCTGGGGCTTATCGAAACCAGGAATAGGAATTACTTTATACAATGAATCTAATTTACGGGGAGCTCCTGGAATCGTTAAGGGAGTTTCTAGGTTCTTATAGAAAGTCTCCCTCAAGATGTCATGAAGAGGGAGTTTCAAAAATTCCTTTGGAGGCTGATCAAAGTCAAGGGCATCTAAAAAGGCTTTAGACTTTTTAGATTCAGCCTCCAAAGGAATGGATAAAGAGTCACACATGTCTTTCAAAAAAGAAGTGAAAGATGTGGATTCATTTTGAGAGGATGGGTCAGGCACAGCAGGCTCATCCTCATCTGAGGAACATTCACCCTCAGACAGAAAGGGCTCTTCAGAGTCACACCACAGATCAGGGTCCCTGATATGGGAACTACGGTCTCGGGACTCTGGGGTGGATGGTTCCAAGTGCCGGGATTTGCGCACCGACTTACCCGACCTCATCGATATGGTACCGGGAGACGTTACCGGTTGCACCGGTGCCGAAGTCTGTACCGACTGATGCTGGGCTCTCGGTTCTGGAGCAAGAACAGGCATCGATATCGATGAGGCCGAGTGGACCAGTACCGAAGCGGATGCTGCAGATAACAGGGGTTGGTCTACTACCGGTACCGGTGGTTCAGACCGGACCGGCACCGGAAGGTTCGGTGCCAATAGAGCAGGAAGGAGTTGTTGTAACTGCTCCTTTAGCTGCACTTGGAGGACGGCGGCAATGCGCTCATCCAAAGAAGGCACAGGTACCGCCTTTTTCTTTTGCGGTATCTGTGGTGCCGCTCGACGCCCCGAAGATGAAGAGCCCGAGGTCGAGGGACTCACCTCAATCGGGGCGGAGCGCTTCCGCTGGCGTTTCACAGTCGGCAGGACTGGGCTCGCTGCAATAGAGACCGGAGGACGCTCCAGCGGGGAAGGCTTCTTAGCCGGCTTACCTGGGTGCGACGCCAGTGTGGTATCGCGCGGCGTCGAAGAAGTAGGTGCCAACTGTGAAGGTGCCGATGCCGGTGTCGATGGTACAGGATCGGACATATCGGCACCGAAAAGTAATCGCTGTTGTATCTGGCGATTTTTCAAAGTACGTTTTTTCAACGTGGCACAGCGGGTGCAGGTGGAAGCCTGATGCTCAGGACCCAAACACTGTAGGCACCAGTTGTGCGGGTCCGTGAGAGATATAGGCCGAGCACACCGCTGGCACTTTTTAAAACCTGGCTGAGGGGGCATGAAAGTAAAAACGGCTTCCGCCAAATCGAAGGCCGAGGCCTCGATGGTGGCATTAGGCCCCGCCGGGGAAAAACCGAATTGAAGAAAAAAATAAGTTTTTTTTTTTTTTTTTTTTAACAAAAATAAAATAAAAGAAGAAAAGGCAATAGAGCCAAAAGGGTTTACGCGAGCGGGAAGGCGTAGAGAAAAAATTTCAACGGCCGTTGAAAAATGCGTCTTCTTAGCTCCGCGGAAACTAAGAAACTGGGGACCGCGCGCCTCTGTCGGGCGGGAAGGCACTCGCGCGTGCGCAGTGCGGTCTACGAGAACTTTCCAAGTTCTTAGAGTGCAATCACTCTAAAATTGTCCGTACCGGGGCTCCGTCGGTGCCGTCACCCATCAGTCAAGAATATGCTGCCTGCTTGTCCTGGGATAAACAAAGCTTCTAAGGGCAAAAAATATACAGTGGTGCCTCGCATAACGGACGCCTCGCACAGCGAACGCTGCTCATAACGAACTTTTTGTCTTGCTCCCTATAACGAACTTCGTTTCACACAACGAAGTCGCCCGAGGGGCCCGGGGGGGGGGCGGAACTACTCTCGCCACTTCCTAATGTGAGCCGGGAACAGCAGCACCCTCCTGTCTGAATGCAGTGTTCCATCATCTCCCTCCACCTTACCTTAAAAACCGAGTTTTCCGGCTTTCTTTTTCGGCCAGCCACACACTTTCAAAGAGCAGCACATGTGCGCATGCTCTGTTGTTCAATCTTCTCCTCTGACGCAACCGGAAACCGGAAGTTACAGGAGAGGAGAACATTGATCAACTCCAGCAGCTGCGCGTGCACAGCTTTTTGAGATCGTGCGGCTGGGTGAGGGAGAAGGCTGGCAGGCTCTGCATGTGAGGTGAGGTGGAGGGAGGGAAATGTAGGGCTGCAGAACGAATTATTTTGTTTTACAGGTATTCTTATGGGACAACAGGGCTGCAGAACGAATTATTTTGTTTTACAGGTATTCTTATGGGAAAACGCGTTTCACACAACGAACGTTTCACATAACAAACTTGCTCCTGGAACGGATTAAGTTCGTTGTGTGAGGCACCACTGTACTTTTAAAAGTTTTAAAGAAAATCCAAGATGGTAGCTATGGGTGCCAATTTTACCCTAAAACGGTCCGGGAAAATCATAGGGAACCCAGAAAAACAGCGATTTTTTTAATTTTACAGGTGTTGGGGAGGGGGGGTTAGGGCATACAGGGAAGTCACCCAAAAAACCCTTTCTAGGACCCCCCAAAATTGTCAAACTCATGGGTACACACTCACAGACATGTACTGCAATAGATCTCAATGGCAGCCAACTAATAGAGCAAGCAGAGAGATCATACCTCAGGAGCTGATAAAAAACTGGATTTCAGATCTTCTGACTGCCTCACTTTCCCAGTTACCCCAGACAGGGATTCTCTGGACCTCACCGGAAAATTAGGGAAGACCCGCGGTCCAGTTCCGATCCCAGCATACCTCCACAGAACCGTGCATCCTGTGCTCTACCCTTTAGCGGACGAACCTAGGGTGAGGTGGCTCCCGATCTGACCTGCAGGCTGTCTGAGGGGTTTACTGCAGGTCTGCCAACAGTGCCGCCCCCCCCAAGATGCAGACGATGTAAATACAAAGGTTTATGATCTCTCGCTGAAGGGTGAATTCACAGCACAAGGGCAAAACCCGGGCCATAAGACGAATTAAAAGAACTAGAAATGTAACATTAAGCACGAGCAGAAAAGAGCAAACCAGCAGTCAGAGCTGCAGGAAGACTGGAATTCAAAGGCACGTGACAGTATGTATACACCTAGGGAGGGGCTAAAAGTTTGGTTTGGAGTACCTGCAGCTCAGAGCTAGAGAGGATAAATAAACTCGCTGGTGAAAATTCTAGAATTTATTGTAAAAGAAGGTTCATTAAGGCTTTTAATTTTCTATAGATCTTCATATTATCCTTAAAGCAGATTCAGCTGACTCAATTTTGTAACTTTCCGTTCCAAATTTTCCCTAGTTCAGCAATTATTTTTACATGATCTAAGGTTACCACAGAAAGCTCAGTAATATAAAAACTAAAAACTTTAAAATTGATCAGATAAATTTCCCCAAATTAGTAATAGCAAACCAAGCTACATTAAAACATTATTACTTTAAATTTTTCCAAATTATGTTGTGATAAGCTTTGGAAGTCAAGCAATGGTTCACCTTCCTGTCTGACCAGGGTCCTAACAAGAGGATCAAGTGTTATTCCTCTAATACCAATGGCTACTCCATCCAAATAGGCCTCACTTGGGTTTCAAGCATCTTGATCAACTTTGAGCTGGAATCCACTCCTGCTCCTCTTAATCCTCTATGACTGCAGCAGTGGGGGGCAGGGAATTGCCTGTGTTCTCGGGACTCAGTAACAATCTGGAAAACACCGACTCCCTCTCTTTGGCATTCCTTCCCTCAACAGCTGCACCACAGAAATATGGGCTAAGTCAGAGCTCCAAGACACAAACTCAACTATTGGGCCAACAAGACAGGAAGGAATCTGTTCCACCAAGAAATATGGGCATCCTTTCCTCTAACCCAGGGGTGTCAAACTCAATCACACTAAGGGGCTAAAATCCAAAACACAGGCAAAGTCACGGGCCAGACTCTGCCCAATCTCTGCTCCAGACCCCGCCCCCATAATAACAATTTTTTCCATTCATTTTTCATATTCAGTATACACACACAAAATATAATCTTATCAACACATAATGGTAATGGTTAACCACAAAATTAAACTACACAAAACACACTGTATGCTTCTCAACATTCCTACCAAAACATAGATAACCCCTATGCAAATACAGGGCCAATCACACCGGCGGTGTAAATTACTGGCCGGCAATGGGGTGCGTCGCTGGGGTAGTTTTTGTTGTGTTCCAGACACGCACAAGCTTATGATCACTGCAGCCCATGAGTGCTATTGTTGCCGTCAGGTGAGGGCCCAAAACAGAAAGCAAGGCGACATCGTGAAGCCCTGTTTACTCCCCCGTAATGCCAGCCCTGAACCACGGGCCACAAAAAACAGTCAGGAGGGCCGGATTCGGCCCGCATGACATGTGTTTGATACATGTGCTCCAACCCAAACAGGTAAAAAACAAAAAGAACTCAACACACCAGAGCAAACACCATCTTGCACCATCCAGGTTGCTTTTTAGACTCTGTTTTCCTCTTAGTCCTTTGAGCTCAACTAGAACTAGAATTGTGATCTACTGCCAAGACCTTTATTCTCAACTGCTAATTTTTCCCCTATTTTTTATCCCCTTCCAATTTACTTTATGTTATTGTAGGGACAGTTCTCCAAGGTCTGCAATTCCCTCCTGCTTCTCCCTTCCAAGGGTTATTAAGGCTACCTCAGCATCATCCTTAGCACCAGCCAACCCAAGGAGTGAAAGACCTGAGTCATGAGTCAAACTCAGGTCCCTTTAAACACAATGTACAAGCTAGGGTACTATCAGGCTAGCTTAACTTGATTGCTCTGGTTTTTGAGTCCAAGTTCCTTCATCAAACTAATATTTTATAGGGGCAATAATACTGTTCCTTTTACTGACCTTTGTAATAGTGATGAAGTCGGATCCAAAGAAGACACTTTTAACTCCTTCAATCCGGAATAACTGCCTTTAAAAAAAGGGTTTCAATTAGTGAATCATCATATAGACATTTGCAGCCTCTCTTTAGTGGTCATAAACTAAATTAGGTGATAATCAGGGGGCGATTGCATCTACAGCCCAAGAACTATTCTCAAACACTTCCTTTCCCTATTACACCTAAAACTAAACTATCAGTTGTTTATACTGTATTAAATTGGAACAGGGGTAGGCAATTCCGGTCCTCAAGAGCCACAGGCAGGTCAGGTTTTTTAGGATATCCACAATGAATATATATATGAGATGGATTTGCATGCATTGCTTCCTTGAGATGCAAATCCATCTCATGCATATTTATTGTGGATATCCTGAAAACCTGACCTGCCTGTGGTTCTTGAGGACTGGAATTGCCTACCCCTGTATTAGAACGAAAACATTTTCACTGTGTTTGTACTTCGTCCCTAACATAAATGACCGACAAACTCTGGAAAAAGACAACAGGCTCCTTAAGGAATCAATATAGAACACCACAACATGATTAATCTCATCTCAATACTGATCCCTAACAAACAGGATATACTTACGGCCTCTTTTACAAAGCCGCGCTAGTGGCTGCTCTGCGCTAATGGCCCCAAAGCCCATAGAGAATTAAAGGCCTTCGGGGCTGTTTCCACGCGGCTTTGTAAAAGAGACCGTTAATGTTTAGAGAATTTGAGGCCAAAGCAGTGTTTCTTACTGCATTCTCAGTCCAGTCTGACTTTCAAACAATCTAAGCAAATGCATGTGAATTGAAAAATATTAAAACAAATAAACAATCCCAATGTCATAATTGGGTCTAACCCTGTCCTAGGAACTATTACAATAGAAACTGAGGCTGGTCTGAGCAATTGTTTGGTAATCTTTTGCAGTTTGTGTTGAAAATAGTAAATGGGTCACAAGTAGAAAGAATGGTACTAGTTACTTTGAAACTATCCCCCTCTTTTACAAACGCATAGCGCAGGTTTTAGCGCTGGCAGTGATGGTAACTGCTCCAACGCTTAGGATTCTATGAGCGTCAGAGTAGTTACTGCCACTGCCAGCATTAAAACCCACACTATGCGCTCATAAAAGTATTGTAACCAAAATGTTCTTAATTAAAAATTAGAACATCAATATTCAACATAACTTTAAAAAAAAACAAAAAACACAAATTATATTCAACCAGAATTCCCACTACAAAAAGCCTGTCATATTTATTCTTTAATGAAAATCAAATCCAACCAACACAAAAGAGGACTAAAACAGAAGTCAATCCTTGCTGGTTATAATACCGCTCTCAGAAATCTGTGCTGTCCTCACACTACAGTGTTCGGGACCATACTCACAGGTAAAAGATATCTTTCATTGAGTCGGTATATTTTATGCAAAAACCATAGCCACGCAAGCTCATATAAAGTGCTGAGTGCAATAAATAAATGACTTTTTTAAAAATAGATATCAAAAAACTTTATGCACTTATCTTATACAGAGCTGGCTTGTGGTTCTTGGTTGTTCATTATATGGCTGAACGCCCTACGGGACCCGTTTCACCACAAATAAAGGGCTTCTTCAGGGGTCTTTTATTATAATTAGAAATGTGCTACAGTATTAGTATTAACACAAAATGGCGCTGGCCATTTATTCTTTAACCTGTGACCCTAATTTTAAAAAAAGCCTGGATTAGACCCAGTGAACATTATTCTTGTAAATATTTTTGAGAAATCTGTTACATGGATGAAATAGAGGGTTTAGATAGATCCTTATCAAGCAGGTTTTAGTCAAATTCTTAGCACAGAGACAGTGCTTGTAGTGGCTGTGACTGATGATGTCTCCTCTTATTCCTCAGTTTTCATACATCAGCAGAAACAGCTTCTACCTTTAAGAAGTATGGGTTGATGACTGAGCCAGCATGTGCACCTTCTCCCAAGCCCTGCCTCCCATATGGAAGCATGGCTAAGGTGACCATTCGTCCCGTTTTGAACAGGACAGTCCCATTTTCAGATCCCCTGTCCCGTTGTCCCCACACACAGCTTCGGGACGCCAAAATGTCCCATTTTCAGGGACAGCATCCCGAAGCTGTGCACGGGGACAACAGGACAGGCGATTGCTTCCTGTCCCTCCCTTGCCGCACCAAAAAAAAATTTTAAAAAACCTCTCTCCAGGCCCGATTTAGGTCCACCGCCGCTGCTCCTCTGCTGCCACTACTCGCACCCGGAAGCCTTCTTCCCGACGTCAATTCTGACATTGGAGAGGATGTTCCGGGCCAGCCAATCGCTGCCTGGCTGGCCCGGAACGTCCTCTTTAATTTAACGTCCTCACTTCCATTTAATTTAAGAGAAGAAAAATCACTGAGCAAGTTTAAAAGTCTCCTAAAGAGCTGGCTATTCAAGGACGCTTTCCAATAGATTTGTTATAACCTATAATAGCTTCAGGAAGACGATCTAATAGAATTAAGCAGGTACCTGTTCACCAACCTTCTGTGTCTTGACCCTCCCCTGGTTCTATTTTTACTTTTATTTTTTTAGAATTGTATTTATGTCAAATGCTGTCAACTGCCTCCCTCCTTACATGTATTACTGTATTAGTAGTGAATGTTATGTTTGTCGGTTTTTAATATTTTACTTAATTTTTGAACTTATGTAAATCGCATTGGATTTGGACTATGCGAAGTAATCAAAGAAATTAAATAAACTTGAAACTTGAAGGCTGGCTCTGGGGGAGGTAGGCAGGCTGGCTGGCTTTGGGGGAGGTAGGCCGGCAGGCTTTTTGGGAGGGGGTGAGACAAAGGCTGGAAGGCAGTGAGGGGACATAGGAAGGAGGGATGAAGGAAGGAGAGAAAACGGCAGAGAAGGGGGGGTTGTAAGTAGAAGAAAGACTAGAGAGATAAAGGCCTGGATCAACGCAGAAAGACAGGAGGCAGAAGCAGGACTTTGGGAGGTGCAGACAGAGGGGGAGAGCCCCTGAGGAAGAGCAGAGAGAAGCAATATCATAACAGAGGAGGGAGAGAGAGAGAGAGGGAGACCTGGAACAAAGGTACAAAGGAGAACTGACACTGGATCTGGGGGCACTAAGGACACAGGAAGGAGGCACTGGGGGCACTAAGGACATAGGAAGGAGGCGCTGGGGACACTAAGGACATAGGAAGGTACTGGGGGCACTAAGGACATAGGAAGGAAGGAGGGAGGGAATAGAAAGGGACAATTGTTGGACCTGAGTGCAGAAAGAAATGAAAGATAGGATGCACAGTCAGAAGGAAACGCCACCAGAGACTCATGAAATCACCAGACAGCAAAGATAGGAAAAATGATTTTATTTTCAATTTAGTGATAAAAATGTGTCAGTTTTGAGAATTTTAACTGCTGTCTATATTTTGCACAATATTTGTCTATTTTTCTATAGTTACTGAGGTGACATCATTGAAAACCCCCCAAATATAAATAATTAACATTTTCTTTGCGTATAGGGTGCTTTGTGTTTTTTTTTTAATTTTATGGTTACCATTATGAAATAATAAGATATTGTGTGTACATGAAAAATGAATGGAAAAAATTGGGGGCGGGGCTAGGGCGGGATTGGAATGGGGCTAGGGCGGGATTGGAATGGGGCTAGGGCGGGATTGGGGACGGGACTGAATATTAATAGATGTCCCGTTTTGATGAAAAAAATAAATGGTCACGTTAAGCATGGCCCGAGATAATGTTGATGAGTTAAATATCATGAAGCATTGTAGAGCGACTGTATGGTGGATCTGGAAAGGGATCAGGGAGATACCCGCCAAAATGGGGGGTGTCTGTTTATATTCGGATCCTCAAAGTCTGCATGCTCCCCTGCCCCCACCCTGACCCGATGCAGGCCTCCCGCAGACCTGCCTTAAGCCCTGGTGGTCCAGTGGTGAGCCGGGGCAGAAGCGATTCTTCCTGTGTCCTGTTCCAGCCAACTGTTAACCACCCTGCTTCTCTTATGCCTCCCGGACCCCTCTCCAACATACCTTTTGAACCTTGGTGGTCTAGAAGTGAAGCAGGGCAGAAGCAATTTTTCTTCGCTCTTGCCCTGTGCGAAGCCACGATCAGAAAGTTCCCGGGGTGGGCTCACAATCTTTTTTTTTTAACCTGGGTCAATGAAAGGTTAAATGACTTGCCCAAGGTCACAAGAAGAAGCAGTGAGAATCAAACCCAGTTCCTTAGGATCTCAGTCCGGTAAAGTATAGACGATCCAAGATGGCCGACGGTCCCGGACGCTGAATAGCACGCCGGAGAAGACTGCTTGGAAAACTTCGTTTGGAGCGAAGAGGAGAGGCTGCAGCGCCGCTGGAGCCTCGCGGCGTTCAGCGATCCCCTCGTTCGGCAATATTGAAGATCTCCTGCGTCGGATGCAGGATATCCCGGCAGCGTCGGCACCCCCCCCTCCCCCCGTTGGTGATCTCCTTGGGGCTAGAAACTACGCTGAGCCCTGACACTAGGGCACCTCCCCCACCTCCTCAGGTTACCAGCTCCCCACGAGTGGAGGAGCTGCTGGAAGAAGGCAAGCACCTATCCTCGGAGGCTAGGAAGAACAGAGAGGGGAGCGTGGAGATGGACTCCCTGAGTTCTCAGGTGAGTCCAAGAAGAACCGAGGACTTGGAAACATCAGGGATTATTTCAGCCCAGCAGAAGGATTGCCAGAAACAGCTGATAACTGGTGAGACTATTCAAACTTTTAATCTCTCATATGTTATTGAAAAACCCAGAGAAGTAACACTGGACTCAATCTGGGATTTAGTTGCTGACCTAGCCAAGTCTGTTAAGCCCCAGCTTTTGCAGCTGGAAAATAAAATCACTCTTCAAGAAACTGAGATAAAAAATATAAAAGTTGAAATTGATGAATCCAAGAATTCTATTGTGAATATACAACAGGAGTTAAAAGCATCAAAACAGCTTAGTGAAGCAATAGCAAAAGATAACACAAATTTGCGTAGAAAATTGGAAACTTTGGAGAACTTTTCTCGTAATAATAATCTCCGACTGATTAATTTTCCTAGGATAGCCTCGGTGACACCTAGGGATATGTTGAAACGTTATATGTTGGAGATTTTGGGTATTCCAGAGGATACATTACCACCATTTACTCAAGTATATTACCTACCAATGGAAGCTATTAAATCACCATCTAAACAACAGGAGGATAATCAACCACTTAATGTTTCAGCAATCTTGGAACTTTCAGATAGGGAGCTTGCATCTCCGGCAACATTGCTTCTTACTGTGGCTCTTGCACCAGATAAAAACTGGTTGCTTAGATTGTTCTTTAGAAATAAAATGAAAGAATTTCTTGGACATAAAATATTAATGTTTCCAGATTTGGCACGGGAAACCCAGAGAAGAAGGCGAGAGTTTCTTTTGATGAAGCCAGGTGTTACATCTCTTGGAGGGACTTTTTTTCTACGACATCCTTGTAAATGTGTAATACAATACCATATGAAGAAATATGTATTCTTTGAGCCATTCCAGTTGACAGCCTTTCTGGCAGGAACTCGACTGGATGAAGAGAAATCAAAGTGAAGTGCAATTGAATAAATGATATCCTTCCTCAGCCAAGGGATCTTGTTTTCCTAATATTTGAATTGATATTTGTTAGCATTTGTTAATATATCCGCCTCATCCTTCTTGGATCTAATTCAGAGGACTTGAGCTGAATTTAAGCTAAACATTTATTTGATTTGATTTGATTACTATGTATTTTACCTTTGAGTATTATTTTCTTGCTTTTCTTCAACTTTCTGTACAAGTGGATACTTGATTTATAAAATGTAAAATTTGATAAATAAAAATAAAAAAAAAAAAAAAAGGATCTCAGTCCACTGCTCTAACCATTAGGCTATTCCTCCACTCACCTAATTATAAACCCCAAAAATATATTTCTTTATAACTTTAAAGACAAGCAGACAGTGTTCTTAAGAATTGTTACATACATGCATTGTACCAGAAATTCTGAAAATTTTCATTTGGCACAATTTTTTAATGGTACCTGGCTAAAGGTGAACAGTATGCAGTAGCTGGTGAAGGGAAATCCATAGTACTTGACTCCATGACTGTTCTCCCAGGGATAAATTTCATACTGTTTGGATTTGGGGTGTCCTGGGTTTGAATGAACATGTACCTTACTGTAAAGAAAGCAGGAGGAAACCAAATCACATAAGATTACAATTCCAGCTATTTTGCTGATTTCACAAAATAAACCAGGATTGCTTTTACCTAGAACAGCTGTAGTTTTGTAGCAAATTAAGCCATCACTATATATTCCATATGTGCTAAGTGACAAACCAATGCTAATCTTAATTCATTTATTATAACTGCTTTTTTAGAGTTCAGTTGCAAAAAGATTTAGCAGCCAACATTATAAACAAGCAAGCTGATGTAATAAGGCCACATTAGAAACACAGCATTAAAAACTAATGCAGATTTTTATTCCCATGCTAATGTTTTAGTTTTGTAGCGTGAAATAAAATAGTAATATGCAGAAAAAAGAATACTAAAACAAAATAAATTTAATTTCAAAGCAAATTTTACTTCCATTTTAATGTAAAGAGCAAACTTAACATCTCTACATTAACTACTTCCATTTTAGCTTTGGAGACTCTCTATCCTTAGCACACATACCCCCTCCCACTCCCAGCCAAGGCACCTATGGTCTGGGTTCCCTAACAGGGAGACCCTCAGCCCAAAGAGCCCCAAAAGATCTGTCTCGTCACAATCAAGGAATACTTACCTAGATTCAGAGAAGAATCATTCTTGTGTACTCTTCAGTCACCCACTTAGAAAATGGCTGTAGTGCAGCCAAGATCACTAATGCCAACAGATCCATGACCATTTAGCAAGATGTCAAGTGGCAGAAGAGACACACTTTTCCCAGCCCCAATTAAGTATTGCTGGATTATGCCATCCTAGGGGGGGGAGGTTCTGAGTATCATGGACATGATGTCCTGGGAGCTGGGTACCTTAGGTCAGGGGAGCTGGGGTCTGTGGGTCCATAGATTGGTGATGTCACCTTTGTACAGGGTGATTTTTCAGTTTCTCACTGACTTCTACTTAAGTCACTGGGAAGCTAATCTTTATTTCACCTCAAAAGGCAAGAAAAATTTCAGGGCTAACAGAAAAATAAAAATAAAATACTGCACTAATCTTCAGCACAATTTACTGAATTTGCAGTACACTTCTCCCTCCGTATTCGCTGTGATAGGGGATTAACAGAACCGCAAATACTGAAAAACCGCGAATAACTTTTTTTATATGTTATTTGTTGTTTTCTATTAAAAACCATCGTGAATAAAATTTGGGGGCCATTGACAAAATATTGTACTGAATAGTCATCACTTCTCTTCTCTTTTTCTTTTTCTCTTACGGCACACTAAAAAGGGGGGGATTTGGAAATAATTTTACATAATATGTTATAATATGATATATAATTTGTGTGTATTTTATTGAAAATATGATGAAGGGTGGGTGGTAGGGGGGATATTGATGTACTAGATTTTTATGTATAGATATCAAAGTGATATTGTGGAATATTTTAGTGTAATATACTCTTTTGTGCACTTGTTCAATTTGAAAACAAATAAAGAATTGTTAAAAAAAAAAATCGTGAATATGGAGGAACCGCGAATAACATGGTGGGAGACCTGGCCTGTTTCTGAAGGAGAGGCAAAACACAGTGAACAAAGTGCCGGGAATCAGCGATTTTCTCTGTAAGCACTTGGAATCAGCAATTTCTCTATAAAAGCTGATGTAGGGGGGAAGGAGCCAGCAAGCTAGAAACCGTGAATAATCGAAACCGCGAATACAGAGAGAGATGTGTAATACCATATGCAGTTCATTAGCATGAATTTCCAAGCTATGTTAATAGTACAATTTATTCATGTATTTGGTTCATTTTATATCCAGTCCTTTCCAACTAGTTTAGAATGAACATAAAAACATAAGAATTGCCGCTGGTGGGTCAGACCAGTGGTCCATTGCGCCCAACAGTCCACTCACGCGTCAAAGACCAGTGCCCTTACAAGGTTAACATACATAATGCGTAGACAGACAGATTGTGAATTTACTTGTGTACAATAGTCTTAGGTCATCTTGGTTTGACAAATATAGGGTCAGTGTTAGTATACAATCTGATCATTTTACGTTAACTTACAAAGATGTTATCTATGGAAAGAGGTAGGTTTTTATTGCTCTTCTAAAGTTCAGGAGCCCATTAAGGGATCTGATGGGGGACAGTTGGTTCCAATAGCTAGGTATGAAGTGGGAGTAGGAACAATGTCTTGCCGTTTGGAGATGGAGGGCGTGCTCAGGTGGTATTTGCAGACATGTTTCCTCCTAGAAGCAGAGTGGTCTGCACTAATTTTTTTGGTGTGCTACTATACTTGCTAGTATAGTAGCTGAATGTAAATGTAGCTCAAAATCAATCCGTGTTAAACCTAGGTAAATGTTGTAGTGTTAGCTCAGTTTATTACAACAATTTAAAAGCTAACTCTGGACAATGTTAATTCAAATTTTACATACAATTTTTGGGATATCTACACCCCACAGATAAAAATAATTCCTTGTGTATCTTGAAGTAAAATGTTTAGGGGCCCTTTATTAAAGACAGGGCCGGATTAAAGGACAGGCCCAGGAGGCATGTGCCTAGGGCCCGGAATTGTCAGGGGGGCCCTAGTGCAGCGTTAGGGGGGAGCAAACAGGGCAGCTGCCCTGGGCCCAAAAGAACCAGGGGGCCCCGCAGTCCAAACTTCTTGATTGAACTCCTACATTGTTCTTTTCAGAGGGGCCCCGACAAGCTGCCGGCGGATGCCCTGAAGTTTTCCCTCTGCCGCGATCTGCCCTGTCGGAAACCCTCTGAAAAGGACAATTTTGGCTGCAAGGGAGAAGCAATCTCTTGCCTCGCCTCCTCCTGTACTGTCAGAACGCCTCATCTTTCCCCCCAAGATATTCAGCAGTTTTCCTTCCTCCCTTCTCAGCTAAATTGGCTGGCAGGCAGGCAGGGCCGGCGTTAGGGGGGAGCAAGGAGAGCAGCTGTCCCGGGCCCTTGCCTTCTCTTTTGAGCCGCAATGGTCGTCTGCTTTCCCCCTGCTTCCCCGATGTGGCAGGCCCACAAGCCTTCTTCCAACCCTCCCCTCCCCCGACGTCAATTCTGAAGTTCCGGGCCAACCAGGCAGCGATTGGCTGGCCCAGAACTTCCTCTCCGACGTCAGAATTGACGTCAGGCAGGAAGGCTTGTGAGCCGGTCACTTCAGGGAAGCAGGGGGAAATCAAGGGCTGTGGCTTGGCGAAATCAGCAGAAGCGGCGGTGAGAGAAAAAGAAAGAAAGGGGAGGGGCAGGAAAAAAGAAAGCCTGAAGGAAAGAAAGGGGCAGGGAGAGAGAGAGAAAGAAAAAAAGAAAGGGGAGGGACAGGGAGAGAGGAAGAAAAAGTTGGACTCATGGAGGGACAGAGAGAGATGTTGGTTGGGATGAGGTCTGAAAGAGAGAAAGAAAGGATGCACAGTCAGAAGGAAGTGCAACCAGACTCATGAAATCACCAGACAACAAAGGTAGGAAAAATGATTTTATTTTCAATAGTGATCAAAATGTGTCAGTTTCTTCAAATGTACATCTGCTATATATATATATTTTGCAGAGTATTAGGGAGCTATGTGTCATTGATTCTGTGGTGTTTCACTGTTTGCAGTTTGGCTTTTTGGCGGTTCAGTTTAACCTTTATCTACATATTTCTATTTTTAGTTTATGATTACTTTTTCCATACTGGCTGAGGGTGTATCAGTGTTCTATTGTATGAAAGACATGGTTTTCTGTTAGCGTTGACTGGACTTGTTTGGCGAAATGCAGCGAGCATGGTTCTTGGGAGCACCTTTAATAAAACTGATTTGAATCTCCTTATTTTCTGCCGATCTTCTTTTGTTTCACATTGGATTCTTTGGTGGACTGCTTGCCTTGTTGTTTCATTACAAGTTAACATACATGGAGTGGAATGTGCTAAAGCAGTGTTCTTCTACCGCCAGTCCATGGACCGGTGCCGGTCCGTAGAAATTTTCTAAAGTCCGCAGGGCCAGCACGTCTATCGGGCCGGCTTCCTGAGTGCTGCGCACAAAGCCATGGGAAAAGGCTCCTACGCGTGTCCTGCGCCTGACCCGGAAGCCTTCTCTCTGACGTCGCAACGTTGGAGGGAGGGCTTCCGGAGGGGGCATGGGACGCACCTGAGGAGCTGCTTCCCAAGGCTTTGTGGCAGCACTCAGGGATCTGGTGACGAAAGCCGGATGCTCGGCATTCAATGCAGAGGTCAGGGCCTTCCCCTGGCAGCCACTGACCGAGCCGGGCGCTAAGGCTTCTTCAACCCGCACACGTTCCCCTCGCCATCTCAAAGCACGAATAGCAATTTTCATTTTTGATTAGTGGGAGGTTAAAGGAAGGGGCCAGACTGTGCGCAACCCCAGGCCGCTGGTCACCTCGGCCCAATAAGTTCATAGGAAGCAGCTCTGCTGTGTTCTTGAGCTCTCCCTCCCCCAGTATGGAGCAAACTCCTTGACTGTGGCCAGGGAAGGGGTAATTTCCATTGGGTTTAGTACCCCTCCAAGTCATTTGGAATAGTTGGCTCTTAAGCATGTTAGAGCCGTGGCTCTCCCGCCCCAATGTATTTTCGCATGTTTTATATCCCGCTAATCCAAACTCGCACCCTTGATCCCAAATACATTGACCACGGCTTTCTGATTTCTGTACTGGCAAGGATAGCGACCCAGCGGTGATAGCTAGTGCAACTAGATAATAAGGAGGTGCGGCTAGCGAAGGGATGGAAGGGCCTTTGGGGGCGCCCGCTCAGGTTGATTTCCCACACGTGATGGTGTGTCCCTGAAAAATAAGATTTTTTTTTAATCATGGGGAGAGCGGGTTTACGCTAGCATTTACCGGGTACATTTTGCCCAGGATAATTGGAGTATAGATTTGATTTATGAGCTGATTACCCCTTGGATTGGCCTGAAGATAACACCAGGGGGGCAGGCCAGAAGGCAAGGCACAGCATGGAGGGAGAGAGACAACAACGGTAGGGGAAATGCTTTTATTTTATTTTTTTATTTAGTGATTGATTTGTCTTTTTTTTAATTTAGTGATTGTTTTGTCTGTTCAGAAAGAAATACATTTGTTTCTTTTCCTCTGGGGTTGTACTACTTCAGAGTCTTGCATCTTAGGGTTTGTTTGTAAATATTAGTACTTTTAGTTTTTGGTCCTGCATTTGCATGGGATTATCTGTTTTCTGGTAAGAATGAATGTTGAAAAGCATAGAGTGTGTTTTAATTTTGTGGTTAATACAATTATATTGTGGGTATATATGAAAAATGAATGGAAAAAATGGTACAATTAGTACTATTATGAGGGTGGGGTCTGGGATGAGATGGGCACGACTTAGCCCAGCGTTCTTCAACTGCCGGTCCGCAGACCAGTGCCAGTCCACAAAATAATTATTTTATTTCCGCCGGTCCATAGGTGTCAAAAGGTTGAAGAACACTATACTAGAGGAGTTACAGATTTGGTTGTTTATACATACATATGTGTTACAGTTGGTTAACGTAGAGTGAGGCAGTTGAGAGGCGTTGTAAACATGGTTATTAATATAGACATATTTTGGATAGTATTACTGCTTTACAATATATTTGCACACTTTTATATATGTATGGAAAGGGTTCAGAATGAAAGTACTGGGTAAGTAGGTGGAAAGGGAAGGAAGGGGGATTTGTTCAGAGATGTTTGGGGGTGGCATAGAAGAAAAACTGTGCACTGGTATGCTAATCTTTGTTTGTTTTGAATAAAAAAAAAGAAAGAAATACAAGTGGAAATAAAGAAGTAAATAAGAAAACAGATAAATAGGCAAAAGGAAGGGCAAAGCCAGGGGGGCCCAGTGTACTTGTGTGCCTAGGGGCCCTCAAATAATTAATCCTGCCCTGATTAAAGATTAGCATGTGCTAACAGACAAAGTAGCCTACAGGTATAAAATAGGATGTTTAGCATTTAGGGCACACTAAGGGCTCCTTTTATCAAGGTGCGCTACGGGGGTTAGCGTGTTGGACATTTCATCACGCGCTAACCCCCGCGGCAGCCTAAAATCCTAACGCCTCATCAATGTAGGCGTTAGGTACCAGCGCGGCAGGCGGTTTAACGTGCGGTATTCCGCACGTTAAACCGCTACCGCGCCTTTGTAAAAGGACCTCTAAGCTTTGTAAACGGGCCCCTTAGATCATTATCATCTATAAAATTCACTCATACGTCTGAGATTGCAGACACCAAGGGCCAGATTAAGTAAATGGCGCTCAAATTTAGGTGTAGGAAAAAATCCACATTAACTGCTATTCTATAAAGGGTGCTCTGGGATGAGCTCCCTCTAAAGCAGTGCATCTCAAACTGTGTGCTCCTGAGATTCCAAGTGTGCTGCAGCACACTGAGGAGGAAGAGAGGCGCCTGCCAGCTGACTTCCCTATGCAGTATAGCACCAGTGCTACCCGATTCGCCAAACACCCGCATGTTTCCCCCTTCTCTCTAGGATCCTCCGGCTTCCCCCCTGGTCTCCCGGTCTCACCTTTAAAGCTAATTACAACAGCCTGCAGAGGATCGCCAGTAGGTAAAGTGATTTTATTTTACATATAGTGATTGAAATGTTATTTTTGAGAATTTATATCTGCTGTGTATATTGTGTGTATATGAAAAATGAATGGGAAAAACTGCATTATAATTAGTAAAGGGGGTGGGATCTGGGGCAGAGCTTGGGAGGTCTGTGGTTGGGGTACTAAGTTGATATTTGTTAGACTTAGGGGGTACTTAGCTTGAAGTAGTTGAGAAACACTGCTGTAGGCAATCAGCTGGCGCCAGTGCCTCACCTTCTCTTCGGCCCTCTTCCCTGCTAGCACCCCCTACTGGTGTCTCAGGGCCCTTCTTGAGGGCCTCTGCACATGTGCGAACGTTGACGTGAAGATGTCACGCATATGCATGATGTTATCACGGCAACGTCCGCTCAACTTCTGGGCGCCTTTAGTGTGCTCCAGCTCGAGAAAGTTTATCATGGATGCCTGTGGTCAATTTTGGTGTGAGAACTTACACCTGCTGAAACAGAGTAAATACTAACACACAAATTGGGTGTGTATGTGTAACCCCAGTATTCTGTTAACACTGCACTGAAATATTTGGAACACCCCTAACTCACCCATGCCCCTCCCTTGGCCACGCCCCTTTGAATGGCACATAGGCAGATCTGCATTTAAATCCAAAGTAATAATAATTAATATCAATAATTGATCCTTAACAGAATTTGTGCAGATCTCAGGATTTCCCTAAAATCTGAGTCACCTTTACAGAATCCGGGGGTAAGCACTTTAAGATAAAATGACACGAAGAACCAGAGAAAATTCCAGCAAAACCCCATTTCAAGAATAATTCACTATTACCTGGCCCGTGTAACAGTACTGATGGATACAACGGTCTTTGCGTTACTTGATACACCAGATGATTAGCTGTGGCATGAAATTCGTTTCTCATCTGCCACAAACAAACCCTTTAAAAATAGAAGAAAACGAAAAGGACTGAATCACAAAGTTTCTACAAATTGTCAAGAGAGTAATGCATGTTAGGGAAAAGAGGAGTGTACAAAACGCGTATTCAAAAGAGAAGGTCCTCCTCGGGAAAGAAGAACCCCGCTCACCGGCCTCGCACCAGTGCCCTCCTCAGCAGCCTCAGCGTCGCCATGTTTCTGTTTATCCTTTAAGAAGGACCCGACTCGCCGCGGCTGTCCCGGAGAATGCCTGCACGGAAGAAACGAAGCCGTCAGGGCTCGCGGCTCAGGGAGCGCTTTTGCAGGGTATTTTTTTCTTCAGTAGTGGGAGAGCGTAGGTTTGCATAGTCGGGAAAGGGTAAAACGCGGACCTCACGTCCTTAAAAATCTGAGGTCCGTGCCACTTTTAGTCTCAGCATAGGGAGGGGAAAGCATTAGGATCCGTCAGAGCTAAAGTGTCACATAGAGCCATAATCTATGCTGAGACTAAAAGTGGCACGGACCTCAGATTTTTAACGACGTGCAGTTAAGATCCGTGAGGTCCGTGTTTTACCCCTTCCCTGCATAGTCTGCTGGGAAAGGAGGTAAAGAGAGCAGCGGATAGGATCAGCCCTATAATCAGATTCAGAGAGCACTTTATTTTGTGGATGGCAGTGTTACGCATAGGCAGCATAAGTTAGCGATGAGCTTTAAGCTGTATGCGAGTGTGTTATAGGGAAATACTTTTGAAACCAATAGGAGAAAATTTTTTTTCACTCAGAGAATAGTTAAGCTCTGCTGGAATGCATTGCCAGAGGTTGTGGTAAGAGCATAGTGTATCTGGTTGTAAGAAAGGTTTGGACAATTTGCTTGAGGGAGGAAAAGTTCATAGGCTGTTATTGAGAAAGACATGGGGGAAGCCACTGCTTGCCCTGTATGGGTAGCATGCAGTGGCGTACCTAGGGGGGGGCGGGCCGCCCCGGGTACCAGCCCTAAGGGGGTGTTCCCGGCCTTGCCGTTCAGTCCCCCGCCACCCCCGAAGGACCGCTCGCCCCCCTGGCCTCCCCGTACCACCTATGAACAGCCGCAGCAGGATCGCGAAGTCAGCGTCAGCATCCCTGCGCTGCGATCCCGCCCCTCCTCTGACGTCAGACGTCGGAGGCTGGGGCTGGCGGGCTCGGAGTGGCGCGCGGAGTTACGGTGCAACCCGGCTCCCACTGTCCTCGAGCTCTCCTCTGCCCGCGTTTTGCCGCTGCCGTTCCGTTCCCCGTCCCTCCTCCCCTCCCCCGCCCCACTCCGACTCTCAGCCATGGTCATGGCGGATGGTCAGAGGCACTTGCAACGGGGGCCCGTGCGGGTGGGCTTCTACGACATCGAGCGCACCCTGGGAAAGGGCAACTTCGCCGTAGTGAAACTGGCCAGGCATCGCATCACCAAGACCGAGGCAAGTAGAAGCGGCGAGCCCCGGCGGTAGGGGGCGGAGGGCGGAAGCAGGTCGCCCCTGCAAAATGCGTTTGGGGGTCAGGAAGTTGGGGCGGGCGGGCAGGCAAGCAGGCTTTCAAGGGGGAGGGGGTGACAGGCAGGCAGGCAGGCCTTCAAGGGGGGACAGGCCTTCGGGGGGGGGTGTAGGACTTTGGGGGGGTGCAGACCTTCAAGGGGGTGCAGGCCTTCAAGGGGGGAAAGGCAGGCAGGCCTTCAAGGGGGGGATAGGCCTACAAGGGGGGGGGGACAGGCCTACAAGGGGGGGGACAGGCCTTCAAGGGGGGGTGCAGGCCTTCAAGGGGGGGACAGGCCTACAAGGGGAAGGGACAGGCGTTATGTTATGTTTGGAATAATGGTTACATATATGAGGTTCAATAAAAGAAAATTTTCACTGCCTGTTTCTATTCTGACCATTTATTCCATTTCATGGTTATTGCAAAAAAAAAAAAAAAAAATTTTTTTACATGGGGGGGGGGTGTGTCAAAAAATGATGGGCCCCGGGTGCCACATACCCTAGGTACGCCACTGGTAGCATGGAATATTGCTACACCTTGGGTTTTGGCCACCTACTAGTGACCTGGATTAGCCACTGGGCTTGATGGACCATTGGTTTGACCCACTAAGGCTATTCTTATGCGTTGAGTTCACAGATCTGTGATTTTTACAAAGCATGGATGGCATTCAAGTTGGAACAGTGGTAGTTTATTTAAATACTTTAAAATCAAGATCAACAAATGTGTTGTAGATAATAGTCAACATTGGGGAAGAAAGGTATTAAAGAGGAGGGGTGCGAGCATAGGGCCCTGGGGGGGGACACACCTGACTTGAGGCTTTCCCTCCCATGGCAACTGAGCAGAACATAAGAATAGACTTACTGGGTCAGACCAATGACCCATCAACCCCAGAAGCCTGTTCTCACGATGGCCAATCCAGGTCCCTAGTACCTGGCCAAAACCCAAGGAGTGGCATAGAGCAAATTGGGTCTAAAATGGATGTTTCCATAGGACTTGAAGAATATATGAAAAGGCCTACCACAGGCTAACTTAATGTCTATCTTCAATATTAGCTGTTCCCATATAGAACAAAATAAGCTACTATCTTTTTCTAAACAGTAGATTTACTTGAAGTAAGAGACAGGCGTATCATAATCATGGGTGATCAGATCATAGGACCTCTTATAATTTCCATATTATTTCAGGTCCATATCCAACTCCAAATTTTAATCACCTACGCCTGTCCCATCCTACCTGCCTCACCTATTTTGTGTAAAAAAAACCCCAAAAACTACAGAACTACATCTGCAGGTATGTGCATGTCATTCTGGGTAGGATGGTTATACAATAAGTGAGTCATCTTCTTGGTTTACGAAAACCCAAGGAGTAGCAACATTTGATAGAATGAAGTCTGCCCACCGCAGTGAAGGTCTGGAACATTGAGTTTGCACTCATTTAGAGGGTCTCCAGCACTGAGTGAACACTCCTCTTTATCTGGTTGAAAATCTGAGCACTCATTTGCAGAAACTTCCATGTGATTAAGTGTGTACTGAGGGATAGGACAGAGGTAGAGATATAGATACTCAATTGAGTATACTTTCATTTTACCATCTCCCTACCCGTCATGAGTGTCCACTGCAGTGAAGGACTCCAGCTGTGCACACTCAATGAGTATGCACTCTATAGGTCAGCTGAATCAAAGGTAGCCAGCCTGAGTATGTGGTACAGGGAGGGAGAGCTATATCTCAACCATATAGAATGAAGTCTGCTTTGAGTGAGAGCTCACTGAGTGGCTGAGAATCTGAGCATTCATTTGCAGAAGCTTCCATATGATTAAGTATGTACTGAGGGAGTGGGACAGAGGTAGAGATATAGATACTTGATTGAGTTTACTTTCATTTTACCATCTCCCTACCAGTCATGAGTGTCCACTGCAGTGAAGGACTCCAGCTGTGCGCACTCCACAGCATTAAGTAAACACTCCTCTTTATATCTGGCTGAGTAGGAGTCACGTGATGTGCTGAGCCGAGTGAGACGTGCTTCACTCGTGCTCCGGGGCCCCGAATCCCTCAGCATCGTTTTGCTCATCTTGGCCAGCCCTAGCTCTGCACTGAACCTTCGGGGAGGTTTATAGACCATTTTTTACAGATGCCTAGCCCGGTTATGAGCACTAAATCGAGCCGCACGGTAAAAGACAGGGAGACACGATCGGCGCGACCCGAGTCTAAGATGGCGGCATGGGACTTGGGTTCCGCGCTTCCCCTGTCGGAGGCCCACATTGCGGCATTGTCGGCTTCGGTAGTGCGGGCGCTGGACTCCCGATTCGACCTTCTCTCTAGCCAGCTTACCTCTCTTGAATCCCTTTTGGGGGAAACGACTCGGCGGACGGGGGAATTGGAGCATCGCGTCTCAGGGGTTGAGGACACGTGCTCTTCCTCAGCGGCGGATCTGGCCTCCCTGCGTGCACAGCTTCAGAGACAGGCGGAAAAGATTGAAGATCTCGAGAACCGCTCGAGGAGGGATAACATCCGCCTGGTTGGTCTGCCTGAATCAGTTCCTGACTCTCGTCTCCTTTCCTCCGTGGAGTCTTGGCTTCAGCAGGCGTTGCCGCTTCCAGCAGGGGTTGGGCCCTTGAAGCTTGACCACGCTCACGGCCTGGGCCGGCGTACGGATGATCGTGAACGAGCCCGAGTCACCATCTTCAAAGTCCATAATTCGGCGGTGAAGTCTGAACTTATGCGGCAGTACCGGCAGAAGCGGAATACTCTCTCCTATGAGGGTATCCCTGTACGTCTGTTCCAGGACTATTCACCTGCCTTACAAGAACGTCGACGGCACTTCTCCCGGGTGTGCTCGGCTCTTTTTGATAAGAAACAGCGGTTCCAGCTCCTCTATCCGGCGCAACTGAAGGTTTGGACTCCAAATGGTTGGCGCCTGTACGCCACGGCGGAGGATGCCCAGGCCTATCTGGATTCCCTATCGGGAGAAGCGGGACCCTCATTGGCTACCTGAGTCCTGAGGCAGAGTTGGTGTATGGAGCTGTTCTCCTTTACTTGAGTGGCTTTGTTCTATTTAGCCATTGCTGGCCTTTTGAGCTTTACTACTGCTTGCCTCCTATTTTGGTCTTTAGCCTCCTGGACTCTGCTGACCATTACATCTCACTCAGAGTTTGGGCTGCTTCGTGGCCCACTCATGTTACATCTTATGTTTCCTCTACAATTTGTTATCATTGTGGTTGCATATCTGGCTTTGCAGTTTAATATTTTCCAGTTTCTGTTCAGGATATTGCTGCTTGTTTTTTTGGGGGGGCCTTAGTTGGTTGTAGGTGTTCTTAAGGGTTGAATGGATGTTATGCCTATGGGGGGAGCTGCTGTCCTGTTTGGCTCTGGGGTTTATCTCCTCTTGGTGGGTTGGAGTATGTTAGTGGGGGTTGTGTTCCCATTTGGGGTGTGGACTGGGTGTGTATGGCTGGGAGTAGGTGATAGGGGGGAGTATCTGTGTGTTTGAGAGTTGGTGATTTCTCGTTTTCATCATCTGTACCAGTGGGGCTGATTGTACTATTTATGCTTCAATTACATGCCACTTTAGGGGGTCCTTTGGTGACCCTTTCAGGCCCGCTGGCTATTGGGCTATGTTACTCCCCGTGTTCGGGGGTCATTCTGCTTCTTAGCTTCGCTCTCCTATGGCTTCTCCCGGTGTGTGTGCTGGATGGATGGGTTATTCTGCGTGTCCGTGGTGTGGATGGAATTGAGGGATTTGGGGCCCTGACTGCATCTTCTGTGACTCTATCTCTGTTCCACGTATGTGGGACGGGGTTTTCATTTTGGTTGGGTTCTTGGAGGGTTTGTTCCTGGGGGGTGGGGGGGGGGTTTGGGGGAAAAGGAGGGGTTGGGTGGGTGGATTGGGAGTTGGTGGGGTGGGTTCATGGGGGTGGGGGGTCCTCCTGTATATTTGCTCAATAAGTTTGATATGTTTCAGTGTTGGTCTTTTCTTTATTTGGAGATTCCTAATGCTCTGGGGGAGGCTGGGCCCTTGGGGTAGTTTTCACCTGCTTTTCCTTTTCTGGCATTGCCTCCTTCCTGCTTTTCAGCTATGAGTACCCCTTTTAGAATTGCCTCTTGGAATGTTGGGGGGGATCACGTCACCTGTCAAGAGATCCAAAATACTTGCTGCCCTACAACGCTACCGGTCTGATATTGCTTGTCTACAGGAAACTAGATTGACTGATGCAGAACATCTTAAGTTACGTCGTTCTTGGGTGGGGGAGGTGTTTTTTGCTTCCTCTTCGGGTCGTCATGGGGGTATTGCTGTGTTGGTCCGTAAGTCTTCGCCTATAGGCGTCCAGGTTCTTGATAAGTCGTCTGACGGTCGCTTCTTGCTTCTTCGCCTTACTTTGGGTGGTCGTTCCTATCTTTTCCTAGTGGTTTATGGCCCTAACTCGGGAGAATCGGCCTTCTTACAACGGTTGCTTCACCTTCGCTCTCGTTTTCCTGATGATCCTCTGCTTCTTCTGGGAGATTTTAACTTGGTAATGCACCCGGCTCAGGATAAAACCGGCTCTCCTTCCTCTTTGTTGGGTTCTAAAAGTCATCTTCTCTCCGACTTTTGTGACTCTCTTTCGGTTGTGGACCCTTGGCGTCTTCTACACCCGGAAGTTCGTGACTATACCCATCTCTCTCGTGCCCATGGTACCTGGTCCCGTCTGGACTATATTTTCTTGTCTTCCTCTATGTTTCCTTCTGTTCACTTGGCTGAGATCGGACCTCTGTCTATCTCGGATCATGCCCCGATTTGGGTTGATGTTTCCTTGGATTCTACGTACCTCCGCGCGTCGTCCTGGCGGTTTCCATTCTATCTTGCTCAGGATGCGGAATTTCGTGCCTTTTTGCAGACCCAATGGGAGAACTATTCTACGAATAATGCTTCCCATATGGATGATCCTATCTTGTTTTGGGAGGCTGGGAAGACGGTGATTCGAGGTCATATCATTTCATTTTTGTGTGCTCGTAACAAGCGTATTAACCAGGGGATCGTTACTCTAGAACGAGCCTTACGTTTGGCGAAGCGGTCCTTTTCTCTCCACCCTTCTCAGGAGACTCGAGACTGTTATCTGTCTACTCAGGTGGCCCTGAACTCCCTTCTCCATTCTCGTTCCCAAAAATGCAAAGCCTTTTATCAACATCGTTTCCTTCGTTACGGTAACAAACCCGGCCGCCTTATGGCTCGTTTGGTTAATACTGCGACTGGCAGGAAGCCGATTTTATCTCTGCGAACCCGGAACGGTGGGGTGGTGTCTCAGACTTCTGAGATCTCCGGAGTCTTATTTGATTTCTTTCGTCAGTTATATGAAGCTCCGGATGACGCTTCTTTGGAGATGATGTCGGACTATCTTCACTCTTCCGGGTTGCCTCGTTTGTCAGCGGCTGCGATTTCCTCTCTCAATAGTCCGTTTCAGGCAGTTGAATTGGAGTCTGCTATTAAATCGCTCCACTCTGACCGGGCTCCGGGCCCAGATGGGTTCTCGGGTGACTTCTATCGGCTCCTTTCTCCTACACTTTATGGACCTTTATTGGCATATTTTGATGCCGCTACTGTCCGTGGTTCTTTTCCGCGTTTTGCGAACGAGGCCCTTATTACCTTACTCTTGAAGCCTGGTAAGGCTGCTGATTTGCCGGAATCTTATCGCCCCATTTCATTGATCAATGTGGACCTCAAACTCTTCGCTCGTATGTTGGCTGATCGTCTTGCTCCTCATTTACCATGGCTTATACACGAGGACCAGGTAGGTTTTGTTCGGGGCAGACAGTCTGTACACAATGTCCGCAAGGTACTTCTTGCTCTTGCTCAGTGTTAATCTCGCCAAATTCCGACCCTGTTTGTCAGCCTGGATGCTTCTAAGGCGTTTGATAGCATTCACTGGTCCTTCTTGTTTCGTACCCTGGAGTATGTGGGGCTCGGTGGGTTCTTTCTGGATGCCGTGCGTTCCCTCTATTCCAATCCCTTGGCTTCCTTGCTTGTTAATGGGACTCGTTCTGACTCTTTCCCTATTCTTCGTGGTACCCGACAGGGTTGCCCTCTCTCCCCTCTTTTGTTCCTTCTTTCTTTGGAACCGTTGTTATGCACTCTTCGGGGGTTCGCGGAGGTCCGAGGTCTCTCGGTTGGTGACTTCGAACTTAAGACGCTGGCGTACGCGGATGATATGTTTTTAATTCTTACCCGACCTGAAGATTCTCTCCCGGCGGCTTTGGATCTCATTTCTGAATTTGGTTTTTATTCAGGGCTATCTCTCAACTTAGATAAATCCTTGGCTTTACCTTTTCCACCAGATTTACGAACTTCGTGGAGGGGTGTTTTCCCTCTTTGTTGGGCTGATTCTGCTTTGCGGTACTTAGGGGTTAATATTCCGCTAGACTTATCTAGTTTGTACCGGCTGAATGTAATCCCGTTGTTTCAGGCATTACAGAATAGGTTGCACCTTTGGGAGACTCTTCCTTTCTCACTTTTGGGTAGAGTGCACCTGTATAACATGCTTCTGGTCCCCTGTTGGCTTTATGTTTTTCAGGTCCTTCCCCTTTATTTGACATTTCGTGATGAGCGCCGCTTGGAACGACTGGTCCAGAAATTTCTTTGGGCCGGTAAGAGGCCTCGTTTGACTTATAAGCGGGCGGCGACTCCCTGGTATAGAGGGGGTTTGGGCTTATTGAATCTCCGCTATTTGAGTTGGTTGTGGAATGAGGCATATTAACGATCTTTTTAGGGGTACTTCAGCGTTTACTAACTCAGCTCTGGAACTTTCCTGCTTTTCTTCTACTCATTTTAGTGTCTATCTTCATTCTATCCCTTCTCTTGAACCTGAGTCTCTTTCTATGAAAGCCTTACATCGACCCTTGCGGAAGGTTTGGCGTTGGGTCTGTAAATTTCACACTCTTTCTCCTTCTGTCTCCCTTCCTGCCTATTCGTTTTAATGGTTCTTTCTTACCTGGGATTGATGGGCCGAGTTTTGCTCAGTGGGAAACAAAGGGCATTCACTATCTATTTCATTTGGTTACTGATGCAGGCACCCCTAAATCTTTTGCTCAGTTGCGAGCAGAATTTGATCTCCCTCTTACTGACTATTTTGCTTACATGCAAATCCATCATTACATTTCTTCCTTACCTTCTAGCTCCTTGCAGGCCGCCTGTCATGAGACTTTGTCTACGGCCTTTACCCTTGGTTCTCAACAACCGGTCCCCCTCACGTTTCATCATCGCCACTTGAAGGATGAATGCCCTTTGTTTGACCACTCTTGGCTGCAAGATGCTTGGTCAGGTGATCTTGCTGTTGATTTGCCTTCTGATATCCTCCTTCAGGCTGTCCGTCGACTGCCTGCTTTTCGCAAATACACTACCTTTTGGGAGCAGCATTTTAAATTGATTTTTCGTTTATATGTTTCTCCTAACAGGGCATATTTGGCTCACTTCCGTCCCCATGCAGCCTGCCTTCGTTGTCAGGCTCCGGAAGCCAGCTTAGGTCACATGTTTTGGACTTGTCCTCAGGTACAACTTTTTTGGACTGCTATATTTGCTTTTGTGGAGAATCTTTGGCATGTCACTATTCGCAGTTCCCCTTTGCTTTTGTTTGGGACTATTCCTCATTACTTTCCACGTTCCAAGGGAGTTGCAGCTTTCCTCAAGTGGCCTATTCTGATTGCTCTGAAATGCATCCTTCTGAAATGGCTTGAAGCTGAGACTCCAGACTATTCCCTTTGGAGGAGCCGCATGATTGCTCTTTTGATGTGGGAGCACAGGGATGTGACTGATTTGTCTTCTCGCCAGGGTCGTCTTTTCCAGACCACTTGGGAACCTTTCTGGAATACTTTGACCCCTCTGGCTCGTAGCCGGATACTTAATTGAAGCTTTTGTTTGTACTTACCTTTGTGTGACTTTTTCTGTATAGTTTGCTATTCTGATTCTTTGTTCATTTGTGTTTGGAAGGAGGACCCAGGGGTGGGTATGGGGGGGGTGTTTTGGTTGGGGTTTGTGGGGGTTCTTTTGGGGGATATTTCAAACTTTTGAGCTGATTTTGTACTTTTGTGTTACCTTGCTGTTTTCTTGATTGCTCAATAAAATATATTTGACCATAATATCTGGCTGAGTATTCATTTGCAAAAGCTTCCATATGATGAAGTGTGCCCTGTGAGAGTGGAGCAGAGGGAGGGACACACACTCAGTTGAGTGTGCATTTCTCTTAATATCTGTCTCTATCACTCATTGAGTGCATACTCAGATCTTCACTGTGATGAACACTCATGACTGGTAGAAAGACAGATGTACATGTCAGCCAAATTGAAGGAATCCTGCATGAGTGCAAACTCATTGACTGCTAAGGGGAGTGCACACATTACTTGAGTCCTTCAGTAGAGCTGCCAATTGCATAGAAGCATCTGCAAATGAGCGCTCATGTAAGCCAGATAAAAAGGAAGTCTGCATGAATGTGCACTCACTGAGTGTGTGAGATCTACCTGTGCCCATACAGGCTTCCTTTTAGGCAGTTGAATTTAATGATATCCCTACTAACCACAGTTTCCTATAGCCGATAACCTCAAACCAAGTACATCTGTGTGAGGCTTGAGAGGGTTATCAATCATACACGAGTGCACCTTCAGACTGACTGTGCTTTGATAGGGTTATTAAACATGATAGACATATAGGAACCTGAGAATTAATTTCTGCTGAATAGAAACACAGGCTTCTTTCTATTCAGCTGATATGTGCCTAGGGGTTCTAACCATTCACTGGAGGCCAGCAGATCTCTCTCCTTACCAAGTCAGTTGTATTGTGAAGATACAGATAGAGGTAGAGATAGGTTTTTTAGATAGAGTATGGATAGAAGGATAAAAGGGATCAAAGGGCTTAGAAAAGGATCACATTACAGGTCATGGGCCTGATGGGCCTCCGCGAGTGCGGACTGCTGGGCGCGATGGACCTCTGGTTTGACCCAGCAGAGGCAACTTCTTATGTTCTTATGATTGAGATGGCTTCCTGGCTGTTATGGATCTAGCTTTGACCTGTATCAAGATCTGCTCAAAAGCTTCCCTGTGACCTACAAGGCAAGTGACTCCAGTCTGATGTAATAGCTTGGCTTCTTGGTTCCAAAATCCATCATTTTGGTAGCTTCTGTCAGCCTGTTTGCCAATCCTTAGATCTTAAGCTAGAGGAAAAGAATGTCTAAAAGCTTAAAAGCATTAAAAACTAAAGAAAAGTTTTCAGCATTAAGTACAATGTAGGAATACCCCACAAGAAACACACACACAGTCTTAGTCGGGAAGAGGCGCTCCAAATGAATGGTCTCTCCTCCTTTTTATTGAGAATCATAGCTCCATTAATTACTTAGTTAATGCTCTGCAAGGTTATAATTTCATAATGCATTTACAGTGAGGATTAGACCAAGGTAGCTTATTGTTTATCTATTTCATGTGCTTCTCAAAGCTACTATTTCACATGACATATGAATACATAAAGCAATGTTACTTACCGTAACAGTTGTTATCCAGGGACAGCAGGCAGCTATTCTCACTAGTGGGTGATGTCATCAGACAGAGCCCCGGTACGGACGTCTCACAAGCACGTGTTGCTTGTAGAAACTTAAAAGTTTCTAGATGCCCGCACCGCGCATGCGCCGGTGCCTTCCCGCCCGGAGGTCCGGGCGTGTCTCCTCAGTTCAGGTAGCTAGCCTGAGAAGCCAACCCAGGGGAGGTGGGTGGGACGTGAGAATAGCTGCCTGCTGTCCCTGGATAACAACTGTTACGGTAAGTAACATTGCTTTATCCCAGGACAAGCAGGCAGGTATTCTCACTAGTGGGTGACCTCCAAGCTAACCTCAGTGGGATGGAGGGGGAGTTGGCGACTTAAGAGAATAAATTTTTCAATACTGTTTGGCCAAACTGTCCATCCCGTCTGGAGAGAGTATCCAGACAATAATGTGAGGTGAATGTGTGAACCGAGGACCAGGTGGCAGCCTTACAAATTTCCTCGATTGGTGTTGATCTGAGGAATGCTACTGAGGCTGCCATTGCTCTGACCTTATGGGCTGTGACCTTACAAGGAAGTGATAATCCAGCCTGGGCATAGCAGAAAGAGATACAAGCCGCCATCCAATTAGAGATGGTGCGCTTTGATACGGGTCTTCCCAACTTATTAGGGTCGAAGGAGACAAAAAGTTGAGGAGTGGTTCTGTGAGGTTTGGTGCGATCCAGGTAGAAAGCCAGCGCACGTTTACAGTCTAGAGTGTGGAGGGCCGATTCTCCGTGGTGAGAATGAGGCTTAGGGAAGAATACTGGAAGTACAATGGATTGGTTGAGATGAAATTCTGAGACCACCTTAGGCAGGAATTTCGGGTGGGTGCGGAGGACCACCTTGTCATGATGGAATACTGTGAATGGTGGATCCGCCATCAGTGCCTGGAGTTCGCTGACTCTGCGAGCGGACGTAAGGGCTACCAGGAAAAGCACTTTCCAGGTGAGATACTTAAGAGGGGCCCTGTTGAGTGGTTCAAACGGGGGCTTCATGAGACGGGACAGGACTACATTGAGGTCCCAAACTACTGGGGGTGGTTTGAGAGGAGGGTTAACATGGAAGAGTCCTTTCATAAATCTGGCGACCACCGGATGGGCCGAGAGGGGTTTCCCTTGTAGGGGCTGGTGGAACGCCGCAATAGCGCTCAGGTGGACTCGTATGGATGTAGACTTGAGCCCGGATTGAGATAGGTGTAGGAGATAGTCCAGCACGGAGGATAAGGAAGCTCGTTGAGGTTCCTTTGATTTAGAAACACACCATGAGGAGAATCTAGTCCATTTCTGGGAGTAGCATTGTCGGGTGGCGGGCTTCCTGGAAGCTTCCAAGACCTCCCTCACTTCTTGAGAGAAGTGGTGAGGGGTTACGTTGAGAGGAACCAAGCTGTCAGGTGGAGAGACTTCAGGTTGGGATGAAGCAGTGATCCTTGATGTTGAGTAAGTAGTGAAGGAAACACTGGAAGTGGTACTGGTTCCCTGCTGCTGAGTTGAAGTAGGAGGGAGAACCAAGGTTGTCTGGGCCACCGAGGAGCTATTAGGATCATGGTGGCCTGTTCGAGTTTCAGCTTGACCAGAGTCTTCTGGATCAGCGGGAATGGTGGGAACGCATATAGAAATCGTTTCCCCCAGTTCAGTAGAAAAGCATCTGCCTCGAGGCGATGAGGGGTGTAGATCCTGGAGCAAAACTGAGGCAGTTTGGAGTTGTGGGGAGCCGCAAAGAGGTCTATCTGAGGCGTCCCCCACTGTGTGAAGATTTGGTGAAGGGGGCTGGAGTGGAGAGTCCATTCGTGCGGTTGTAGTAGACGACTCAGTTTGTCTGCTAAGACGTTGTTCTCCCCCTGAATGTAGACTGCTCTGAGGAGGGCGTTGTGGCGCACCGCCCAGTCCCAGACTCGTAGAGCTTCCTGGCAAAGGAGGGCCGAGCCCGTGCCTCCTTGTTTGTTGATATAATACATGGCGGCCTGATTGTCTGTGCGAATGAGGATTACCATGTCGTGAAGTAGGTGTTGGAAAGCTTGGAGCGCATTGAAGATGGCTCTGAGTTCCAGTAGATTGATTTGGTGTAGTCTTTCCGCACTGGTCCAGAATCCTTGGGTGCGGAGACCATCCAGGTGGGCCCCCCATGCATAATTCGACGAATCGGTTGTGAGAACTTTCTGATGGGGGGGAGAGTGCATCAGCAAACCTCTGGATAGATTCGAAGAGGTCATCCACCAAAGTAGAGACTGCCGAAGAGCAGGTGTGACTAAGATGTGTTTGGATAGTGGATCGGACGTCTGATTCCACTGTGATGCCAGGGTCCACTGGGGGATCCTGAGATGGAGTCTGGCAAAGGGTGTCACATGTACTGTGGAGGCCATATGGCCCAGGAGCACCATCAGTTGTCTCGCCGGTAGGGTTTGGCGAGTAGACACCGACTGGCAGAGATGAAGAAGAGACTCCATGCGTTGCAGAGGCAGGAATGCTCGGAGTCGGGTGGTGTCCAGGACCGCTCCGATGAAGGGGAGGGACTGGGTGGGTTGTAGATGAGACTTGGAAAAGTTGATCTCGAAGCCCAAATTCTGGAGGAAGTAGGTTGTAGCCAAGGCCGCCGAAGTGACCTCTGGGGCTGATGGGGCCTTGATGAGCCAGTCGTCGAGGTATGGGAACACCTGTAGACCCCTGTCCCGGAGTGCCGCGGCCACTACCACCAGGCACTTTGTGAAGACTCTGGGGGACGAAGATAGGCCGAATGGTAGCACTCGATATTGTAGGTGCAGATTTCCCACCCGAAATCTGAGGAACTTTCGGGAGGCCGGGTGAATGGGGATGTGAGTGTAGGCCTCCTTGAGATCCAGGGAGCATAACCAGTCGTTCTGCTCGAGGAGGGGGTATAGAGAAGCCAAAGTCAACATGCGAAACTTCTCTTTGACCAGAAACTTGTTGAGGGCCCGAAGGTCTAAAATGGGTCGCAGGTCGCCCGTTTTCTTCGGGACGAGGAAGTACCGGGAGTAAAACCCTCGGTTCAATTGGTCTGACGGGACCGGCTCGACAGCCCGAAGCTGAAGTAAGGTTTGGACTTCCTGAAGAAGAAGGGCGGTCTGCGTCGAGCTTGAAGGATACTCTCTTGGAGGATGGTCCGGGGGGACCCGATGGAATTGAAGGGAGTATCCTTCTTTTATGATGGTAAGGACCCATAGGTCCGTGGTTATGGCCTCCCATCGATGGTAAAAAAGATGGAGGCGGCCCCCTATGGGAGAGGCTGAGTGCAGAACGGTGTCGGTTATGCTCCCGGGAGGGGAGTCAAAAGGGCTGGGGAGCCTTAGGTGCAGCCGGTGGCTGAGGTTTTTGCTGAGACTTCTGGGGAGGTTGTCTCTTCGCAGGTTGTCTCGCAGCAGGCGTTTGTCTGGGCATGTAACGCCGCTGGTAAATCAGGGGTGGCCTGGAAGGTCGAGACTGTTGAGGTTTGGGTTTGGGCCGCAGGATGGATTGAAAAGATTTTTCATGATCCGACAGCTTCTTGGTAACAGTTTCGATAGACTCATCGAACAGGTCAGCTCCAGCACATGGTACGTTGGCGAGTCTGTCCTGGAGGTTGGGATCCATATCGATTGTACGGAGCCATGCCAGGCGACGCATGGCTACCGCGCTTGCGGCAGCACGTGCCGAGAGTTCGAATGCATCGAAGGAGGATTGCATCAGCTGGAGGCGTAATTGGGAGAGGGAGGCTACCACTTCCTCGAACTCGAATCGAGCTTGGTTGTCTATGAACGGAGTGAACTTGCGGAGCACCGGCAAGAAGAACTCCAGATAGGAAGAGAAAAAGAAATTGTAGTTCAGCACCCGTGACGCCATCATGGAGTTTTGATAGAATTTTCTACCAAATTTGTCCATCGTTCTCCCCTCTCGGCCCGGCGGTACAGAGGCGTAGACCTGGGAGGGATGAGAGCGTTTAAGAGAGGACTCGACCAGTAGGGATTGGTGGGAGAGTTGAGGGCCCTCAAACCCTTTATGGTGCACGATGCGGTATCGAGCATCGAGTTTGCTGGGAATCGCCGGTATGGAGTACGGTGTTTCGAAACACTGCATGAAGGTCTGATCCAGCAATTTATGCAGGGGGAGCCGAAGCGACTCCGTTGGAGGGTTAGGTAAATGCATGGTGTCCAGATACTCTTTGGAGTATCGGGAGCCCGTGTCAAGGGTCACATCCAGATCATCCGCCATTTGTCGGAGGAATGATGAGAAGGACAATTGATCCGCCAGCGTCGGTCTGTGGGACGGGCTGGAGGAGGAGGAGGCCTCCGGGTCCATGGACATCGGGGAGTGGCAAGGAGAATCGGGCACCGGTGTCTCCTCGTACTCCGGGCCCTCCGGAGGGGGCACCTCTGATGAGGAGTATCCCCTACGTTGCAGTTTTTTCTGCGGTGACACCTCCGAATGGCGTGAAGAGTGCCAGGATGAGTGTCTTGATCGGTGCCCGTCTCGGTGGCGGGACGGGGATCGGGATCGTCTGTGCATCGCATGGTCTCCCGAGGCCCCCAAGTGGTGGATAGGGCTGGAAGCGGTGGATCGCAACTGGGGTTGTGATGCGGATTCTTGCGATGCTACCCAAGTCTGGTAAGGAGTACGGAAGAACTCTTCCTGACTATGCCCAGGGCTTTGAGTATCGATTGGAGGTCTGGTCCCATGTTGGCGCGGAGGCGTAATGGGTTCTAATGGTGGCATATCGGTAAGCGAGGCTTGCCGCATGGGCATCGCCGCCCTCCCCCGTTCGTCCTCGTCGGTTTTCGAGGTCAAACGGCGTGGAGGAGGGGGAGGGGGCGGACCGCCCCTTTGGACCGGTACCGGGAGGTCACCCTGTATGGCAGCGATGAGCCCGGGTCCGATGGTCTGCATGAGCTCAACGAATTGAGCTTCCAGCACGGACCGTAGCGAAGCCGATAGGGAGGGATCCGCACCGAAAGGGGGTCCTCCTGCACGGTCATCGCGCTCCTTCGAGGCCGAGTGCTTCTGCTTAGTAGCTTTCGGCACTTTGATGACCACTGGTGGCACTGTGGAAGGAAGAGGTACCTGAACCGAGGAGACCGGGGCAGGCACCGACGTCGAGCTCGTGGATGGTGTCGGGATGAACGATGCCGGTTTCACCACACTCGATGCAGGAGGGGTCGATACCGGTTTCGCCCGAACCGGGGAGGTATCAGATGAAGTGGAGGCTGAGGGATCCTTAGCTGCGTCCATCTTGAACATCGATTCCCACAATAGGCAACGCCGCTTGAATGAGCGTGCCGTAAGGGTAGAGCAAGGCCTGCACGATTTCGGAATGTGGTCAGGGCCCAAACACTGCAAACAGCGCCGGTGAGGGTCCGTGAGTGAAATCGCGCGTTGGCACTTGCTGCACTTTTTAAACCCGGTGATTGGCCGGGACATAGGCCGGAAAATCTCCGCCGCGAGGTCGAAGCCAGTGGGCCTGAGCCACGTGGCCGGCCCGTTCGACCCGCCGGAGGAAATAATCTTCTTTTTTTTTTTTTTTTTTACTGAAAAAGAAAAGTACTGTTAACTGTAATTAAAAGAAAGCGAAAACGCGGACAAGGAAGGCAAATTTAACTGAATTCAGCTAGCGCATGATGAAGTTGAACTTCTCAGCTCCGCGGAAAGAAAAGAACTGAGGAGACACGCCCGGGCGGGAAGGCACCGGCGCATGCGCGGTGCGGGCATCTAGAAACTTTTAAGTTTCTACAAGCAACACGTGCTTGTGAGACGTCCGTACCGGGGCTCTGTCTGATGACATCACCCACTAGTGAGAATACCTGCCTGCTTGTCCTGGGATAATAACAGTTACAATAAAGTGATTCCCAATGTGTACATTTCTGATATGTCTCCAATCTTACTATGTAAACTTAAGCACTATTATAATAAAGTCTTTTAGAATGAAGAATCTAGACAATCTAGACAATGTAGACAATGTGTAATTCAGCTGAGAGAAATTGTCTCACAGCGTTACCACCCTTCATTCACACTTATGGTTTTTTTTTCATTTAATTTTTCACTGTTCCTCAGCGGGCCACCACACACTCAAGCGTTCTCATAGGGCATGGCTTTACGCTCCCACTCCTCATTGGAACCAGCATGTGTTTTTTTTATATATATATATATATACTTTTTGCGCTTACTTTATAAATAAATTATATATACTAAAAGTACTTAGCTTTTAGCGAGACGCTGTGCAGGGGAGTTTGTGTGAGTACACCGACATGTTTCGCCCGTGCAATCTTACTATGGCATGTGACAGTCCAAAGGTTAGAATGCATACTTCTTAAGCTTTCTTGATTAGCCTTAAGTCAAGGCCTGCTCAGGCAGTCTGATTGTTGCCCATATAAGGGATGCTTAAACAAGATAAGGAAATAAGGGTAAATGTGTGTCAGGTTAATATGTGACAGGAAAGGAGGAGAAATGCCTCAGCATTCTGTCACAAGGTGCAAATCTTGTCCTTGCTTAGAATGTATAGTGGCAGGAGGGAGAGGGAATAAGAAACAGGGCCTCAGATCCAAACACAGGCCTAGATCCGCACACAGGGCCTAGGTCAGTGTGCCGACCTGGCCTGTGTTCAGAACCGCCTGTGTTCTGATGCCCTGGATCAGAACTTATCAGATCTCCATCCCTACAGTACAAGCAGAAACCCTAGGTCTCCAAATATGTACTTGTGGGAAGAGATACAAGATCTGCTCTGTGAAGTTCATTTGGAAAAACTGCTCTGGGACAATTTCCACAAGAGCTTTTCTGATTGGAAATCAAGCTTGAACCACAGCAATCCTTGCTTCATTCATGAGTCCTGCAAGTTCAGATTTAAGATCTTACTGTGGTTATTTTCCTTAGAGCTATCTCCATTGACCACTACCATCTGTCGTCTTCCACTTAAACAGTTCCTAACCCAGCCCGTCACTTAGGGGCCCATCCCTAGAGCACTCAGTTTATTTATTAGATGTCTGTGTGGTACACTGTTAAAGGCTTTGCTAAAATCTAAATACACCACATCTAATGCACTCCCTCTACCTAATTCTCTGGTGACCCAGTCAAAGAAATTGATCAGATTTGTCTGACAAAACCTACCTCTAGTGAACCCATATTGCCTCTGGTCCTGTAATCCACAGGATTCCAGAAGCTTCACCATTCTCTGATTTAGAAATGTTTCCATTAATTTGCTTACCACAGAAGTCAGACTTACTGGCCTGTAATTCCCTACTTCTTCCTTACTTCCACTTTTGTGTAGAGGAACCACATCTGCCCTTCTGCAGTCCTCCGGTACCACTCCCGACTCTAGAGAAGCATTGAAAAGGTCAGTCAGCGGAGCCACCAGAACTTCCTTAAGTTCCTTCAGCACCTTCAGATGTACACCAAGCAGCTCCATCGCTTTATCTACCTTTAATTTAGCTAGCTCCTCATGAACACAATCCTCTGAAAATCAATCGGGGTCTATCACTCCACCATCCCTATTTGCATTTGTCTTCTGCGGTCCCGCTTCCAGATCTTCAGCTGTGAACACAGAACAATTTGTTAAGCAATTCAATCTTTTCTTTATCAGCTTCTACATATTCCTCCCCTTCACTTTTGAGTCTCACAATGCCACTTTTGTACTTCTTCCTATCACTGATATGTCTAAAAAATGTTTTGTCTCCCCATTTTACCACATCAGCTATTTTTTCTTCCATTTGTATCTTTGCTTTCCTGTCTTCTCGACCAGCTTCTTAACTTTTCCAGAAATTTTTGCCTGTCTTCCTCTTTCTGTGATCTTTTGTAGTTTATGAAAGCTAACCTCTTATTCCTTACCTTCTCAGCTACTACTTTTGAGAACCAAAGTGGCCTTCTATTCCTCGTACTTTTACTTATTTGCCTCAGAAAAAGATTTGGCGCCCTTACAATAACTCCTTTCAGTTTTGCCTACTGCATTTCCACTCCTTCCAGAGTTCCCAGCCAGACAATTCCTTGACGTAATCCCCCATACGAACAAAGTTAGTTTTTTTAAGAGTCTAGCATCTTTGATTTTGAATGAGCCCTCTCTATACCCATCTTAATATTAAACCGTACCATGCAGTGATCACTGGATGCCAGATGATCACCCACTGTAACATCAGAAACACTTTCCCCATTTGTAAGCACTAAGTCCAGTATGACTCCATTCCACGTAGGTTCCATTACCAACTGCTGGAACAGTTCTCCTTGTAGAGAATCTAGGATCTCCCTACTTTTAGAAGACCCTGCAATAGGGATACTCCAATCAACATCCAGCATGTTAAAATCACCTATTAGTAAAACTTCCCCTTTTTTAGACATACAGTGAAACCTCGGTTTGCGAGAAACGTAGTTTGCGAGTGTTTTGCAAGATGAGCAAAACATTTGCAAAATTTGTGACTCGCAAAATGAGCATTGACTTGCAAAACTAGCAGTCAAATACCTTCTTCCCACTGGGAGTGTGTCCTTGTTGCGAGGTGACTGGATCTGAGGAGGCGCCTTCCTCCGGAGATGGGACGGTGCATGCATTCGCTCGAGGCGGGGCTATTTCTGTGCAGCTCGCGCACCTGGTTTGAACTCCTGTACTTTGCACATTTGGAGCTCCGGGAGGAGGGGTCAGTGCATGCGTACAGGTTCGGCCAGTGCTGGTGGTGTTTATGTGGATAGCGCATGCGTACAGGTCCGGTGGTGTCTACGTTCCTGCAGGGTGTGCACTGGGACGCTGCGGAGCCTGGGAAAGCATGGCTAATACCACCTGCGGATTCATCGCTTCAACTCCACACAGTGCCATGCCTGCTTCTGCAGCAGTACCGAGCCCAGCTCCGGAAGCATCACTGGCTGCTAAGACAGGAGCAGCAGTACCGGGGAGCCACCCAGGCTGCGGTTCTTTTCCTGTTCCTCCTCCTCTGGTGGCTCAGCGTCTTTCTCCTTTTTATTTTATTCAGTTACATTAGTTTTAGGGTTATTTGATTCTGTACATTAGTTTTTAGGTTGTGGGCCGAATCATCTGGGCTTCCATTATTTCCTATGGGGAAATAAGCTTTGATATACGAGTGCTTTGGATTGCGAGCATGCTTCTGGAAATAATTATGCTCGCTAACCAAGGTAGCACTGTATTCTGAATGTCTACTATGAAATCTCTGTCCACTTCTTCCATCTGTGAAGGCCTATATATCACACCAGTGTAAATATATTGGGATAGTCAATATGGATTCAGCTAAGGGAAGTCTTACCTTGCCAATTTAGTTCCTTTCTTTGAAGGTGTGGATAAAGGTGAATTGCTTTATGTAGTACATCAAGATTTTCAGAAAGCTTTTGACAAAGTCCCTCAAATTTATGGTTTTTATGTGATGAATCATCTTTTTTAACACACAAATCAAAGCAATGTACAATAAAAGCAAATAAAATTTTAAAAATATGCTCTACTTGAAAGGAGCACCCTTAAAAAGATAGGACAGTGAAGCAATCGCACAAAATGGCAACTTCAGCATTTGGAACCTAGGACAATACCAGGTGGACTTTACAGTCTATGACCCAGAAATATCAAAGAAAAGACAAGTTAATTTAATCATGTATTTTTAATGGTATTAACTAATGGGCAGACTGGATGGACTATTCAGGTCTCTTTATCTGCCATCATTTAATATTTTACTATGTAAAATAAGCAGTCACTCCAAACATCCATCAGTGTAATCCAGTGTGTCTCAAACTTTTTTAGCTCCAGCACATTAAATAGAGCAAATTATTTTTGCAGCACATTTATAATTGAAATTATAAAGTTGCAAAACCAACAAAAAAAATTAACCCCCTCTTTTACTAACGCATAGCATGGGTTTTAGCATCCGCAGCAGCAGTAACTGCTCTGACGCTTAGGAAGTCTATGAGCATCGAGCACTTTTCACACATACATATAGTTTTCAAACATATTTAAAATTTTAATTTTTTTTGTAAAGGTTATTTTTTTTATGCTGTATGTGATTGGTTATATTTTTAGGCATAATTTGTGAATTTCAAGAGAATATACTCTTTAGTGTAACTGGTTGAATACTGATTAAAAATAAACTGGGGGGGAATAATCTATTCTAGGTCATAGATATCTGATGTTATTGTTTTTTTTTTTAATTTAAGTTATTTATATACTGCCTATCAATGGAGGTTGTCTAAGCAGTTTACATTCTAATACTCAAGCATTTTTCCCCTATCTGTCCCAGTGGGCTCACTAACCTACCTGGGGCAATGGGGCTTAAGTGACTTGCCCAGAGTCACAGGGAGCAACGTGGGACTTGAACCCACAACCTCTGGGCGCTGAGGCTTTAGCTCTCACCCCTCCACTTGGAGTCAGCACAAAAAAAAAAAAAAAAAAGATAATCTAGGTGTCACTGTGGACAATTATTTATCCAGTGTGTTGTGGCAGCCCTCCCCCCCCAAAAAAAAAAAACCCAGCAAAGAAAATGCTAGGTATTATTAGGAAAGGGATAGAAAATAAAACAAAGAACACTATAATGTCTCTATATTACTCCATGATGCAACCAAACATTGAGTATTGTGTTCAATTCTGGTCACCATAGCTCAAAAAAGATAATAGCGGAACTAGAAAAGGTTCAAAGAAGAGTGACCAAAATGATAAAGTATCATTTACATTTCCCAAACTGAAGCAGGGAATGGGCCTCGGAGAAATACAGAAACACTGATTCTTATAAACGAGTTTGTAGATATGGGGGAATTTCCTTGTTTATACATCCTAGTTTTGCTAAATGAGACAACTTTCTAGACAGTGTACTTAAAAATTATAATATAAATTTTAATAAGACAGATGGAAGAGGAAAAGAAAGAAGAGTAGCATAGTTAGGAATCATGCAGGGCTTTGACACTGATCTTCGCAAGTCCATAAAAGGAAAGTGGTCCTAGGGCTAAAAAATGGTCATATACTAAAGGCACCCTGAAATAAATTTTCATTTTTTTCTTTTCTTAAATGCTTCTAAAGAGCATTTCTCATGAAGCAACACTGGCAGACTATTCCATAATGTGAAGCCATTAACTTTAAATATCCTTAATCTAATCATATTCAGGCCTATAATGCCTTAGAGCAGGGGTAGGCAATTCCGGTCCTCGAGAGCCAGAACCAGGTCAGATTTTCAGGATATCCACAATAAATATGCATGAAATAGATTTGCATCTCAAGGAGGCAGTGCTGCAAATCCATCTCATACATATTCATTGTGGATATCCTGAAAACCTGACCTGGCTCTGGCTCTCAAGGACCAGAATTGCTTACCCCTGCCTTAGAGGTACAGCCAAATAGCTATCTTGTGTATGTTTTGGCTCACAGAAAAAGGATTCCGATTCAGAAATTACACTTATCGTTAATTTGTATGTTCATGAAGATTTGTGCCACCTTTGCAAACTACTACTACTTACTTCTATAGCGCTGAAATGAATACATAGCACTGCACATCTGACATATAATAGAAAGTCCCTACTCTGAAGAGCTTACAATCTAATTTGGACAAACACATACAAGGGTTGGGGAGTTTCTTGCAGAGAATGATAGGATAGAGTGTGAATTAGGAGTTGAAAGCAGCCTCAAAAAATGGGTTTTTAGCTTGGATTTGAATGCTGCTAGAGACAGAGCCTGATGTAATGACTCAGGCAGTCTGTTCCATGCATACAGCATAGCAAAGATAGAAGGGACGGAGTCTGGAGTTAGCAGTGGAGAAGAAGGGTATGGATAGGAGGGATTTTACCAATGAATGGCATTCATAGAAGGAAGCATATGGGTAGACAAGTGAGGAAAGATATTGAGGGACTGCAGAGTGAATGCACTTGTAGGTCTGCATGAGGAGGTTGAATTGTATTTGGAAATAGATTGGAAACCAGTAAAGTGGCTTCAGGAGATGGGTAATGTGAGTATGGCAACTCTTGTGGAATGTAAGTCTTGCAGCAGAAAGTTGCCTGGATTGGAAAGGAGATGATTGAGCAGAAAACCTATAAGAAGCAAGTTGAAGTAAACTAAGTGAGAGGTTAGGAGAGTGTGGATAAGGGTTTTGGTAGTGTGTTCGAAAAGGAGAGGTCAGATTTTGGTAATATTATAGAGGAAGAAGCGACAAGCTTTAGCATTTTGTTAGATATGAGCAGAGAGGGAGAAAGAGGAGTCAAAAGTGACCCCGAGATTGCAAGCTGATGAGACAGGAAGGAGGAGAGTGTTGTTCATAGAAATAGAGAACAGGAGGAGTGAGGAGGTGGGTTTAGGTAGAGAGATAAGCTCAGTCTTAGCAATATTCAGTTTTAGATGGCAGTGAGACATCCAGGCAGCAATGTTGGATAGGCAAGCTAAAACTTGGGTCTGGATTCCTGTAGAGCAGAAGTGCCCAAAAGGTCGATCACAATCAACCAGTAGATTGTGAAGGCAACACGAGTCAATCGAAGAGCCCATCCCAGACTCCGTGATAGACTTGCGTTGCCTTCGCATTCTACCTGCTTCCCAATGCAGTAAACAGAAGTGCTGGGCAGACCAGCTTTCCCCCTCCCCCCGACGTCGTGGAGAAGGCTGGTTGGCCCGGCGCTTCTGTTTACCGTGTAAGGAACAGGGAGAGCTCACAACTCTAAGGCGGGCAGTTTGGGGGAGGGCAAGGAGAAAGAAAGGGGGCAGGCAGGGAGACAGAAAGAAAGAAGGGAAACAAATAAAGAAAGGGGGGACAGGGAAACAGAAAGAAGGGAAATAGAAAGGGGAGACAAAGAAAGAAAGGTTGCATGGAGAAAGACAGACAGAAAGAAGGGGGCAGGGAAAGAAGAAGAAAAATTGGGGGAGGTCTGGAGGAGAGGAAGCATACAGGAGGCTGAAAGAAGGGAAGAAATATTGGATGCACAGTCAGAAGAAGAAAGTGCAACCAGAGACTCATGAAATCACCAAGCAACAAAGGTAGGAAAAATGATTTTATTTTCAATTTAGTGATGAAAATGTATGTTTTGAGAAATTATTTCTGCTGTCTATATTTTGCACTATGGCCCCCTTTTACTAAACCACAATAGCAGTTTTTAGCATAGGGTGCCTATGAGCGTCGAAAGCAGCGCAGAGCATTCAGCGCAGCTTCTTGCACTAAAAACCGCTATCGCATTTTAGTAAAAAGGGAGGGGGTATATTTTTGTATAGTTATTACTGAGGTGACATTGCATAAAGTCATCTGCCTTGATCTCTTTGAAACCCCCCAGAATATAAATGTTAATTAACATTTTCTCTGCGTATAGTGTGCTTTGTGTTTTTTTAAATTTTATTGTTGGTAGATCATTTTGACTTGGTCATTTTAAAATAGCTCGCATGCCCAAAAAGTATGGGCACCCCTGCTGTAGAGATATCTGGTGTAGAGAGGTAGATCTGGGAGTCGTCAGCAAAGAGGTGATACTGAAAACTATGAGAGGAAATCAGTGCAACAAGGGAGTGGGTATATGGAGAAAAGGAGAGGACATAGCCTTGAGGTACACTGATTGACAGCAGGATAGCAGTGGAGGTGGATCCCCCACTGCATACACCAAAAGTGCAATGGAAGAGAGAGGATGAAAAACAGAAGAGAACAGCACACCTTTGAATCCCAGCAAGGACAACGTATCAAGGCATATGTGATCAACAGTATCAAAAGCAGCATAGATTGAGAAGGATGAGGATAGAGTAGAGGCCATTGGATCTGGTCAGGAACAGGTTATTAGAGACCTTAGCAAGGGCAGTTTCTGTGGAGTGGGTGAAAACCTGATTGAAGTAGGTCAAGAATAGCTTGAGATGAAAGGAAGTCCAGGTAAAGGCAGTGAACAGTATGTCTAGTAGCTTGGATAAGAAGGGGAGGAGGGAGAAGGGGCAATAGTTGGGAGGGACATGTTGGGGGGTCTGATTTTTTATTTTTGAGAGGTGTAACTACAGCATGTTTGAAGATATCAGGAACAGCTGCAGTGGAGAGTGATAGGTTGAAGATATGACAGATAGGACGGATGGCAGTGGGAGAGAGAGCACCAAGTAGATGGGTGCGAATCAGATCAGAGGAGCTGGTAGTGGGTTTGGAGGAGAGAAGTTGTGCAGTTTTCTCTTCAGTGATTTTAGAAAAGGAGGAAAAGGTGGTAGGGGTTGACTGAGCAGCATAAAATCTGTTTTACTACTTGGAATCTAGCTAGGTACTTGGGATCTGGTTTGGCCACTGTTGGAAACAGGATACTGGGCTTGATGGACCTTCGGTCTGTCCCAGTATGACAATTCTTATGTACGGGAGGTTGGCAGAGTGGATAGCTGGAAGAGAGGATGGAGAGGTGACCTGTTTTGAGAATTCAAGGTGAATCTTGAGAACCTTGTTGTAGAAGACCTCTGTTATCGTCTGGGGGGGGGGGATTGAAGATGAGGGCATTTTGAGTAGAGAATTGAGTGTGGCAAAGAGACAGTGAGGGTTAGGGCTCACTGTAGTGTTTCTTAACTTTTAGAAATACAGTACCCATATACTGACTAACCCTTTTTAAATTTCTCCTACCAGTTAACTATTAACTTTAAAAAAAGTGCCATCTTGTCAGACTATCAAGGCTACATGTTGGTGAGTTTTTGCTAACTCCATGTACAGTATGTTTGAATGATAATACGTGTTGCATTTATAGATTTGAAAAATTACCTAGCACAACAGTGATAGTGTGAATCAAAGAAACTACAATTCAATCAGAAACCATTTTCTTTTATTTGTAGGTTTTGATAAAATGTACATGAGTTTACAACTCTGGACATTTCTTCATACAGATCAGGTATGTGCATCTCACACCACAAGTGCAATAACAGATCTCTAAGTAGTCTGCAAGTCAGAGGTATTTCCTACACTGTTTGTTTTCATGTGCCTGGAAAGGGGTTCCAAATGAAGCACTGCTCCAGCATTTCACATTCTAAAATGGTGACTTCAAACCATTTCTCAAGCTTCCAGTTCAGCCTTCAAAAGAAAAATGGCAGTGTTGATGTGGGACAGAAAGAGAGCAATCACTACCTTTTTTTTCCCCAAAAAGAACAAAAAAATGGCTCCAAGTACTAGCTAGGTTTAATCCTTGTCCAAATGAATATGTTTATAGTCTACGGATACTAAAGGATACATTAACTTGTGTGATCTAATACTGCAAAATCCAAGATATTAGCAAATCACAGAATTGTTTTTGCACTGCTTATAAACACTAACTCAAATACATATATATGTTACAACAATACAGGTTATAGACAAATGCACCAGACATTTCGGCTAACATTTTGCAATCTTCTGTATACATTTCACATCATGTTATTCTAGCTTCATTCAGAAATATACCATATGCATGACATTTTTTTTTGTTCTAGTCTCCTGGATCCCAACTTTTCTAGAGTTCCTAGGGTACAGTAAACATATCTAAATATATAAAAACAAATTTAGCGTGAACCATCTTTGGTGGAAGCTGAGATACTTGTAGCCTTTGTCTACAATGATCTGCAAGGATGTCTGCACTAAAACTCCCTTTACAGGTTCTAACTTGATTTCATTAAAAAGATCTAAAGCAGCGATTCACAAACCTGTCCTGGTAGGGAACCCTCAGCCAATCATGTTTTCAGGCTATCCACAGTGAATATTCATGTGAGAGATCTGCATCCAGTGGAAGAGATGCATGCAGATCTCTCATGAATATTCATTGTGGGTATCCTGAAAACCTGACTGTCTTGAGGGTTCCTCCAGGACAGGTTTGGGAACCACTGGGTTCAAAAAAATGTTGTAGGCCAGGAGAAGGCAATTCCAGTCCTTGAGAGCCCCAAGCAGATCAGGTTTTCAGGATATTCACAATACATATGCAGAAAGAGATTTCCATGCTCGGCCTCCTTGTTATGCAAATCTATCTCCTGCCTATTCATTGTGGATATCCCGAAACCCAAGGACTGGGTTGAGAAGCACTGAATTAAGGTATTGCCTACAACCCATTTGTCAAACTTGATTTCAAAATATTTAAACTACTACTGTAACCACAAGACTTTCATTAAAATGGCTGGGAGAGCCGACACAGCTCATTGTTCCAACTCGCATACCATGCCTTTCACAGATCACAAGACTGTAAACGCAACACACTCACACAGCTTAAAGCTCATTGCTAACTTCTGTTTATGTTTCAAGCTTTGAAGTCTTGGGAATACTGGATGGTGTCAGAGAAGGTAGAGCAAATTATTTCAGGCAGTACCTCCTGCTATTAACAGAAAACATAAGCATGATTACCACCTAAAAGTGAGCGCCTTGCCAGTATTCTATAAACAACAAATCTGAATGCCAAAGTCATTTAAAAATACTAGCATATGTTGGGAATGACGCACCTTAGATCAGGTGTGACCACTTACAACTGCTCTATGGCAGACATACATAAAGCAGTTGCTTGTGTAAGTGAAAGTATTCTATAAAGCACGCACCAAAATAGAACACTTATGACCCACCTATGTGTATGCCCTCCTTTGTAGGTGCACACTATAGAAACTGCACCTGCGATTTATAAAATTAGCTTATAACTTACATATATGCACATAACAGCAATTTATTGCCAATTTTTGATACTTAAGTAATTGGTCCTTAAATAGCAAAAGTTACATGCATAAGTTATTCTATAATTATGCATGCCATTTAAAGGATGAGAGAGTAAGATGCACAGACACCACATCTGATTTGCCTGAAATAATATTTCAGAAATATCATTCAAAGCAGGAGTTTAGACAGCAGTGACATTGTTGGCTATGGCCTGGTCTGAATCATAGATAAGATCTTTTATTGGCCTGGTCATGTCTTTCTGACTCCAAAGCAAAACAGGGGTGATAGAACACAGAGGAAAGAACTAAGACAACAGTTTGCATGCTCATATAAGCCCATGGTCCAAGGATATCATTTTCTTCCTGGGAAAACCAAATGCTCAACATCAACTCTAAGACAGCAAAGCTTGAAAAAAATATAGTAAATCTTGATTTTAAAACAGCAACAACAACAGAGTCATTAAAGCACAGGTTAGTTATGACGAGTGAAGAAAAATCCTCATGCAGAATATCTGAATTCTGTATTTGTGATGATGAACAGACATGCATCTTCATGTTTCCAGAGTCACACTGAACCTCTTTGTGGAGCGCTGTATCACACAATTCTATGTTTGATTGCCAAATTTGATTATGATTCTTAAAGCAACTTGGGTTAGGGAAGAAACAGTTCAAAGACTGGAGGGGGGAGACAGGAAGACCCCAGTTATCGTGCACTGATCACACTCTATAGCCAGATTCAGGATACTGTATATGAGTACTGTGGTTACAGATGAAGCCAGGTTGTGTGGCCCTTGCCTAAGCATGGTCACTAATTTCAGGGTCCCAGATAGTTACCAGTAATGGTTCATGGCATTGTAAATCAAATAGAGGGTTGCTCTGAGCTGGAAGTCTAAAGGAGCAGGACAATAAAAACGAATGCTTGATTTTAAAAAATACATTCTGACCAAGCAATGGGAACTTGAAGCAGTCTAATACATAATTTTACATTCTCCACAACTTTGAAAAAGTTTATCAGTAGTTTCTTAATATACACTGGTCATCCTATATTTTTCACTTAGTGTATGGGGGGGCAGGTGGGTAATAGTTATTATTAGCAAAATGGCTGGATATAAGCAAAACTAGTTTAGCCATAATAAAATTAAATCAAGATGCTCAATATTTGTCCCCAGCCTGTATTTCAAGGTAACTAATTTTTGTTCTCAAGACATATGTATGCAGAGATATCGATGAGAATTCATTGTAGATGCTCAGAGCATCCTTGCATTAAACTGGATAATTGCATTTTGCCATCAAGAAATCTGTCTTTCAAAACCCAAGTTGTCCATTTTTTTTTTTCACATGGTAGGATAATGACAGAGAATTTGCTTAGTCAGTGCTTGGCAACAAAAATAAAAGAACAATTCAGTAAAAAGAAACAGACTCTATGCATTCTGCAATATAAATGATAGCAAGAGAGGAGGGGAAAAAATTAAGTGCAACTCCACCACAGATACAGGCATGATGCACAAATCTTGCTAGGGTTCATTCCATAAACCCTTTTCCTCCAACTCTCTTGGAAAAATCACAGTGGGACTTACCTAAATCTAGTTTTAAATGCAATAAATAATCTGATCATCTAAATTCCACAAACAGATGGATCAATTGGGGCCAGGTATTAACATCTTGTGTATGTAGCTAAGCAAGGCAAGCTCTGAAAAGGAGGCGTTTCACACTGCCTTTATTAAAGGGCAATTCATGCTGAACAGCCTCTATTTGGAGGCTGTGAACGTGCAACTATCTTTATCCAACAGTACATTTTTAAATAAGAACATTTTGGCTGTTTTAACAAATTGGCAAGAAGTGCCATGCGGTTTGGGTGGCCACATCTTAAATTCACAACCATCTCCAGTTGCTAGAATGGTGCCAAAAGGAAAGGAGAAATGAACATACAGAAAAAACAAAACTTCCAGTATCCACTTGAGATTTTTATCTATCAACATGCACTTGAGAGCTGTCCTCATCGTATCAAGTCAGAGCTTATTCTGGGCTCTAGTTTAACAAACCTTTCTTCCCCATAGACACAATATAGAAACCTTTGGTACGTAGACCCCTTTCTAAATACTATATAGGAGCAGCATACATTAAGAAGTTATGAATAGTGGCATACCTAGCATATGTTCCAATAGAAGACAAATATGGTCATGAGATGTTCTAAATACAATTTTTGCAGAAGCAGAAAAGAAGATAGTATCACACTGAGTTGCTCTAAAAGAAGGAAAAAGCCTCAGACAGGGCCCTCCCACCTCCACAATGGTGGATCTTCAAGGTGGTTAAGCGGTAACCTCATAGGCAAAACCTTCTTGATGAAATGAGCAACTAAATCATAAACTGTGCTTCAATAAATGCTGAAATAGATAGAGGCAAAACAACCACTTATCTTAGAGCTGATCGGCACACCGACGAAGGCCAGCGTTTCACCGACAGGCTACATCAGGGTGTGACCCGACCGATCAGTCTCAGATCGGAGAGACAGCTGGGACTGGAAGCTCAGGGGAAGCTGAGAAGGAAACCAGCTACAGCAGCTAACTTCTGGCCAGCCTTCAGAAGTTCTCACCAGGATAGGGAAATGCAAAACCCTGAAACACAATCTGAGACTGATCGGTCGGGTCACACCCTGATGTAGCCTGTCGGTGAAACGCTGGCCTTCGTCGGTGTGCCGATCAGCTCTAAGATAAGTGGTTGTTTTGCCTCTATCTATTTCAGCATTTATTGAAGCACAGTTTATGATTTAGTTGCTCATTTCATCAAGAAGGTTTTGCCTATGAGGTTACCGCTTAACCACCTTGAAGATCCACCATTGTGGAGGTGGGAGGGCCCTGTCTGAGGCTTTTTCCTTCTTTTAGAGCAACTCAGTGTGATACTATCTTCTTTTCTGCTTCTGCAAAAATTGTATTTAGAACATCTCATGACCATATTTGTCTTCTATTGGAAGAGTTGCTTATATATACATTGGTTTCCAATACAACTGTGTAGTTTATACCTAGCATATGTGACACCCAGGGTCCATCATTTTTTGATCCCCCCCCCCTATCTGTATGAAAACATGATTTTTAGTAACAATCCACACATCACACATGAGTACCTAGGAAAAGGCAGCATCTTACATACTGCAATGAGCAGTACATCAATACACCCATTGTAAAACTAAACAAGCCAGACTAGTACAGATCAATCCTGCAGTCAATCCTAACAAAAAAACATGTCTTTTGAAAATACAAAACACCTTCGCCTAGTATGGAATATGTAATCACAAACTAACCCCTCCCTCTTTTACAAAACTGTAGTGTGGATTTTAGCTACGGAGGTAACAGCTCTGACGCTCATAGAATTCTGAGCATCAGAGCTGCTACCACCACGGCTGGCGTTGAAAAACGCTCCACAGTTTTGTAAAAGGGGGGATAAAATAGAAATACATAGACAAAGGTTAAATTGAACCAGCAAGAAGCTGGACTCTGCATACAATGCTCCACAGAAACAGTGACGCATGTCTCCTAAAGCAATAAATAAATAGAAAATTTTTTTCTACCTTTGTCTTCTGTGGTTTCTGCTTTCCTCATCTTCTTGTAACTCTCTTCCTTCCATCTACTGTCTGCCGTCTCTCTTCCCCTATATGGCATCTTCTCTCCTATGCCCCTTCCATCTCTCCTTTCACCCCCATTGGTCTGGCATCTCTCTCCTCTCCTTCCCTCTCCTCTGCAATCCCTTTTTTTCCTCATTTTCCTTTTCAATTTATTTTCTGCATCTGTCTAGATTACATTCTTACTACCCTCTCATCAATTTCCTTTTTTACTGGCTACCTAAAACTTGCCACCTCTTTCCCTCACCCCTCCAGTGTTTCCTTAACTCAATCCTTTTCTCCCCATCATGTGTCCTCCTTTTATTTATCCCCTCCTTCCATCATGTACCCTCTTTCTCTAACCCTTCCATCTAGTACCTTTCTTCTCTCTCTGTCCACTTCCATCCATCCAGGCAGTGATTGGCTGATCCGGAACATCCTCTCTGAAGTCAGAATTGACGTCAGAAAGACTTCTTGTCGGTGATTAGTAGCAGCAGCGGGGAGGTAAGACTGCAGTGGCACGGACTGAGGGAAAGGAAGGAGGTGCAGGTCCAGTTGCACAGTAGTTGCAGGAGGACCCGGACCTGGCCGGCTGTGCACTCCCCCCCACTTGGTACGCCACTGATTATGAAAATATTTTCCAACGAGGGTGTCTTAAACACCAAGCAGCTTTGATGGCAGAAAGGAAATCTATTGCACGAGTGAGACCTTTCAAGATGATAAGAAAATTAAAAAACAAAACCCACACATTTATTCAGGGGATTTAAAAAAGACCCCAAGAAGTTATCTCTGTACACTTAGGTGGAAAAATCACACAAAGTCCAGTACATGGAAACAAACCCGGTTACATAACTTATACAGCACAGACACTCTGCTGCTGAGTAATTCATGCTCCTGTTAAAGTCCTTGACCTTCACCAACTTACATCTTGTCCTGAAAGCCAATTCTGTACAGTGTGTAACCGGTAATATTGCTTTTGATTTATGCAGCGCGTTCTCTGCAAATTTCCACACAATTGTTCTTTTGGACTGTTTATTCCATGTATCTACTACCTTAGGACTATCAGGGACCCCTGAAGAAGACCATCTTGTCGAAACACGGACCGTGTCGGGTCCTATGCTCTCAGCGGACTAGGTCCTTAAGGTTTTTATGTGGCTCATTTTACTTTTATGTGGATTGTTTACGTTGATTTTTGGAACCTTTACATTTTCAATAAAGTCCATTTCAGGAACATCGTCACTCCACAGGGTCTTTTGGTTTCCCTTCAGTGTGTAACCTTAGCATTATTATACTGAGAGCCCTCTGAGAAAATAGGATGCCAACAATGATAGTTTATTTTATTTGCCAGATCAATTATTCCTACTGGACATGTACAGATTTGGGGTTTTTTTTCATGTGTTACACACACATTGCGCGGTTCCACAACAGGTCGTCAGAATTTAGGTGCCTACTTTACATGCTCTGGGAACCTATTTTAAGTGGTTTTAAAGAAAACTAGCGTAAGTCTGCATCAACACATCTACATTTAGGCACATTTAGGGTCAGACCTGTGGTCTGACCCAGCAGAGGCACTACTTATGTTCTTATTTATGACAAGGCTATGGCTGGCAGAAATGTGGGCCCCTAAATGCAACGTTTACTAACATAAATGATAGCATTCTGTAAACTAGGAGTTCCTTTAATTACGGCACGCGAACCAATTTAGCGCATCCATCATATTCTACGGGCGCCTTAGCATTTAGCGTGTGCTAAACGGTTAGCACATATTAATAAAAGGACCCCTAAATGCAGAAATGTCACCAATGCCTGTCCTCTCTGACACCCCCCCTTAAATTTAGGCAAAAAGGGGGAAATTCTATAAACAGCGCCTAAGTTAATTGAGAAACGCCGTTTAAAACAGCAAAAAACAACATTCAAGTTAAAGCGCCTACCAGCGAGGGAATCGTAGTGAGAACATGAAGACTGCCAATCAAGTGGAGCAAGCTTCATCCAAGGCAAGGCAAATCATAGGTTGCATACGCAGGAGTTTCGTCCGCCGTAAGCCTGAAGTCATTATGCCATTGTATAGATCCATGGTGAGGCCCCACCTGGAATACTGTGTGCAATTCTGGAGGCCGCATTACCGTAAGGATGTGCTGAGACTGGAGTCAGTCCAGAGAATGGCCACCAGGATGGTCTCGGGACTCGAGGATCTCCCGTACGAGGAAGTTGCAGCTATACTCACTCGAATAACGCACAGAGAGGGGTGACATGATCGAGACATTCAAGTAGCTCACGGGCCGCATCGAGGTGGAAGAAGATATCTTATTTTTCAAGGGTCCCGCGGCAACAAGGGGGCATCCGTGGAAAATCAGGGGCAGGAAACTGCACGGGGACTCCAGGAAATTCTTTTTCACTGAAAGGGTGGTTGATCGCTGGAATAGTCTTCCACTTCAGGTTATTGAGGCCAGCAGCGTGCCTGATTTTAAGGCCAAATGGGATAGACACGTGGGATCTATTCACAGAGAAAGGTAGGGGAGGGTCATTGGGGTGGGCAGACTAGATGGGCCGTGGCCCTTATCTGCCGTCTATTTCTATGTTTCTAAGTTTCTATAGGCACTTTACAGTGCTTAATGCTACTATGCCAGACATCATATATCCCCAATCATCTTTCAAGAACACGAACTTAGCTCATACGGAGTAAAGCATATTTATGGCCTCAGCTGTGCTGCTGTTTAAACTACTGTTTGCTTGATTTTTTAAGAGGCTCATGCACCAGCCTCTTCATCGGTCATAAGACTCCTTAGCAACTACTTTCTCAATAAATTAAAATTTCTCAAGTATTCTTATTTAAATGTTTTCAAACATTTTTTCAAATAAAGCTTATAAAAAACACGAAAGGCAGTACTCATTTTTGACAAATCTAACGGCAGAAGTGGATTCTCCGACACAGAATCTATGTTTCGCTACTGCTTTTTCAAGGAAACCCCTTTCTTGTAGGCATGGGTGGTGATGACGGCTAAGAAAGGTGTTTCTTGAAAAAAAAAAAAAGTAGCAAATCATAGCTTTTGGGTCGGAGAATCTACCCCTGCCGTTAGATTTGTCAAAGATGAGTACTGCCTTTCATATTTTATAAGCTTTATTTAAATTTAAAAAAAAAAAAAAAAGTTTGAAAATATTTAAATAAGAATAAATCCTGGCAATACCCTTGACGACTCCTTTGTAGTTGCACACAAGATGAACTGGGCATGCGGGTTATAGAATAGGCGTGGATCACAGATCTACATGTAACCAGTAATTGGTGCCAATTCACACCTTAACATCAATTATTGATTGTAAGCACCAATTTAGCCAATTATTTTAAATGCAGATCTACAATCCACACCTGAAACTGTACATCGAACTTGGAGCAACCTATACAGAATTGGGGGGGGGGATCAGCCCTTTTAGCACATACTTACAGGATAGTTGTTGGGCTTGGTACTATAATTTATGCACATACGTATACACGTGTGTGGATGTCAGTAGTCTAAAGATTTAAGCTCACAAATGGCACTTAAATTTGGGCAACCTGTTATAGTCAAGGGAAACAATGCCCTGGAGTGATGTACTGTGCAGTGCTGTGCCAGAGGTCCTTCCATTTGCCTGATCAAGTGTAAGTACATAAAAAGGCACAACACCCAGCAAGATCTAGGAGATGTAAACAAAAGCCTATCAGCCCAATTTTCAGCAGGTGTCTGGGGCATCTCAGCAGAGTTCACATTTAATAGGTCTCACCTTCCCTTTAAAAAGTAGCTCATGTAATGAGCCCCCCCCTCCCCCCCAAATCTGTCCTGGGGATCTCACAGCTCATCCAAATACCTATAATGAATACGCATGAGAGAAATTTGCATAAACTAGAGACTAAGGGCTCCTTTTACGAAGGCGCATTAGGGCCTTAACGCGTAGAATAGTGCTTGTTAAATTGCCATGCGCGCTAACCGCTACCGCCTCCTTTTGAGCAGGCGGTAGATTTTCGGCTAGCGTGCGCTAAAATGCTTAGCACACCTTCGTTAAAGGAGCCCTAAGTACATGCAAATTTATTCCAGGCATGAAACACTAATTGGTTGTGGTATGTCCAGGACATGTGCTATTTCGTGTTTTCAGTTAGATATGTTGAAATATTTTTGGTTTACATTATATAAATCATAGATACCTCTATTCTACAGAATTCAGAGGTCTAAATATACCCCTCAAAGAGAAAATTAGCAAATTTGATACCATGAGCAGGAAACTTCCGATTCAGAAAGAACAGCAGCTAGCAGTGGCCAGGTGTTTAGTTTTCTATGGTCTGAGACTGACAGGTCAAAGACCCATCATCCACACTCGATTCTTACCATATAAAAGCAAAAGCAGGCACTCACAGCCTGGAAAACTAAGTGACCCAACTTCCAGCACTGATAAGTTTTGTGATAGTAAGAACCTAGAAACCCAGCTCACATTCTTGCTTGAGCAGCTGGATACTCTGGGGAGGCAGCATGCGGCACTAACAGGTAGGAAAAGCATCTGGTATAGATCAGTAGTACTTAACTACTGTCATTTAATGAGTCGCTTTTAGAGTAAATCAGTTTTCAAAGCACCATGTTCAATTGCTGATGGATCTGTTAGGTTCAAAATGCAAGTACCGATTTCATTTTAGTATGTGGTATGTTAAGGACCCATGTGGCTTTAGTGGTCGAGACTTACTGCCGATCGGCTAACTGCAGGCGTATTCACTCGAGGACAGCTACTGGAGTAAAGTGCCATACTATGAAGATACCAGTGCCCCACCCATCTATAAATTGCTAGGCCTGTTCTTAGAACCAATACATGTAGATGCACCTTGTATATAGTCAATATGGATATCCTGAAAATCTGACTGGCTTGTGGAGCACAGCTGCCTACAACTGGTCTATAAACTAGTGAGGCTTTGTTGCCCAACTGCTCCCTCCCCCAGGTGTAACTAACTAACAGGTACAAGTGGGCTTCAGCACTTAATTCTACCCCATCCTTAGCTAGCATCAAAGACTTTCACTGAGAAAAATTACTGTTTGCCTGTTTGTATCGATGCTGAATTACCTTATTCTTTCCTGTGGAAAATAAAGCATTCAAGGAAAAAATAAATTCTAGAACCTTCATATAATGACAAATGTAAATAATCTCCAAACTCTGAAGCTTTCAAATGGGAGGATCTTACTTCTATATTCTAAGTTTCTCTTAGTTAGATATATACCACAGAAACTGGCAATAATAATGGCCACATGTGCTGGCCATCAATGCTTCATCTTATTAGTATGACAGAAGTCCATCACGAGCTTCCAGATTAAACAAATCTATAAAACTCACCTTGTCTCCTCTACTTCAATATGGTCTTCTTCAAATAGCTACAATGAACACTATTTCCAAGATCCTTATCAGCGAGACACTGCATCTCTAAATAAGGGTGGGGGGGAAAAATTACTCCCACACCTAGGTTACTCCCACGGCGTTTATTATTTTAAGTGAAACATAGAAACATAGAAGATGACGGCAGAAAAGGGCTACAGCCCATCAAGTCTGCCCACTCTGCTTACCCACCCCCTGTTTATGCCCTAATGACCCTAATGAAACTATAAATTTGAACATAACAAAAATTTACTATTTTCCTATTTGGAACTCCCTCTAAACAGGATCCATTCAGAGGACACAGCTTAAAAAAAAATATCAGCATCTCAGGAAAAGATATCAGTGGAGAACCAGGACGGAGGGTGTGTCTGTGCTATGCACTAGTATCACAAGCAAGGCATTAAAACCCCTTTTACAAAACCATGGTAGTGGCATGGCAAACGCTCCGACACCCATTAAATCCCTACGAGTGTCAGAGCAAATACTGCAGCAGCAGCCGCTATCATGGCTTTGTATAAGGGGAGGGGTAAGTTAGTAATGTCTTCAGTATGTATTCTAACAAGGACAGGAAATCCAATATTACAGAGCAGTGCAAGATAGACTAGTTAAAAAGATTACAATCCGGCAGATAGGAATTACTGTGCTCTCTGCAGGATTCTCCTGTGACCTCGCAACAGCCACGTGCTGGCAACTGAACTATCGCTCTCCACAACCTGTAGTGGCCCAACATCTGCAATGTTCCACTATACAGACAGTTAACCAGAAAGGAACAATATTTATCTGGCATTCTGCACGCTTTAAGAGACGCACTTGTTTGACTGATAAACCAACTAGAAAGGGTCAACCTCAGGTGTAGAATAGTGAAATTAGCACTGCACACCCCACAGAGAAGACTTATTTTTGAAACGAAGCATTTTTTTTTCATGGTTTGGAACTTAGCACACATGACATGACCTCAGGTTCCCTCCCCCATCAACACTCTTAAAGGAGTGTTGATCTGGAGATAGGTTAGCATACCACATATCCAAAGACCACCCCAAATATTAGAGAACATAATTTGGTACAGCCAAGACGGGATTGGGAAGGTAGTAAGTTGTGGTACAGCCAAGACGGGATGGGGAAGGTAGTAAGTTATGGTATTAAGATAGCCCCTTAATAGGTATTGTAGGAGATCTTACTGGCATGTAACCTGTACTCTCCAAAGTACTCAAGATGTACATAGGGGTTGTTGTTTTTTTTAAAACAGAAATTGAATTTTCACAATATTGATGAACTTATTTAAGCTACATCATTTTTGACCCAGAGTCACTCAATTATAATGACCCAATATGCTTACAAAAAAAAAAAAAAAATCTTAGCAGTCAAGCTGCAAGACCTGATGACAAAACGGGAATAAAAGAGTGCCTATTACATTTGTTTTCCTACCTAATGCAAAACCATATTTTATACCCTGCAAGAATCTACTAGCATGCTTCAGTACATTTCCTTAATACACACAGGTCATGAAGCAGGTGGGTAACTGAACCATCATTAACAGCTCCGAACTGGACTGACAAATTCTTCCTAAGTGGAGTGCAGATTGAGGCTGTTTTTAATATTTTAAAAGGGTCAAAGGATACTATTGAAATAATATTTGGAAATCACACAAATAAATCCATGGCAATAAACAGCCTGTAACATCACTAACATAAAAAGTAGAAAGTGTTCACCAGAAATTCACTGCAACTTTACTTCTGATTGCAGGGCATATAGCTATTGCTCTACTACAATAAATGACATCTCCAAGGTTACAGATACCGTATCAAAGCCTAATCAGAGGCATTGCTTTTTCTGTATATGTGTAACTTAAGGATTCTGTTTCCCCAATTTGGAAGGGAAAGGCGCTAAAGTGAATGGGTCAGCATTGGGCATCTTCAAAGTTCTAGATGACAGAGGTGCTACAGAAACTGAACCCGCTATAGCCTGTTTGTTGGTCTGAGAAACAACTTTATATGCTGCTATGGGCTGCACTCCAATAGTATGCCTGTCCTCCTGACCATAATGGCGGGAATATTTAGCTAAAGACTGTGGGATAAACGGTTTATTAACCACTGAATCCATTAAGGTTTCGGGTGAAAGTTCCTGTCCTTGGATTCGGTGATTTTGAATGCCTGTGTACTCCTTTGAGGTACCTTGTGGCGGAATGATTTCTTGGTTTTCTGCAACTCTTACGGAATGATGGGGAAGATTTTCTTGTTGATTAAAATTTATGGAAGAATACAGAACCTTGGGAGTTACAGACAAAGCTCCCGGGCATGCTTCAACATTTTGAAACACAGGGCTGACTGTGGGATTGACATCGGGACCATGTCCTGTCATGGCAACTGGTGCAAGAATCTCCTTATTGACATATTGAGATAAAAGACTTTGAACAGCCATCTCCTCTGTAGTTTTCTTTTTTGTAAATGGTGCTTGTAGAAAGACATCTGCTTCTTCCAGCTGCCCAGTAACACTGTTGCTCTTGGCAACAAATGGTGCTTTGGTAAAGACATCAAAATCATCTTCAGGTATTCTCGAGTCCTTGAAAGGAGCAGTGGCAAAGACATCCGGTATTTTAAAGACATCACTAACAGGTAGTTGAAAAGATCCAAGAGGAGCTTCTACCGCAGCTGGATAGAGGTGGGCATCTTTGGAAGCCTCTTGCTGATGACTATGGGTGATCTTTCGCAAAGTCTCCTGGGGTGCCTGCTGCAATTTATTTGATTCTTCCTCTTCTTCAGAATCCATAAGCAAAGGTCTGGATCCACTACAATCCAAGATGTCCGTCTCCTGATCTGTACCTTCTCCTTCACTACTGTGGAATGAGCTAGTACTTGAAGGGCCACCTCGTACCAAAAAGTCAGTTTTGCCCTCCATTTCACAGATGTTCTTGTCCAGAGGAAGTCCATCAGACACTGATCCTTTAAGCTGCTCAGCAACTACATCAAGGTAAGTTTTTGATTCTCGCTGATGACCTAGAAGCATAAAAACAAGACATTAGCCAACCTGTTCACATCATAATTTGTTTTTAAACTACATGGAGATGTTACATGACAACACAAATGAGAAATGAAGAAACTTCTCAAGCATGAATGCACTGCACAATGACATATGGTTCACAACTTGAATGAAAGATATTTTAAAAACCACCACCTTTTTACAGATGTTAAGCAGACAGACATTCAGATTTATCAGCCCTTAATGTTTCTCTTTCTACTTGTTTTTAATCACCTATGTAGCAGCAGACTCATCACACATTGGGGAATGAGACTGCTTTAAGAGAGGCCACAGATGCACGACCGCCACTGGGCTATCCATACCTCTCAGAGGCACTGGTCCTATCTCAAAAATGCAGGCAGAGCAAACTAAAAATATCAAATCTATATGGACTCTGAATGTTAAGTCTTCATAAGAGCCAATGTTTTTCAGGTGCAAGGTTGTTAAGCATCACGCTGTCAATCTGAAACTAACTTTTGGATGTGCTTTGAGGAAAACCCCCAAACTTCTCTTCCTCCTCTCGTTGTGCGAGATGAAATACTTGCATGTAAAGTCAACTAATAATCATCAAACCAATGGATGACCATAAATATCACCTAGTGTGAACAGAGCATCTCTAATCCTTACATTAACTACTTTAGAGGCTTTCACTTTTAAATTATCCATCTAGCATACATACACATTTTCCCTACATGCATAATAATGACAGCACTGGACCACCATCAGCCACCAGGGACATACTGGTCAAATCCTGATTCTTCAGTGCTCAGCATGGCCACCGTGAGGCTTGCATTTCTATTTTCTCAATTAACAATTCAGAGACAATTAGCAGAATGCAAAAAAATCTTACCTTCAAGGGAAGGTTAGCAGGCTAGAAGCATGTCAAGGGGGGCAGATGTTAGCAAAAGGAAAGGAAGAAAGGCAATTGCAGATATGTAACTGAAGAGCAAGATTCTGTTAGTGAATAACTGCATTTGATAATAGCATAAAAAATAAATTACTTTAGGCGTGAAGACATGAACTGAAAAATTAAACTGTAGGTCTGAGTCCAGTGAGAGCGTCTGCAGTTCATTAAATGTATATGTGTCTTTACAAGATGGGAAACATATCTAGGTCAGCAGACCAATGTCTCTACAAAGTAGAGCAGAGCAAAAGAACAAACCAACAGAAAGGAATATTCAAGGCATGAGATACAACCAGCAACACCCATAAACATTTTGAAGGGATTCTTTCCAGGATAAAATAATATGTGGTTTAAAAAAAGAAAGCACGTCTTTGCATGTGTGTTGTCTACACAGTCTGGATCACCATCATGTTTTATTGTATTGTAAATCTAGATTTAGCAGTGACAAACCTTCTTGCACATCAACTGACTAAACACAGTAATGATGACAACTCAAGGCCAAAATAGCCCAATTCTGTCGTCCAGTTTTGTATGCAACCTAGCACAAACTCCACATCTTGAGTTTTACCTTATAACTCAACTCTTCATCTACCACTTCCCTCCCATCTCTGTCCCCAGTATCCCCAAAAGTCATTACAGTCATGGTTTCTGCCACTTTTGACCCTATCTTTAAGAGGACAATTAAATAAGCCCTCCATTTGAAATGTGGCTTCTCCACAGTCTGTCCAGCTGAAATGATGTTGCTTCCTTACTCAAAAGAGATGTGGCACAGGTCAAAACACAAAAGAACAGGATACAATTTTGGGGGATTAATTTAGATTTCTTGAGCAGCTTTCAGAAGCCACACTCCTCCCCATCAGGCCAAACAAAACGAGCTGTGACATAATTAAGGGAATGGAGCTAGTCAAGAAATTGAATTTAAAAATACAATAATGATTTTACCTTTTTTACTAGTGCAGGGGTAGGCAATTCCGGTCCTCGAGAGCTAGAGCCAGGTCAGGTTTTCAGGATATCCACAATGAATATGTACGAAATGGATTTGCATGCACTGTCTCCTTGAGATGCAAATCTATCTCATGCAAACCTGAAAACCTATCTCATGAAAACCTGACCTGGCTCCGGCTCTCGAGGATTGGAATTGCCTACCCCTGTACTAGAGTAACTTATGACTTTTATAGTCCCTGCAGCTATCGGGTGGTGCCACATCCAAGTTTTCTTGATCGACGTTTCACTCATCTTGCTGTGGCTTTGATCAATAGAAAAAACTCAGATGCAGCGCCACCTGGCCAGCTGCAAGAACCATGACACCAGCAGTGGAAGCCTAAGAGAACGTATCAACCTTTAGTTCCAAGACTTCAATTGGACAGAAACCACCACCACGTTACTTTACTGGGAAGACAACAATGATGATGGCTTGGCTGCATGGATTGCAACATATACTGTAGCTGTAGTTACCCAAAAATTTCAGCAGTTATGTGAAAATGCATTAATATACAACCAAGGAAACGGACAACAAATAAAATACTTGGCTCTTAATCTGAAATTTTTTTTAAAAATATGATAGTAGTAGTTTTAGGCTTAGTCCCAAATGACTGCTATTTGAACAAAAAAAAAACAACAACCTGCAAGGGAAGTGTCTCATTTACCCTCCCCCACCCCTTTTTTTAACAAAATACAATAGCGGTTTTTAACACAGGCCGGCAACACCAATTGCTCTATGCTGCTTCCAACGCTAATAGGAACTCTATGAGTGTCAGGAGAAGCACAGAGCATTCAACGTGACGGACTGCACTAAAAACTGCTATAGTTGTTTTATAAAGGGGGGAGGGGTTAAAATGGTTAGTTACCATTTTGGGCAGTTGCCCTTGGGATATGGCGACACCCAGAGTTTTCAGATGGCATAGGGACTCTGTACTTAGTTTGATTTTTAAGCATAAACATAACAAACATAAGAGTTGCCATACTAGGTGATCTGTTTCTAACAGGGACCCATCCAGGTCACTAGTACATGGCAGAGTTCCAAAAGTAGCAAGATTCTTTGCTACTTAACCTCTTGGATAAACAGTGGCTTTCCTCAGGTCTACCTTAACAGTTTATGGCTTTTTCCTCCAGGAATTTGTCTAAACCTCTTTTTTTTTTTTTTTTTTAAACCCAGCTAGTTCTAGAGTTTAACTGTGGGCTGAGTGAAAAAAATATTTTCTCCAATTTGTTTTAAATGTGATACTGTGTAACTTCATGGAGTAAACAATCAATTCAAGATTACCCGTTTTACCCCATTCAGGGATAGACTCTTCCAGGCTTATTTACTAGTTTCATTCTAAGCTTTAACAAAGCTAATTTAAATGTTCAGATCAAGAGAGAACAACAAACATTAGAATATGATGCTAAGCTTTGGCTCCTGTTGCAATAAAAGGCCGAGGGCCTCTCTATTGCCAGGGGCTGTGAGCTGCTTTAACTTTTGAAGTTACTTAAACAACATTATCACCTGACTGTAGGCCACCAAAATACTCTCAAAGCAGTAAACAGAGTTTTGTGCATCACCTCTGCAAAATCAAATTACCACCTGCTTAACCTGACAGAAAATAGGAATTTCACAGACAAACTCCTACTACTGTAAATTAGCAAACCGCAGACATAAAATCACAGGATAACTGGTTTTTGGCTATTAAATGATATTGTTGCCTTTGCAGATTTAATGTAATCACTATTGTTATGTGGCCCTGGTAAGCAGTGTGCATAGCAGCATATCCTTTGGGTGCACTCTTCAGACGAAGACACACATCTCTTCCGTTCATAGACAATGGCGCGAAAGACAAAAGCGCGCGCCGACAATTGAGCGCAGCGCGCACCGCTCTAAATTACAGTTTTTAGGGGCTCCGACGGGGGTTTTTGTTGGGGAACCCCCCCAGTTTACTTAATAGACATCGCCCCGGCGTTATGGGGGGCTTGAGGGGTTGTAACCCTCCACATTTTAATGTAAACTGAACTTTTTCCCTAAAAACAGGGGAAAAAGTGAAGTTTTCAGTAAAATGTGGGGGGTTAGAACCCCCCACAAAGTCCCCACAACGTGGCGCGATGTCTAAAAACAGTAATTTAGAGCGGCGCGTGCTGCGCTCAATTGTCTGGGCGCGCCTTTGTCCCGGCGCGCTTTTGACCTGACACCCATCTCTTCACACACATCTCTTTTCATAGTTAACGCTAGTCAAAGCATCCGACATCATGATTCAAAGACAAGTATTAAATATTTTGATATATATCTTTGACAGCACTCTGATCAGAAAAGAAATAGAAGCCCACAACGCATATAAGCATCAAAATCATTTATTGGGAAATTATTCACTTCCATACATTGCATTGTTAGATATGGACAGGGTAGATACAAGTGGACATCTCAAAGGGTACTGTACAAAAATACTATGTACCGTATGTTTCTCAAAAGCCTACATCTGGATAGCAATGCTTCAGTACCTTATACCAGTCAATACTAATGCCTTTCTGCAATAACAAGAAAAAAAAACAACCTAGAGAATTTTGTTTATCCTAACAGGTTTAACTACTGTGTATAGATATCTCAATATATCTATATCGCAATATATTTTAAGATATCTATAATGTGCTGAAGCTTTGCAGGCCAATGACACACTAATTTCTATATTGCACAGAAGACAAAAGGGGGAAAATGTACATTTCTGTAAAAGAATCGCACAACAGCAAGACATCACATTCTACTTTACTAAATAGCACATACTAAGAGAATAAACCAAGTCCTGGCAGTATACAGGCCGTTCCCAGGGTTATTCAATTCCGATACGATCAGTGTGAACTTTCAGGCAACAAACTTACGTCGGCAAATATGCCTTGCGCATGTTTTCTTCTCTCTTGGGTACAAAACTGGTTACACGCAGGACAAAAAAAAAAAAAAAACACAGTCCAATGTGGGATTTAAAATTGGGCCCTCTACAAGTCTATTTTAAAATACCAACCTGACAGGAGGAAAAACACCCCTTCTGAAGATGGGTTTCCTAAAATAGAGGCAAAGATGATGGAGATACAAAAAACATTTATTTGGGACAAATTTCTTGTTAACCAGAAAACTGTCGATGGGACTTTTGATTGACGAACTCTGGCTATGTTATGTCCTCTTCCTCAGTAGGGGTGAACGTGGATTTTGGGGGTCCTTTTACTAAGGCGCGGTCCTAACACGACCATTATATCCTGTGGACGCATTAGTGTTCGCATTTAGCGCGCATTAAATCGGCTACCGCACCTTAGTAAAAGGACTAATTTAATTCATAATATTGACAGTACATAGGAATCAAGGACATTTGCTTTTCCTTCCCCTGAATCATCACAAGCAGATATTAGTTGATACAAAGACACCAGAGAAAAGGCAGAGCCGAACACAATGAGAAACACCTGAAAAGATTGGGCGAGTAATTAATAACGTAGGAGCACAGAGTCGAGAAAAACATGATAGGTCTGTTTGGGAATTCTCATGGGGATATGGTCACAAATTTTACTAAAAACTCCACACCCCATTAGACTTTCTCGGTGAGCCAAGGAATGATGGAAGCCAGCACACCGTCATTGGAGAACCTCAGTTTTAGTTACATAGCAGACTGACTGGTTTTCAACAGAGGAAGACAACACGGAGGGGGGGAGATGCTCAAAAGCATGCTGTGGAAGTAAGACTGATTGTGGCCAGTCTTACTTGCAAGGCAGCTCAGCCTCTGATGCACAAAAGGGTTCTTGGGGGCTTTTACAGGAAGGGGTAAAACACGGACCCGACGGACCTCGCGGATCTAAAACCGCATGTCCTTAAAAATCAGAGATCCGTGTCCGTGCCACTTGTAGCTTCTGTCTCTGACAGACCTCTGAGATTTTAGCGCTGACGGATCCGTCTCAGAATAGGGAGGGAAAAGTATTAGGATCCATCAGTGCTAAAATCTCATAGACTGTCAGAGACTGAGGCCCACGTTTTACCCCTTCTCCAAGAAAGGCAGGGCAGAGGGGTACATCGAGCAATTCAGAGGAAGGAAAGCAGCCGAGGCTCTGCCTCATGCCTACGATCCTCAGACTGAACCCCGGCAGCACTCAGCAACGTTTGGAGACTTCTTTTCCATAACGCACGTCCCAGATCTATGTTCCCACTCTTTGTCTTTCCGAAAACCTGCCTTACCCTGAATGGGGAAATATACCTCACAGCAAGAGTATTTCCTAAATGATTTACACATTGGCAAGCAATTCTCCAGCCATGCAGTGCTAGAGACTTCCACAGAACCAAAGCTGCGGCTTTTGTTGAAAACAACTGTAATACAAAAGGTTGTGAGTGAATTTGCTCAGGGATGCCCCCACAGCAAATGAAATTACAATTACACAACAGTACAACAAGCTTGAAAAAAAACGCAGGGGATAGTTCAAGAGTGCAGAAGGAAAACAGATAAACTGTTATGCTCTCAGGACATAATACAAAAAAATTAAATTTTGTTCTGCTGGTGTGAAATGTCACAGAACTCTCCCAACTCTTCCAATCTGCGTTCAGCAGTGTTTTCTTGTTAATAACAAATGCTACAGTAAGCACTACACACAGGGGGCTCCTTTTACTAAGGTGCGCTAGCGGTTCTAGCGCATGCGCTAAATGCTAACACCTCCATAGAGCTTGCTTTAGTATTTTTCATGCAGCGCAGGGTTAACGAGCACTAATCTTAAGCGCGCGCTAAAAACGCTAGCGCACCTTAGTAAAAGGAGCCCATACAGCAGGGGTGTCAAAGTTCCTCCTCGAGGGCCGCAATCCAGTCGGGTTTTCAGAATTTCCCTAATGAATATGCATGAGATCTATTAGCATACAATGAAAGCTGTGCATGCAAATAGATCTCATACATATTCATTAGGGATCTCCTGAAAACCCGACTGGATTGCGGCCCTCGAGGAGGGACTTTGACATCCCTGCCATAGAGTATACCTACAAAAATATACACACATCTTTCCCATCTTAGAAAGGCTAAAGTTTCTAAAGCTATGCTCATGCCTTTAACATATTGTGGTCGAGTGGAGTAGCGATGAGCTTCAAAGGGATGTATGGCCTTGAGAAAACTTGGTTGCGAAACATGTTGGCTAAGCTATCCCAGTTTTGAAGACCACTTTCAAGATACGTTATATTACTAACTTCATTAAAACTATTTATAGCTATTAAATTATCATTAAAATACTTTTGGTCCAATGAGGAGTTTACACATAAAGCCTGGGACCATGAACTAACAGGAGTCCGAGGTGGTGTTTCTGAGGATCATGTTACTGATTGATAAACTAATGAAGACGAGCCACAGGTGGAACAACTCACAATTGCTTCATCATTCGAGCATTATAGCTCATGCCTGCATTTTCCAGAGGCTAAATCTTGTCTTGCTAAGGGGACCTTAATATTTTGTCTGCTAAGTGATTCACATTGAGGCGTTACAAGATGCGTTACTGAACTTCTGAGTCAACCTAGATCCTGGGACTTTCTATCCTTCATTTTAATATGGAAACAGGACCTCAGTTTAAATTACTATGCCCCTCTGTTTCAAGCAGAATACTGACACTTCTACTGCCCCCGAGTAATGAAGATGTGTTTGCTAGTGCTGACACATGTTCTCTCATTGATTCCATAATCTCCCTGCACAAAAACAGTCATACTCCTGGTTTTCACTTATATTGCTAAGAAAACATGCATTTTGTACTCAAAGTACAATTAGATCATAAACAAACACCCTGATGAGAAACATAACCCCAATGATTAAAACAGCTTCATAAAAAAAAATACAACTTTCCTATGTTTTAACAAAAAGATTCAATAAATATCTGTGTGAAAATGTATGTGAATCCTTCATTTAGTAATTGAGAACATCTCCTTGAGCTGCAGTAATGTAAATTAAATATTTCCTCTAACTGCTCTCCATCTCATATCGACCTTGAAGAATTTGGCCCATTTTTCTATACAGAATTGACATTTGAGGGTTTCCTTATAAAAAGATAATTTCAAGTCATGACCCATGAAAGTAGGTTACACTCCTTTGACTTGTCAAGGCGCCAAGACCATTTCTATACATTTTAGACAGACAGTCTCCATTTAGTGCCAGAAAAATCTACAAAATGGAAAAAGCTGAAGACTAAAGTGACTGTATCAAGTTGTGGTCATCCTGCCAAAATGTCTTCAGAAGCAAACCAGAAAATCATCTATGAATTCACAACAAACTCCAGAGCCAAGATCTGCAGGCCTATTGGTGTGATGGATATAAGGGACTCATGTATCAACTATCAGGAAAAAAATAATGAAAATGGGGTTCCACTGACCTCTTAAAAAACCCAAACATTCATTGCTGGTTTAAGCTCACCACATCTCGATGACCCACAAAGAATCTGGAATACATGTGCTTTCTGAAGAGATATCAAAAATGGACCTTTCAGTCACAATAAAATGTTTTGTTTGGCAAAGTCTAAACACTTCCTTCTAAATTAAGAACCTTCTCCTGTCGAGCACAATGGTGGAAGTATCATGGTATGGCGCAACTTTGCTGCATTAGGATCTGGACAGATTGCCATCACTGATAGAACCATGAGTTCTGCTTTATATCCAAGGGAGAATGTTAAGTCATCTATCCGTCAGCTGATAAAGAATCAAAGGTGAGCAATGCAGTAAGACAATGATCCTAAGCAGTCACATAATTTACAGAATGGCCAATCAAAATATTGTTTTGTCTTGACTGAGTCAAAGCCCCATCTAAACCTTACTAAAATATTGTGGCAGGATCTGTAGAGCTGAAACAGTTCTTTATGGAGGAATGACCCAAAATTTCTCAAGAGGAAAGTAAGAGGCTAAGCAAGTGACTGCTGTTCAAGGAAGAACCTTTTGTGATCCTAGAAATCTCTGTCCTGGCTGTTGCACGCCACTTTAGTTGGCTCTAGATTACTGCAATTCACTGTATTGCACACTAAAACTCACCTTTCTTCATTGCTTACCATTAGTCCAAAATACAGCATAAAAATTGCTCTTTAAGATAGGTATGCCTGTCACATTACTTCTTGCTGCTCTGTTGATTACCAATCATTTTTTTAGAATCTAAAGTTCATTTGGTGCCTAGAGAAGTCTTCTCAGGGTCCTCTACTTATTAAGCCAATTACCTGATATATTACTGTACAACCCATTCATTATGCTTCCAATACATCAACCGGCCAGCACTTCTCCTACCACAGTCAACTGTCTAGAACAGAAGTTCTCAACTCAGTCCTCGGGACACATCCAACCTGCTTTTCAAGACAAAACTTTCAATAAAAATGCAAGATAAATTGCACGCAAATCTATCTGATGCATATTCATTGTGGGTATCCTGAAACCCCATCTGGTTGGATGTGTTCCAAGGATTAGGTTGAGGATTCCTAGCCTAGACTCCATATGGCTGTCAGCCTTTAGTTAATTTTGCCTCTTTGCTCTGGAATGCTTTACTCATCTTCAGAGGTGAGGCAAGATGAAGCTTCTAGATCCTACTTCAAAATGTTTTAGGACGTGCGAGATATACCCCAGATGCCTTGGGGCCTAGGGTACAGACTGCTGCCATTTTTTCTCTAACCCTTTTCCCTATATTTTGTATTCAAAGGGTGGCATATCAAACAGCTGAATAAACTATTGAATAATATGTATATGGTCCCAATAATATGGTAAGCTACCTCTTCCACAAGCAAACTAAACTCTTGTTATAATTCTGGGAAGGATTTAAATCAATCATGATGGACTATCTGACCAGCATACCATAACCCAGCCATGTGCCAGTGTACTCATTGCACAGAGCTATTTTGAATTTTAAATTTGGAGTTTTTTGGGATCAGAGTATGAAAGTGAAAGATATTATTTAAGTACAGTGTTTCCTCTAGAGAATGGAAAGCAGCTATAGTGGCAGTTACTATAGGCTTATTGTGTAATCTAGCAGGAAGACACATACTTTCTAGGTAGGGTAAGGCATATGAAGCCAGAAGCCAGAGCATCTCTTGTCAACAAACAAAGAAACCCAACAGGTCCGCAGCGATGTGGTGCAACCAAAGCAAAAAAAAAAAAAAAGAAGAAGAAACTGCAGAGCTGATGATCATGATGCAGGAATTTATTCGTTCAACACAAAGGTGTAGATCTATGAACAATTAATGGATCCACATTGGTTTGGAAAATACAGACCCAACACGGGCCGTGTTTCGAATAACTGTCTTCCTCAGGGGTCCTAAGGTATGAGGGTTAGATGGATACAAATTTGGAAAGTAGCAAAATTTGGAGAACGTCATTCAGCGAACATCCCTTTCCATGCAAAACCAGATGAGTTGACTTGGTTGTATAAACCATAAGCAGCCCTTTCTTCTTACTACTACTGCTAATCATTTCTATATCACTACTAGACATATGCAGCGCTATACTTCAAAACACAGAAGAGATGGTCATTGCTCAAAAGAGCTTACAATTTATTCAAGACAGACAAACTTGACAAGAAGGTTCATCACTGTGCTCAAGTGGGAGAATTAAAGAGAGAATGATAAGACAGATATTGGTGCTTAGAAGGTGGGTTAGAGTTTGGAATTGAAAGCATTCTTAATAGGAAGGCTTGATGGTACCATTTAAAATTGAGAAGCTTTACTCCGCCTAGTTTTTTATACCATATAATACCATTTTAAACCATGTTTTGAATGCAATCTGGGGGGGAGGTGTCAATGAAAGCCCTTCAAAGGCTGTTGTTCAAGGTATATGTAGACCTGGGCCACCAATGCAAATGACTGATATTTTTGGTAAATCTTTAAATAAAAATTGTAGTTTGAGCTATATAATATCTTTTGAAATGTATTTAAAATGTATTACCCTGGATAACATCTGGTTTTCAATTAGACTTAGGATCCTAAAAGATTAAATTGAAAATGGTAGTTGACTTTAATTCTGAGATTGTGGAACCCAATAGTTTTTTTTCAGCCAATGCATTGACCAATCTAATCTCTGCAGCGTTTTTCTGGGGTCTTGAAAAGACTAAAATAAATAAGTAGTGTGGAAATTGTAGTAGATGCAGTAGATTCACTGCTTTTCTTTAAAGACTCACCAGAAGTGTCAAAATAACTTTCTGAAAAACTTTATGCCAGTCTTATGTATTCCCTTGGGCGAATAAAATTAATCATACATGATCGTAATCATGTGTAAATTTTGAAATGTTAATGTTCATTGTTTCATTTAAATGCCTCCAATGGTATTTTAAAACTTGTGGCTTGGTGTGGCTTGTTATAAAATAGAAATGTTATCCTGTATACCAATCCAGAATATACTGTTATTTATTAGTAAGTCTGCACTAGGCCAGATGAGTACTTGTTAAGACTCACATTCCATTGGTTGTCAGATTTAATGCTGTCTATATATACCGTAAATTTGGTTCTTTATGAATTTGGAAGCTCTGTGCAGCGTTTGATTAAGTGGGAGAGTATAATTTGGTATGAATGACTTATTTTTGTAGTTGTGTGACAAGAGCCTAATCAACAATGACAACTGCTTCACTGTTGGGTTTGCATACATTAACAAAGAGATGGGGTATCCTGCAAAGAGTGGGAGGTATGACCCTGAGCACCTTTCTGGGCAGACTGGATGGGCCTTGCTGGTCTATATGTTGTTATTTACTATGTTATATAATTGACAAACAGTACCATCCCTTACCCTCCGATCTGAGCTGAGAAATTACATGGCAAGTGTTTAGATTTCATCATGTGCTTTTGCTTTGAAATCAGTTATGTGGCAACCTTCTGTTTATATCATATAGATTTAAAGAGCACACATATAGCTAGCTGGTGTTTGGAAAATGGAGACTGCAATTGGCTAGGTATCTGTGAAATTTCTTCCAGGTTCCTACCCAGTTTATGAGTGCTTCAGTCCTTTACCATTTGAACTAAGTGGAACTGTGTTTTATGGATCTTTCTGGTGTAGACCATATGTTAACATAAGAACTGCCATACTGGGACATATCAAAGATCCATCAAGCCCAGTATCCTGTTTCCAACGGTGGCCAAGCCAGGTCCCAAGTACCTAGCTAGATCCCAAGTAATAAAACAGATCTTATGCTGTTTATCCTAAGAATAAGTAGTGGATTTCCCCAAGTAATCTCAATAATAGTCTAAGGACTTCCCTTTTAGGAATTTATCCAAACCTTTTTTAAACCCCGTTAAGCTGACTGATTTCACCACATTCTCCGACAACAAATTCCAGAGTTTAATTACACATTGTGTGAAGAAATTTTCTCTAGTTTGTTTTTAAATCTACTACTTAGTAGCTTCATCACATGTCCCCTAGTCCTAGTATTTTTGGAACGAGTAAACAAGCGATTCATATCTACCCTTTCCATTCCACATAGTATTTTATAGACCTCTACCATATGACCCCTGAGACCTCAAAGCTGAAGAGTCCTAGCCGCTTTAGCCTTTCCTCAAAGGGAAGTTGTACCATCTCTTATCATTTTCATTGCTATTCTTGTACCTTTTCTAATTCTGCTATATCTTTTTTTTTAGATACGGTGACCAGAATTGCACACAGTGACATGGTGAGGGGCACCCCTCCCCCGACCACACGCGCCCCTTCTCTGTACCTTTTTAACTTTGGCTCCAGCAGCCACCTGAACTTATTGCCCGCGTTGGCTTTGGCGCTCTCTCCGACATCCCTTCCTAGGAGCGGGTTCCGGAAGTGACGTCAGCGAGAGAACATCGAAGCTGACGTGGGCAGCAAGTTGGTGGTTTCTTGCGCCGAAGTTAAAAATGGACAGGTGAAGGGAAGGGGTGCGCGCAGCAGGGGGAGGAGAGGAGGGGTGCTGGTGCCCTGAGGAAGATGGCGCCCGGGGCAGACCGCCCCCCTCTTACTACTCCACTGATTGAACACAATATTTGAGGTGCGGCCGTACCATACAGCAATACAAGGGCATTGTACTTCTCTCTCCGTATTCGCAGTTTCAGCACGCGCGATTTCGCTTATTTGTGATTTTTTTTTGCATGCTGACTACTCCTCTCATCCCCTAAAAAAAAATTTCGGCATGAGTAAAGTACTGTACCGATAAAAAGTTTGGCGCTTACCAGCTTCCACCCTGAAAATCACTGCTATTATTCGTGATTTTAATATATTAAAGGATGGCTGTTACAAAAAAACCCACAAATAACTTATAAAAAGTTATTTGCGGTTTTTCCGTATTCATGGTCATGTTCTGCCCCTAACCACCGCGAATACGGAGAGAGGAGTGTATAACATTTTCATCTTTGGTTTCCATTCCTTTCCTGATAATTCCTAACATTCTATTTGCTCTCTTAGCAGCCGCTGCACATTGAGCTGAGGGTTTCAAAGTATCCTCGACAACGACACCTAGATCCTTTTCTTGGGCAGTGACACGTAACATAGAACCTTGCATTATGTAGCTATAGTTTGGGATTCCTTTTTCCCCACATGCATCATTTTGCACTTGCTCCCAGTAAACATCGTCTGCCATTTTGATGCCCAGTCTCACAAAGCCCTCTTGCAATTTTCACAATCCTCTTGCGATTTAACAGCTTTATGTCATCAGCAAAATTTCTCTCACTAGTTATTCCCATCTCTAGATCATGTTGTTGTACATGTTGTTGCGAGATCAGCAAAACAATGCAAGATTATACACGATTATGCACATTTACATGTCTGATGTCTCGCCCTGAGATTCTCCTGACGTGCATAATGAAATGTGGCTGGCCTATGTGGAAGATCTGCAGAGGAAACACTTTGTTCTTTTTGGTATGCGATTAAAAAGTTGTGCTGTGCAGCTCTTTCCTCCTATCAACGGGCAACTTGAATGAAATACTATTTTGCAATCTTGAAAATATATAAATTTAAAACATTTTAAAAAGTATTGTCTTGTTCATAAAACATGCATTTTGCGCTCTTGTGTATAACTAACTCTAGGAGTAGCCTAATGGTTAGTGCAGCAGACTGTGATCCTGGGGAACTGGGTTCAGTTCCCGCTGTAGCTTCCTGTTACTAAACACCCCCCCCCCACACACACACACACATTGCCCCAGGTACAAAACCAGATTGTGAGCCCACTAGAGAACAGAAAAGTACCTGAGTATAATGTGTACAGTGCTGTGTATATCCAGTAGCACCATAGAAATGAATAGTAGTAGTATTAATAGTATTTTTACTGAAAGAAGGCTCACATACTTTTTCACACAAGGACACATGGTCAACTCTTTTTTTTGTTGATGAAAATATGTCCGAGTTGTTTATTGAACGAGTTATCAATCTCTTATCATGGTTTAGAATATAATTAAGTCGTACTCTGCTAAAAGAGGAACCATCCTGGGGAAGGGGGGGGTTCTCAAGTTCTCTCAATACAATACAAATAGGGCCCTCATCCTCTACTTCTCTCTTTGTTCAAACACCTTGATAAAACTTCAACAACCTGCTCTATTTTTCCCTTCTGCTCCTCCACCCTAATTCTTTTCCGATCCAAATGTTTTTACAATCTGCTTAAGCCGATACCCAGTTCCCTTGGTTATGCTCTGCCCTTGGATCACTCCTCTCACCCCTTCGTGTTCTCATACATTAATTTTTGTATCTGGATCTGAGCCTCCCTGGACAGAGTACCATCTAAAGGAAAATAAATCTGCCAAAAAACTCACTATACTAAGATCATTCCTACATTTTTTAAATCTAAAACAGCCCTTTGAAAGTGCAAATGCCAGTTTCCAAGTTCTAAAGATGATCTAAGTAATAACAGAGAAACAGAAGTGGGCAAAAAGTATGATCACAAAGAAATCTTAATATGTTTATTTACAAAATCCAATATATATTTTCTTTGGGGAAGAAATAATTAGACATTGAAAGAATTGCACAGCCAATACAATGTTTGTTTCACCTCCATCCCAAACTGTTAACACATACACACAGAGATTAAAACAATCTCATATACTTTTCACAAAGGAAAATGACATATATATATATATATATATATATATATATATATATATATATATATACACACACACACAGGTATCAGAAAATCTGTTTTTCAGCTGAATGGCAAAAAGGTCTCTATAGCAGCATATTAATTTTAAAGGGAAGGAACTGCTGAGCTAATCTGTTTCATGATTGACAATGAGATATCAAATTCAGCTGGAACATAATCCCCAGTGGCTCCTGATCAGTAGGGCCTTTACACCCCTAATCCTATCATTTCCCCTCCAGAGACCTAACACAATAATATCATTTTAGGTCTCAGATTTGCATCCTCAAAGCTACAGAACACCTCCACCCATTAGTACCGTAGTCCAGCTGGTAGTAAGGCAGAAAATGCAGGTAGCAGCAGGTTGGAGATATCCCAGGCTCACGATGCAGGGGATAAGTGGTGCATTTTGGAACAAGCAGCCTTTACTTCATCAGAGCAGGAAGAGGGGGCGCACAGGCTGGGCGATTGGGTCAGTGCTCTAAAGCCAATTTTATGTGGTCCAGAAGGCTGTGAATATTCCTTCACATGTTAATGACTAGTGTTCAAGATCAGTGGTGGGCAAGATCTACGGGACAAGCATAATCCTACTTATTGGAGGAGCTGGTTGCCAAAAAGACATTCAAGAGTGCTTTAAGGGGGCATTTTTATAACTGGGTGCTTCAATTTCGTTGTCATGATGGCATGTGGTCGGAGTCTATTCCAAAGAATACTAGTGTAACCCAGTCCTGATGTTATCAACCTTTAGGCAGCTGCTCTTATGTCGGCTTAGAGCTGGAGTTAAGTGCAGGTATCTAAATATGACAGGTACCCAATAAGACTTACAATATAGTTATGTGCATAAGTAGAAGCTCCATTCAGGATTTGCCTTCGTGAGCATGCCCTTTGCAAACATGTACTATGGAAATTAAGTAGGTACTTGCAAAAATTATGCCTAAGCATTATTCTGCATTTGGGTGGATATGTGCTATTATTCTCAACATCTATGCATGTGAGTGCCTGAAATTATAGAATGTTCTTTAAATGATTTGAATATGGTGGTCAGCACCTAATTACGTTCAGAGCAGCTCTTTCAGGCGTTAAGCTCAATTACCGTCCTAGTATCCAGTATCAGCTTCTGAATCTCCATGCAGTTATCTAGAGAGATACCGACTAGTAGGCTGTCCCTCTATGTGAAAGTCACAAACAGTACCAGCCCAAATCAGGCAGACGTCTCTTTTCATTGTTGCCACTCAAAATTTGAGCCTGGCAACTTTCAACACGACCTGCAAACTTCCCAAGCAAAAGTGGGTGTTTCCTCACAAAAGGGAAAGCATCAGCATTCATGTTCTGCATACCTGTGACTGAAAGGTTTCACTGCCATATTTCAAAAACAGATCATCTTTCTGAACACAATCTTTATCTTCAAGTCGTGGATGAAGTTTTCACTTTGTGAAAAAGTGCAATATCTCCTCCAAAACATAAAAACTGAATAAAGAATTAATTACGGAAAAACCAGAAGACAGATAAACTTACGCCCATTTAGATAAAACTAACAAAGCAGAAACTATAAAAAAAAAAGTAAGTGGTACTCAGCCAAACCTAGCTTATCAACCTTACCTTATCTGATTGCGAAATAAAAGGGCATTCTGTTTATTCAAAAACTAGTAAGGATGGAGATGAAGGAAGTTATATAAGCCTAGAATTTTCACCTGCTGCCCATGTCACCTTTGGGGGGGGACGACTGCTTTCCCAGAGGACAAAGGAGAAGACCGTGGGCCAACCAAAATGCCCAACCGGGAGGGACTACCACACCCAACAGGAAAACTCCAGATCGGCATCATGAAATCATATATTAAAAACACCTTTACATAACCCAAACTAAAGAAAGGTCAACCGAGTTTACTCAAGACAAAACAACCAAACTTAACTGGACAATTTATTCCTCATTAGATATGTTTTATTTCATGTTATTGAATTGATGGTGTTATGTTGTTTTTAACTGTAATCTGCTACAATGCTTTGTGAAGAGTGGAACAGCTAGCCATAATAAAATAAGATCGACCCAGTCCCATACAGCTGAAGAGGTCATACTTTCATTCATTCTCCTCAATTTAGTGCAGTGAACAGCATTACAGTACAGAACCGAACAACAAAATAGAGTCTCATATAGTTTTAAGGATTTTAACTTTTCAAACCTTGCATTAAAATACAATAAGAAAACAGAAAGGGAGATTTTTTTAAAACATTTTTTAGGCTAAATATTTCTACTAAAAACATAAAACAAGTTCAAGAAACAAAACAATGTGGGTTGACTTTGTGGCTATGTGGGCGATTCTGCACCAATGCGTTATATAAACAATTAAAGGTCTTTTCTATTAGGATTTGACACTTTAAATTTTGTATTTGCTACCTGACACAGCAAATCTTAAAATCTTTTCTCTGGGGCAACTTTCAGTCTCATCAAGCCAGTTTTGAAAGCAGCCAGCAGAGTTTTTGGAAGTCCTCAATCAGTTTGAGGGGGGGAGTGGGGGGAGGAAGGTATGGAAGCTTTCCAAATTGGAGCTGATTTTCTGAGATGACCATCAACTTCTAATTTCAGCTGGTTTACATTTACCCCGAAGGGTTCTCTTCATAAAACCTACAGATAATACAGTACAAAGTGCATTTCTCTACAATGATATTGTACACACAGTCTTTCTCCTTAAAAAAAAAAAAATTTTAACTACCATACACATTCAAACAACACTGGAATTAACCCTCGGGGTTTCCAACCCACAAATGAGTTGGAGACTTCAGCCCAACCACATCTTAACTTTCATCCTGTAGCAAAACATCCTAGGACTTGTAGCCCCCATTTTCTAATTGCTTATATGTGGTTTCTCTTTCACCACGTGTGTCCCTCACTCCACAATAACCTAATGTCAGTAACGGATAGGATCTGCTGTTTCCAGGGGCCCCTAGTGGCTACAGTAAGTATTGGAACCATTTTACATGGAATAAAAGTCACACAGGTATCAAGAACACTTGCTCAAATTATGCCGTTTACTGTGGATGGTATTTGGGGAGGGGGGGTTCAGTTATCACAGGAGTACTGCTAGTCCTTCCCCTTACCAAAATCCACTGGAAAGAGTGACTTTGGTTCCCCACCTCTGCAAATTTACAACAGGCTTTCAATGCATATAGGCTGGGTTATTCTACTCTAAGAAAGCTTTAGCAAAAGGTGTGGGGTCCTGGGTGTTAACTCCCATGGGTCCTCCTGTCAATTAACCTGTGGCAAAGCAAAAAAGAAATTGGTGGGTATTTTGAAAGCAGCAGCAATTTTAAAACAAATTTTAAAGACAAATGTCTAAGAGTTAGCGTTTTTGGACTTTTGAGACATTAACAGCAGCCTGTGTACTAAGAGGACCTTGTACAGTGTTAGCAACCCAACCCAAGGTCATTTTAACATTCCATTTCAAAGTTCCTCTTTTGCTTGTCTTCACAGACATATCTACTCCAGGATTCAGTTCTGAATTTATTTGGCTTTGTTTCTTTCCCTATTCAAACTTACTCGAAAACTACAATGTAATTAGCTTTCACCTGTGTTCAAATTTAATCCTGGACACCAAAACACCATTTCACAAGAGTAATCGGAGAACTACACATTCACTATTAGATTAAATGTGAGGAAACACAATCCAGATTCCATGGGGAAATATCAAGGATATAAGGGAAGGCAAGTCAATAAACAAGGCCTGTGAAAAGGTGCATGGAAAACTGTCATGAACGTTTGTTCTTATTACACTAAACCTCTCTTGTACTTGCATGGAGATCTGGCACGTTCCTCAGCAGATTTGAGTTATTCAACATGTCAATTTCAATTTTTAAAAAAAAAAAGTTTGCCAGAAAACCAGTCCTGGAATTGAAGCGCCTGACCTAGAGTTAGGCTGGCAACACTGCACCGGAGAGGAGATTTTTTGTGAGGTACAGGTAAGGCCACTGTCAGCAAGACTCACACAGAAGTTATAATCATTAACTGCCAGTTATGCACAAGCTTCTCTGCCACTACAGGCAAATGATGCAGGGGTTAATAGCACAGACACTGTACTTCCTTCAGGTTATGCAATTAAAGGTCAGTGCAGGAAAAGCTGGACGGTACCCTGGGAGAATGTGCTACAGATTGAAATCCAGGAGGACAGAAAAAAAGAATCTTTTCCTCAGCGAGGCTGGTGAGAGGCAGAATTATTACGAAAAAAAATAAAACCACCCCAAAACAACAACAACAAAAAAAGCAGAAGTTAAACTCCTCTGGGAATGGAAACGCAGACTAGAGAGGATGAACAAAGACGGCTACAGGTCTATGAGCTGATCCACCAGCAGTAAAGACCTGGCTAGGTTGGGAAGACTGGATTCAGAGCTCCCACTGCTGTTTCTAGAGTGCCCACCTGGAAGAAAGTTTATATAGATATTCATATGAATATATGTTTAGATAGATCACAAAATATACACATACATACAAAAGGGCAGTTAGGACATGAAAGACAAATGACAAAAGTTTCTGAAGAGAATTACAGTGTACAGAGCAAAAGAGACTGGGTTGTGCCCAATTTAAAAAGACCTGCAACTGAATGCACATGTGCATAATGAGAAGCAGCACCAGGTTATCGGTTGGCTATGTAACCCCTATAAAAGAGGGTTTGAAGATGTTCCTATCATCTGGCCATTACTGGTGGTATTATTCTATACTGGGCAGAACACAATATCAAGAGTTAAGGATCTCTGCTTCGTTGCCTGCCTGAGGGCAAAGGAGAGCAAAATTGTTTACCTGTAACAGGAGTTCTCAGTAGACAGTAGGAGAATGCAGCCATACTAATTGGCAATGTCATCCCAAAGAGCCAATGTGGCAGAGCTCTCTCAAATTCAATTTTTTGTGATCTGGGCATGCTCAGAAACTCTCTCATGCCGGCACAGAATGAGGTCAGGAGCTGAGATGAGCAGGAGATGGAATCTAGTAGGTTAGCGGGGTGGGAAAGTGCAGTAGTCGGGTTGTATTTAATTTATTCTATTCATTTTCTATGCCATCCTCCCCAAAGAGCCCAGGACGGGTTACAGGTCAACATATACAATTCCCATGCTATCTATGGAGAACCCCTGTTACATGTAAGTACACTTTGCTTTCTCCACAAACAAGTAGGGTAAAATGCAGGCACAGTAATTGGTGGTTGTGTTGTGAGTGGATAGTGGAAGATGATGATTAAAAGACAGAGAAGTTTCAGAGCACCATTTGTCCAAATGCAACATTTGTCACGTAGAAACAGTCTAAACAGTGGTGCTTAGTGAAAGTGTGGAGGAACAATCAAGAGGCAACATTGCAAATATCCACCAAGGGAATGGATCTAAGGTGTATTACGGATGTATGTAACAACGGCATGTAGTGGCTGAGGGCCCACTTGGCATCATAACCCAACTGCTGGTAGGAAAAGGAGATGCAGTTCAATATCTAGTTGGAAGTGGTATGCTTGGAGGAAGGCATACCAGGGTTGTTTGAAATGGAGGTGATGGACCCTTTGCAAAAACTCCCAACTCTTCAAGATTCCTTGCGATAAAAGAGCAAGACACTCCTACAGTCCAGAGTGTAGAGTGCTTCTTCTGCAGGTATGGTGTGATGTTTTGGGAAGAAGTGTGGGGGGGGAGGGGAGATGGATTGATTCATGTGGAAGATGGAGACTATCATTGGGAGGAAGTTTGGGTATATATGGAGCAATGTCTTGTTGTGGAAAACCTATGTGAAGAGAGGGTAGGCCACTAGAGCCTGTAGTTCGCTGGCATCTGGCTAATCTGATGGCAATGAAAAACACTGCTTTCCAAATAAGATGCTTGATGGAAGCCATGCCAAGGGGCTCAAATGGGGGGGAAGGCCTGGCTTATGAAGAATCTCCCTCATGAAGTGGGCCCTTATCAACTATGTGATACTGCTAGTGGCATACCTCAGATCCATTCCCTGGATAACCATCTGCAATACAGCCACTGATTGTTCACTAAGCACCACTGCTTGGACAGTTTCTATGTGACAGATTTTGCTTTTGGACAAATGGTCCTCTGGGAGTGCACCCAAGTGGAGAAGCAGGTCCATTTGGAGTGATAGCTTTGCCTCGTGGAGAGCTTGTGAGCTAAGAGGAGTCAGTGCTAGGTGGCCTGCATAGCTCCACTGAAGTGCTACATTGACAAGGAAGTGGGTCCGGAGATCAGGGTGAAGAGAGCCTTTTGTTACGTTAGGAGGGTGGGATAGGTGGCAAGGGGAACTGGCTCATCCACCTGCATAGAGGTGAGAAGCAGATACCAGAGTTGTCTGGGTCATTTGGAAGCAATGTGTATGAGCTGGGCTTTATCCTGTCGAGACTTGAGAAGTGTCTCTCAAAGGAAGTGCAGGGGAAAGGCATAGTAGTAGTCCTTTGTCTCATGAAATGGCAAGACATCATGAGCAGTTCTGTGTGGATCTGGACAAATGGAGCAGAATTCCTGGGATTTATCATCTACTGTGAGAAGTCCAACTTGTTGCTGTAAACCCTTGCCCTTCATCGAAGCACAACTGCACACTCCAACCACCACAGCCTTCCTCCATTGAGACAGACTGCTAAATCTCTTGGCAATTTATTATGGAAATAATTGTGGAGATTTAATGCCCTGGAGCCAGCTATACACAGGCCAGGGCACAGATAGCCACTGCTATCAGCATACAATCATAAGTACTGTATCACAGGTGGAACAGATGAGGCAACAGGTGAATTCCTGGAGACTGACAAGGGGGTTGGTCACTTGAATCTTGCCTGTGAGTTATAGGACGAGTGAGTGCTGGTAATGTAGGATCTGTAGTTGGTGAGCAACAATTCACAATGTCAGCATAGATCTCCGATAGGCCCTTCTGTTGATGGAATCCAAAAGCCTGTGGTCTTTTCCCAGAGGGTAATTAAGCTGAGATTTTGTTGATTTGGCCTTCTTCTTCTGAGACCATGGATTGATAGGGTAACTGAGGGTGAATGTCTCCAGGCAAGATGGACCTTATAGTTGAGCTTCAGATGCCTGGATGTTGCCGATTCCAATAGAAGTGATTGCCAAATGGAAAACTGGAGATCTTGGAGCAGTTGATGGACCAGGAGGGCAAAGACTTTTGTGGTGGCATAGAACTGCAGGATAGATTGGAAGGTGGTTGTTTTTTTTGTCCTGCAGGTGTTTATATGGGAAGACAATTGGGAGGGCAGCAGATAGCTCTGGACAAGGTGAGGTTAGGAATAGTCATATAAGAACTCTTGTGTGGGAAATGCCTTTGGCAGGCAAAAGGTAGCTGGTGTTCAAGTGATGGGATGAGGCAGGGGACCATGTGCCTTCTTCAGCTGGGGTGAGTGTGCTTAGCAACCCCAAAAGGGTTGTGATGGTGATGGAAGGATAGAAGCAAAAAGATACTGGCTATGGCAGATTAGTAGAAGTTGGCTGCATAGTCTGCTGGAGCAGGCTGAATGCGTCAGAGATTAGTTTTTGCAACATTTGCAGGAGAACGGCACCAGAAGTTTTTTGGAATGAAGAGGAGGATTGAGAGCCTAAGCCGACATGCCTGTCTGATCAGCTGTGTTTTCTCTGGCAACCTGTGGGTCTTCCCCCACTGAGAGAGCAGAGACAAGGTGGTCAAAGGAGTGCTTTCCTTGAATTGAGTTTGTTGGGTTTGGAGAGGGAATGTTCTTGAACTAGCCAGGGGCACAGCTCTTTGTGTCCTGGCACAAGAAGGGGTGGGGCAGAGCAATAACTAGCACCAGTATCCAAGTTGGGCCAATTTTTCAAAGCCCAATGTTTAGTGGATCATGGGGGGAGGAGTCAGAAGTTTTGCACGCCTCACCCAGAGCTAGAACTGGACCCGAGAGAAAGGGCAGGGAGGGATATTTTTGGCCTGCAGTTGCCATGTAGAAGAGGAAGGAATCAACCGGGCTGTATGAGTGTGTGGAAGGGTAGGCTTGGTTCCTCATCTGTGGCTCAGTGTTCTCTGTTGCTATAGAGTGTGTGTTTGTTTGTGGCCCCATTAACAGGAGATGAACTGTGACCTGCATAGTAGCACAGATGGGGTAACCTCAATCCACACTGGTTGATTGTCTTTATGCATGCCCAGATCCCAAAAATTCTGATTTAAACTGAGGGAGATGGACATAAACTAGTGTGTCTGCATTTCCCCTGTTTGCCTGTGGAGAAAAATATCTTACCAAGAGAAAAAAAAAAAAAGCCTGCAACCTGGTAGAATCATAGCCCAGCAGGAAGAAGGGGGAGCAGGGATAGGAGGGTAAGATAATGCATCTGCACATGCAAAAACTTCAGCAATCCTTAAAAAGATACTCCTGACCCTCTGGATATAAAGTGCTGCATTAAAGTGCTTCACAGTCCCAGGTGAGTATTTCACCCCTGCTGATTAAGCGAGCAGTAGCATGGCTTAAACACAGTACAACAGTCAGAGGAGGCCTAGGAGTGATATGGCACTGCAGCTCATCTTTGGCCATGGTTATGGTAACAGTACCAATTGCCTGTAAATAGGAAAACTAGGCCAGAATCAAGAGATCCAAAGCAGGGGGACGGAGCTAGGACCATCAATATCACCCATCTTGCCCATCCTTGATGGCTGCCAATTCCCTGTGCCCTATATATATCTAAATTCAGGTATTGCAGTATTATAAGGCATTTTTCTGAATTCTGGGCTAGAAAACAAGGCTTTATTTATATACTTTTTTTTTTTTTCAATTAAAAAAATCATCTTATTTGGCCAGTATTTTTCATTCCAAATAACAAGCCAATTCAAAGCTGGCCTAAAGAATGAATGAACGCAATAGGATACATGCTTTTCTGCTGATGCCACTCAGACATGAGATGGTTTGTTCCTTTCCAGGGATGAGGTGGGGTTGCATGGTGCAAATTATTATTATTATTTTTTTTAAAGTATGATTTTATAAATTTGGTGGGAATGGGCCAGTCAGGAATGTGCAAGTAGACTAATTATCTTAAAGATATTCAGCTTTCATTTTGGTTTTAGGGTTCTCTAAAACTCTCCCCACCCCCTCTTACCTTGTGAGTTTTTGGATATCAACACAGGAATAGGATCAAACTCATCTTCAGCCACTTTTTCTGTGCCCTCGGGGACATCAAAGCCTGCTATCAGATTAGCATCCTCTGCAGCACAGAAGGAAATGGAAGCAAGGAGCAGAGACAGCATGTTAGAAGTACCAAAGCACACAGTTAGCAATGGGGAATTGGTTTGTTTAGCAAGACTGGAAGGGGATGCTTGGGAAGGAGCAAAGATTGGAAGCAGCAAAAATAGATAAAACCAACACAAAGAAAAAAAAATAAAATAAAAACCTAGAAACAATTCCCTCCCTAAAGCGAGATCAAGCAAAATGCAAACATGCACAGCCTGACAAACTGACAAGAATGGGAGACTAAGCATTACAAATATCTGAAAGAGTAAAAGACTGCATTCAAATGCACAGTTTCTAGAGCGGTATAGATTTCAAAGGGAAACAGACTGAACCAACATGAATTATTTTGATACGCCCACTGGTGTAATATAGCAGTGCACATGGAAATTCTTTTCAACTTGTACATAAACAGAAAATCATATATATTTCATTTGTATAAGTAGTTATGTGAGTGCAAGAGACAGGTAGCTGCCAAAATGAGATTAGAAAGGATATAAAACAAAATATGGCTACTGTTTGCATTCTGGAGTGCTGGAAGCTTGCTACTTCTAATAATCTTTTCTATAGCGCTGAAATGCGTATGCAACACTGTACATTTAATATGAAATAGATGGTCCCTGCTTGGAAGAACTTACAATCTAATTTGGACAGACAGACGGAACATATAGGGGTTGGGAAGTTTCTTGCAGGAAAAATGATAGGATGGATATACCGGTAGTTAGTTATCTTATGGTAGTTAGGAGTTGAAAGCAGCCTAAAATAAAAAAAGGGCTTTAAGCTTGGATTTCAATAATGCTAGAGACGGAGTTTGACGTATTCACTCAGGCAGTCTGTTCCAGGCATACAGCACAGAAAGATAGAAGGGATGGAGTCTCTTGCTACCTGTCTCTTGCAGAAAGGACTACAGGGTGAAACTGAAAAAAGCCAAGAGAGAGATACGTCTGGCGAAAGCACAGGCGGAAGAACAAATGGCTAAAAATGTAAAAAAGGGAGACAAAAATTTTTTCAGATATATTAGTGAAAGGAGGATGATGAAAAATGGAATTGCTAGGCTAAAAGATGCTGGGAACCAATATGTGGAGAGTGATGAGGAGAAAGCAAATGTGCTAAACAAATACTTCTGTTCTGTGTTCACAGAAGAAAATCCTGGAGAAGGACCGACATTGTCTGGCAAAGTTACATGAGAAAATGGAGTAGATTCTGCGCCGTTCACGAAGGAAGGTGTTTATGAGCAACTTGAAAAACAGAAAGTGGACAAAGCAATGGGACCAGACGGGATCCATCCCAGGATACTAAGGGAGCTCAGAGAGGTTCTGGTGAGTCCTATTAAAGACTTGTTCAACAAATCTCTGGAAACGGGAGTGATTCCTGGGGATTGGAGGAGAGCGGATGTGGTCCCTATTCATAAAAGTGGTCACAGGGATGAAGCAGGAAACTACAGGCCGGTGAGCCTCACTGCAGTTGTTGGAAAAATAATGGAAGTGTTGCTGAAAGAAAGGATAGTGTACTTCCTTGAATCTAATGGGTTACAGGATCCGAGGCAACATGGCTTTACAAAAGGTAAATCGTGCCAAATGAACCTGATTGAATTTTTTGATTGGGTGACCAGAGAGCTGGATCGAGGACATATGCTAGATGTAATTTACTTGGATTTCAGCAAAGCCTTTGATACAGTTCCTCATAGGAGGCTGTTGGACAAACTTGAAGGGCTGAAGTTAGGACCCAAAGTAGTGAACTGGGTCAGAAACTGGCTGTCGGACAGACGCCAGAGGGTGGTGGTTAATGGAAGTCGCTCGAAGGAAGGAAAGGTGAGTAGTGGAGTCCCTCAGGGTTCGGTGCTGGGGCCAATCCTGTTCAATATGTTTGTGAGTGACATTGCTGAAGGGTTAGAAGGAAAAGTGTGCCTTTTTGCAGATGATACCAAGATTTTGTAACAGAGTAGACACCGAAGAGGGAGTGGAAAATATGAAAAAGGATCTGCAAAAGTTAGAGGAATGGTCTAATGCCTGGCAACTAAAATTCAATGCAAAGAAATGCAGAGTAATGCATTTAGGGATTAATAATAGGAAGGAACCGAATATGCTGGGAGGAGAGAAGCTGATATGCACTGATGGGGAGAGGGACCTTGGGGTGATAGCGTCCAAAGATCTAAAGGCGAAAAAACAGCGTGACAAGGCAGTGGTTGCTGCCAGAAGGATGCTGGGCTGTATAAAGAGAGGCGTAGTCAGTAGAAGGAAGAAGGTGTTGATGCCCGTGTACAGGTCATTGGTAAGGCCCCACTTGGAGTATTGTGTTCAGTTTTGGAGACCGTATCTGGCGAAAGACGTAAGAAGACTTGAGGCGGTCCAGAGGAGGGCGACGAAAATGATAGGAGGCTTGTGCCAGAAGACGTATGAGGAGAGACTGGAAGCCCTGAATATGTATACCCTAGAGGAAAGGAGAGACAGGGGAGATATGATTCAGACGTTCAAATACTTGAAGGGTATTAACGTAGAACAAAATCTTTTCTAGAGAAAGGAAAATGGTAAAACCAGAGGACATAATTTGAGGTTGAGGGGTGGTAGATTCAGGGGCAATGTTAGGAAATTCTACTTTACGGAGAGGGTGGTGGATGCCTGGAATGCGCTCCCGAGAGAGGTGGTGGAGAGTAAAACTGTGACTGAGTTCAAAGAAGCGTGGGATGAACACAGAGGATTTAGAATCAGAAAATAATATTAAATATTGAACTAAGGCCAGTACTGGGCAGACTTGCATGGTCTGTGTCTGTATATGGCCGTTTGGTGGAGGATGGGCTGGGGAGGGCTTCAATGGCTGGGAGGGTGTAGATGGGCTGGAGTAAGTCTTAACAGAGATTTCAGCAGTTAGAACCCAAGCACAGTATCGGGTAAAGCTTTTGATTCTTGCCCAGAAATAGCTAAGAAGAAAAAATTTTAAAATTTAAATTGAATCAGTTTGGGCAGACTGGATGGATCATTCGGGTCTTTATCTGCTGTCATCTACTATGTTACTAGGAGGAGAAGGGTACTGATAAGAGGGACTTACCTGATGAACCAAGTTAAAGGGGGAAAGCTTAGGGGAGATAAGTGGGGAAAGATATGGGGGGGGCTGCAGATTAAATGGACTTATAAGTCAGTAAGAACAGTTTGAACTATATATGGAAAAGAATGGAGAGCCAATGAAGCAAATTGATGAGAGGGGTAATGTGAGTATGGCAGCTTTGGTGGAATATAAGTCGAGCAGCAGAATTTTGAATGGATTAAAGGGGAAAGAGATGGTTGAGTGGAAGACCTCAGAGAAGGTCATGCTGCAGAAGTATAAGCGAGAGGTGATGAGAGTGTGGATAAGGGTTTTGGTAGTGTGCTCAGAAAAGAGAGGTCGGATTTTGGCAATATTATAGAGGAAGAAACGACAGGCTTCAGCGGTTTGTTGGATCTGAGCAGAGGAGAGAGAGAGAGGAGTCAAAGATGACCCCAAGATTGCGAGATGACAAGATAGGGAAGAAGAGAGTATTGTCCACGGAAATGGAGAATGAGGGGAAATATAAGGGAGTTCGGTCTTAGGTATATTCAGTTTTAGATGGTAGTGATACATCTAGGCGACAATGTTGGACAGCCAGTTTGAGACTCTTGCTTTGATCTCATGTACTGCATTATCATATTAGCCTATTTCAATAGGACAGTCAATCCTTCATCAACCCTCCCCCTTTCTAAAAACCATTCAGGGATCTGTTATTGTGTTTTCAGAACAAGCCAAGAGAGGCATCCAATGACTAGACATTATAGACTAATATAGGACACTTGGCATATTGTGTCTGAAGTTTCTGTAACCCTTCCCCCCAAAATTGCTCTGTCTGGTCATTGAAATACTGCTCGGTTGCTGCAATTGCGTCCGAATCACTTGAAAATTGTCACCCTTTCAAACTCTTTTTAAGGTTTGGAAACAGAAGAGTCAGATAGAACAAGATCTGATGAGTAGGGTGGATGGTCTACGAACTGAAACCCCAAATGCTTCAAAAACATCCATTGTATTGCCGGCCATGTGAGCAGGTGCATGATCTTGCAAAAAGAGAACTCCTTTCTGCAGCTTCCCTCTCCTTTTTTCTTCCCTCCTTTAATTGGCACATCAAGTTACAGTAGTATTCTGCACTAATTGTTTTGCCCTGCACTAATTGTTTTGCCCTTCCTGATCCCAAAACACTGTAGGGTCATGACCTTCCCTGCTGACTTTTGGGTCTTGAATTTCCTAGGCCTTGGAGAACCTGAGTGCCGCCATTGCATTGACTGTTGTTTTATCTCAGGATCATAGTGGTGTAACCATGTTTCATCAACGGTAACTAGTCGTTCCAAAAAATTGGCACCAGCTCACTGAAAATGCTGCAAAATCATCTTGGAAGTGTCCACTCAATATCATTTCTCATCAGCATTCAAAGATTTGAGCACCCACCATTTGGCTGACAGCTTCTGCATACCCAGCTGCTCATGGATTATACATCCAACATGTTCCCTGGATATCTGGTAGTATCTCAGCAATTGTTGTAGCCAATAATTTAAGAAGTTGGTTGGGCTGAGAACTTTTCAGCATCCCCTTGAAGATGGCTCAGTAAATGCCATTGGTGATATCTCCTGGTTGTCCTGCCTTCCTCTTGGCCAACTTCAGTATTCTTGTGTACTACTGACAAAGGAAGACAGATGTGCCAGCTTTGGTCTAAATTTTAGTTAGTCAATAAACACATTAGACAAGTACATATGCTTGATGGTTACTGTAATTCTGAGAGAGGAGCCTTGGCCGATAGCATTTACAGCACAGTCACACAAGTCTCTTATGAACAACAGATAAAGAAAATAACACCAATGTATCCTAAATAGCTGTGTGTGATAAAACAAAAGGTTTTTGTGTGCACTGGTTCCTTGAAATTGTAGGCAAGTGGGCAGTTTGTCAGCTCTCTGCAGCTCAGATAACTTGTTGTTTGACTCCAAAATGCAACCTGAAAGGCATATTCTCCAATCTCTACAAGGTGCGCTATTGCCATATTTGGTGTTGCTACTGGTCAAGAAACCAGTGTCTTGAATTATCATTGGTTGTACAGCTCCAACTTTATTGGGAACTAGTCCAGAATTCATTAGAATATTCTAGTCTGGCTGATGTGCAGAAAAAGTAGGTGGTCAAGGCTTTGTCCCAGTTCTATACATCCTAGTAAAAATAGTCTTTCTGAACCACTGGCTAAGTATAGTGAAACCTGTCTAGATGGTGATACCTGTATGAATCCTTAATTTTACTGTTCTTGTCTGCAGATAAAGCTTATTTTAATTCTTCAGTGTTCACAATTAAACTTTTCAATTTACTACTGTGCAGGGTGGCAAGTATTAGCTGTAGCCTGGAAAGAGCCTGGGATCCAATTTATGGTTACATAAATTGAGATTGATTTATGGAATGGAAAACCTCACTGCCCTCTGTCATAAAACTGTGGGTTAAATGGAAAAAAAAAGTTTGGGAAAAGAAACCGATTGCGTACCCCTCCAAAGGTTTGGATTTCCTCCCCATTTCTTCTTCTTCCTCTTATTTAGCAGGAGGTGGGGGATTGTAAAAAAAACTGTAAAACTTGACTGTGCTTCTTTTACTTTTTAATACTTTGACTATTCATTTACTGTGTTGTTTAAACATTTCTTAGCCAGTGTGTGGTGGTTTGTTTGGTATACTCTCAGTACTGTATCTTTGTTCAATTGTACATTGTTACTTTGAAGTTTCATTAAAAGTACCTTGTTAAATTATTTTAAAAAACTTTTCAATTTACTAAGCTCTCTCTCTGATTGATCAGTGATCCAAGGTAATTGTCTATCTTTGGTTTGTAGCAGAGCATGTCTTCCCTATAATTCATTTTCCACACATATCACCATGACAATCACATATGCCCAGCAGATCAGCAGTAACATTTTCCAGAATTTCTGCGCTCATGTTCAGAAGACCTAAGTCTTGAATATTTCTAAGGTTCAGCGCACCTCTCGCCCAAGGAAGAACAGACTTTGATGAGTAACATGGCACAATGAGAAGAGATAGCATTACACACAAACTTACATACTCAAGGAATGGCTGAGACAACAAGTTCTGTAGGCTTGGCCAACTGCAAACAGTATGTTTAAAATACAGCATAGAGTAGGGTAGAGTAAGCATCCATTTGTCAAATGAATGATGCTTCTTTGGCCACGTTTATTCTGCTAAGTGATAATACATTTTTCTCCTGTGACCGCTCTTAAAAAAATGTTTAAGTCCATCTACAGAAATAAATCACCACTAGTCTGCAAAACAGAGGCTGATGCTCAAACAGATCATTTTCTCCAATCATGTTTCTGCTTCAATCCAACCACTAATCATCCTGATCTCCATAGAAAAGTTATCTTATCCTATTCTCCATTAAGGTCTCCCATAAGTTTAAATCAATGTCATTAACCCTTTCAGGACCATAAGGATCGTAGGCCAATTTTTGTGGTTTTGACGACATTTTTATGGTAAAAAGGGCTTGCAGATGCCAAAAAATTGATTTTTTTTGTGAAATATCATTATTTTTATTTAAAAAAATCACACTTCTGGCTTATGGACAGTGTGGCAAGTGAATCTTCTCGTCAATCTAGCAACGACGCTAATGAATGAATGTCGGAACCAGTTTGTTTACATAAAGGCAGTATCATATGGAATCCGTACATATCAAATTTAGAACTGTAGACTATCCCAATCAAAATTTATAGGATTTTAAAGTTATGGGACAAATATGTCCCTTGGTCCTGAAAGGGCTACCACATCAAGTATTCTATACTGGTCTGCCTACCTTTTTTTTCTAATTTGCTTACTCTCATATACATCTGTGGGCACTCTTCCTTGCAACACAATCTTCTAATAACCTCATCTCACCTCACCTCAGAATTCATCTTGACTGTAAGAAATGTTCTTGTTCAATGTATTGGCTCCCTCTCTGGAACAGTTTGCCCCTAGATATGACTAGAAACATTACATGAGAGATTTAGGGCTCCTTTTATTAAGCTACGTTAGCGTTTTTAGCGCACGCAGCATTTTAGCACTCGCTAAACCTGTGCTACGCGGCTAGAACTAACGCCAGCTCAATGCTGATGTTAGCGTCTAGTGCGCGTGGCAATTTAGCGCGTGCTATTCCGCACATTAATGCCCTAACGCAGCTTAGTAAAAAGGAGCTCTTAAATTTTCCCTGAAAACCTATTTTGGGAAAACTTTTCCCTCTGGGCCGGTGCCTTTTTCCTAGTGTTTTGCCTCCACTACTCTTATTTATTTGAAAATTTTATATTACGTTCTATCAACATTTCTAGGCAGATTCCAACAAACATACATAATTTTTAACAAATAAATATATGAAAACAGCAATTACTTAATAAACTTCAAAGCACTTAATAAAAAATATATATATAAATCAGCATTGATAAACCTCCCTAAACAAAAATGTTTTTAACAAAATCCTGAACCAGTAATCACCACCAAGCCCTCGCAATTGCTCAGGTAATTGATTCCATAACTGTGGTGCACACAAGTAGAATATAGATTTCCTATATTCCTCATGATGGCTTTTTGCCCCACCTTCTGACATTTTGGATCATGAACTTTTTGTGTCTGAACTTCCTCTGTAACTCAGGCCTCCCTTTATACCTCTTAATTTGTCAATATTCAGTATTTACCTCAATTTTATTTCTGCAGCGCTCCTAATTCTACAGCAATTTTAAACTGCCTAGATTTGACTTAGATATGCGGTAAAAAATAAGGAAAGAGAAAAGAATTACAAACTTTAATAGGTGAGAGAAAAGAGAAAACCATAGCCAGGTGCTTTACCACTATTGACAACAGCCTATCCTGGAAACGTCTGGGTAAAATAATATATGTTTTCAACTCAACCTTGAATTTTTGGTCGGAAGGTTCAGCGGTAGAGAATTCTATAGGTAAGGCACCAGGTGGAAAAAGATACTCTGATCTCTGGATGACTTCTGTGGGATTTTTATTTTGTTTCCTTCCCCTTCAGCTTTTGCATTTAATTCATTTTGGAAACTGGCACCTCTTTAATTCTGTCACAACACAGAACTAAAAAAATGCAGATTGCTCTGTTTCTTTCACTTTTATAGTCTGCTGCTGCTATTAGAAATCACGGGACTTAAGGAGGGTGGTGAAGACAGCCTCCTGTAAAGGATGTGGAGGGATGCAGGGCAATGCGTAAAACAAAAGTGAAAGGGCCAGCCGTGGAGTTGGGGGGGAAGAGAAGAAGATTGCAGACTTAGGGCTAGATTCACTAACCTTCTGATCTGTGGACGATTGGAGGCAGGCTGACCGATTCACCAACCATCTTCGTGCAAATGAGGGCGCTCGGAGGCATGCCCCCATCCGATGACACGGATCGCTGTGTAGCGATCCCGACACATACACAGACCATCTACTTTGCCTGTAGATGGTCTGCGCATGCATTTGCAGACTGTGCTTTTTTTTTTTTTTTCACTTTTTTACTCGCGAACCCGTGGTTTTAACCTGCGGGTTTAAAGCGTGTTAAAAACCATGGGCTCGCGCTACAGGGAAGGGAGGCAGAGCAGGAGAGCATAGGAGCGGCCGGGGCCGAGAGCAGGGTTTTTGCTCAAGTGACTGGTCCTCAGCAGTCGCTTGATTTTGGATCGGCCAGCCCAGTCAGTGTGCGTGCTTTTTGTTAGTGAATCGTGGCACTTCCTACTTTGCATGCCGTTTCCCCTCATTTGCATGCAAGGATCGGAATCGATCGGCACAGAGGTTAGTGAATCAGGTCAGAACAAAACTGTGTCGCAAACCAATCGGTACACAATCGGTTTGCTTAGTGAATCTAGCCCTTAGGCTTGTTTAGCTGTGTGTCAAAAATTAGGGCGAAAAAGACGGCAACAGCATGAGACACAGCACCAAAGTGGCTCCAGTTTAATCTGCATCTTCCCCCTTCTCTCCAGGCATGTTTTGAAGCTGAAAACAAACAGAATAAGGATTTGGCTAATTCTGGCCCCAAGTCAGTCTGTCTGTCATTCAAACGCATATGAACCAAAACTGCCCTCTTATGCTGCATTTTACCATTTGTTTGACAATAAATCCATTTCTAGCCATTTCTAAATTTTTTCACTTACAAAAAGAAAAACAACAATAACAAAAAAATCAAATGAAAATCTTTTGAAACAAGTTTTATATTCCAGCATTTTTTATCAGCCCGACGCATACATTTTCACATTTGGATACCCAACATTTTCTGTCATCCAAAACTAATTTAGAGAAAATTAATTATGCAAAGTGGAAGACTTGAGAGTTAAGTAGTAGTAGTAATATCACAAGAGGATAGTATATTGGAAGGAAGACAACTTCAAATGAATCTCATTAAATCCAGACGAACTTACTGAGTTGTCATTAAGTCATGCCTCTCCTATACCCCAAGAGTCTAAAGCAGGGGTCTCAAAGTCCCTCCTTGAGGGCCGCAATCCAGTCGGGTTTCCAGGATTTCCCTAATGAATATGCATGAAATCTATGTGCATGGACTGTTTTCAATGCATTGGGGAAATCCTGAAAACCCGACTGGATTGCGGCCCTCAAGGAAGGACTTTGAGATCCCTGGTCTAAAGCATTCAGCTGCCTCAACTCTAGAACACCGCATTTGCTAGCAGCTACAGGTTGATCTCCAAGAGAGATACTGGCAAACTAGTCCAAATTTGACACAAAGGAGACAGTTTACTAAAATGTGTTAAGCAAGTCATAAGCAGCCAAGAAATGTCCTGTGCTAAAATCTCACATTAACTGCTTTTTATGGCAGAAAGAAGGAATGGGGTAGAGAATGGGTGGAGTATGGGCATGGACATCACATTGTTATTGTGTACTATCACTGTAGCAAGTAGAGTGGCTACACCCAGCACCTCAAGAGAAGGCGTTAAATGTATCACACCACTAGGAAGCAGATACCACAACAGCCTACATTGTGGGATAAAACCCACGAAGCACCCAATGCCTCGTAGCCCTCCCCAACCCCTATCACCCTGAACAGGATCCCCCAACTCAACTCAAAAAAAGGTACTTGACCCCCTCCCCCTACCCCATTTACCAAGCATTTTCCTAGTGGTTTAGTGGCAAGGGAGGAGTAATCCCTAGATTATCTTGCTCCACTGCCATCCAGGTTTAAAATGATGGCTCCAACCCCTAGAAGTAGTCTCACAGTATCACCACTAGATATCAAGTAGTCTGATCCCTAGGTGTAGTACTGTGAAACTACAGCTAGGGGGTTAGAGCCATTCTGAACTTAGGCAAATCCAGGGATTGCTCCTACTCTGCCAGTAAGCCACCAGGGAAAGCCCTGAAGTGCTGAGTTGGTGGGAGGATGAGTTTGATGTTTAAGTTACGATTGGGAAGGGGGAGGGGGGAGAACTGAGGGTCTGGACATATGGTGTTGTTGTAACTGCATCAGTAGAAAGTATGATGCAATTAAGTGCACTCTGCCCAGTGTAGCAACTGCAGGGCAGATGTTGGCCACACCCCCAAAATGCAAAATCTTACCACAGAAAAAGGGGTAGAAATGTCAAACTGCGAAGTCTAGAGACCCATGACTACTCTTCACCACTGGCTAGGTACTGACCCCAAGCAAGAACCACAACCTTTCCCTAAGACCACAAAGGGTTTCAGGCTCTTTAGAACACAGTCATTAATAGTTCACCATGACACTTCTTACATGTTCTTCATATACCAGAAGTAAAAGACAGAATGCAATAATATACAATAACACAAAGCCAAGTTTGTGATCTTAAGATAAGCAACAGCATTTAAAGTGGAAATACTAGCAAAATGGACTTCAAATGTAGCAATTTAAATCATAAATAAATCTGAACAATTCCTATGAAGCTCCATTTAAATGTCTTGAAAGCCCTTCCAGCTTAATCACATTCTCAACTAGAAAGTAGGGTGCTACTGTACTGTTCCTCATCAGAGCCACACACTGGATCTCTTGCAAAAACATGAATCAGCCTCAAAGAGCGAAAACGTAAACATTTTTGAATGCAAGGGGCATGACCGTAATAAAAATAGGTGTGCACATCTTTAAAGTTTCCATGAAACCAATACAAATGAAACAATCTGTACAAGGAAGCAGACCTACAATAAAGTCAGTACTGTTCTTTTAAAACACATACGTCACTCAGTAGCAGAGAATGGAAGAAGATGACGTGGAAACAAAAAAACGACACACACCCTTAAAGTCTCATATGCAAGGCAGGGATTCTTTGCATAGCACACAAAATGAGCTCGCCCTCTCTGAAGGAATGAAATCATATTGAGGGCCAGCAGGTTGTATCTTTTTGCACAGAAAAAGAGATTATGTACTTACCTTGGTAAGCTCTTTTCCAGTAGATAGGTGAGACATTTTAGACAAGTGGGTGGTGTCCCCATGACCATGTGCCATCTGCAGAAGGAATCCAGTTCGGATTTTTCTCTGTGCTTCCTCTGTACTTCACTGAGCTCCTTAGCTTCACCTACAGTTAGTACCCAAGCATCAAGGGCCACCAAACCAATGTGAAGTAGAGGCACTCATAACAATCAAATTCACAAATGATTGTTTTGCTCAAAAGAATAACATGAGAAAATCAGCTGCAAATAGTTGTCAAAAACCTCCAGGGAGCATAGAAACTACTCCTGCCGAAAAAAAGGGTTAACTGGCATCCAAGTTACAATTTGGAGATGCATAAAACAAATTGAGTCAGAAGACAGGCACAGGAAGGACAGGGCAGGAGTTTAGAATCTCACCTATCTTGTGGAAGAGAGCTTACCAGGATAAGTACATAATCTCTTTTCCCAGTGCAATAGGTGACACATTCTAGACAAGTGGGATGTATAAAAGCAGTCCCCCAAAAGCTAAGAGTGGGCTTACTGTGCCAACCCTCAAGACTGGAGGTATCAAAGACAGAGTCCTGTCTTGCTGCCACGTCAACTCTGTAAAAATTGGCAAATGTATAAAGAGAGGACCACATTGCTGCCATGCAAATCTCCTCAGGGAAGACAGCTCAAGCAGCAGCCCATAAAGAAGCCACACCTCTATAAGAATGCACTGCGATGGAAACAGGAGACTGTTTCCCAGATAGAATGTAGGCTGACGAAAGGGTCTCACAGATCCATCTGGAAACCATGGCCTCAGAAGTGTGAGCACCCCGCTTGACAGAATGAGTCAGTACAAACAAATGATCAGAAAGACAAAACTCTTTTGAGACCTCCAGAGAGCAAAGAAGCAGTCTGTACATATTTAGGTTCCGCAAAACATGATCCTGTGTCTTTGAATCAGCAGACCGAAAAACAGGCAAATGGACTCCCTGGTTAACATAGAGAATGACACAGGGACCGTAAGAACTCAATTTCCCTGTCCCCACGAGTTTTGTCGCTGTCCCTCCCATTCCTGTAAGCTCTGCCTTAACCCCACAAGCCTCAAACACTTATGATTTTAAAGTGTTTTGAGGCTTGTGCAGATGAGGATGAAGCTTGCAGGAATGGGGCAGGAAAATGAGTTCGCACGGGAAAAAAAAAAACTTTGTCCCCGTGTCATTCTCTAGGTTAACATAGAAAGCCAAAACCATCTTCGGCGAGAAGAAATGAGCCATGGGCAAGGAAATCCCCATCTCCAAGATTCAGAGGAACGGTTCACTGCAAGAAAGAGCCTGGAGTCTGTAGACATGCCTCGCTGACGGAACAGTGATCAGAAAAAAACATCACGAGTGTAAAGTCAAAGAGGGAAATATCCCGAAAGGGCTCAAAGGAAGTCATGGATAGACTAGACAGCACTAGGTTGAGGTCCCAGGAAGAGAACATCAGATTAATCAGTGGTCCAAAAAGCCCCCTTCAGAAATCTGGCAACGTCAGGGTGAGACGCCAAAAATAAAGAATGGCCCCGGGCTCGAAAACAAGAGAGCCAAGCCACTTGAACCTGAAGGGATGCCGCAGAGAGGCCTTGAGTAAGACCAGCTTGGAGAAAAGCCAGTACCAGCGAAAGTGGAACGGAATATGGCTCCACTTGGTCCTGAGCGCACCAATGCTGGAAAGTCTTCCACGCCATACCAGAAGCAGATATAGCAGTCAACTTCTTAGACAAGAGAAGAGTGCCAAGGACCTCATTAGAAGAGCCCTCATGGTCTAAAGCAGCACACTCAAGAGCCATGCCATAAGAGCAAAATGACCCAGGTCCTCCTCGCAGACTGAACCCTTCAGAAGTATGTTTAGATGGACACTCAACAGAATGTCTTGACCCTAGTGAAGACACATCGGATCTGTGTACCACGGTCTGCAAGGCCAGTCCGGAGACACAAGAATGACACAGCCCAGAGGGTCCATGATAAGCCAAAAGATTCGGCCGATCAGGGGCCAAGGAGGATAGCTATACAGGAGGAGCCCCTGAGGCCACGGCTGCATCAAAGCATAGAAACGCTTCCAAGCTCAGATCTTTGACTGAAGAATTGAGCTGCTTTCAAGTTCTTAGCTGTGGCCATGAAGTCGAAGCAGGGCATACCCCAGTGCTGCACAATGGTTCAGAACGCTGTTGGGGCCAGCATCCAGACACCCCGATCCATGGGCTGTCTGCTGAGAAAGTCTGCCTGAATAATGTCAACTCCCGCCACATGTGCTGCTGAGAGTGCCTGGAGGTGGCGTACCACCCACAGAAAGAGAAGGTGGGCTTCCTGAGTCAGAGAATTGCATCCCAAGCCTCCAAAGACTGTTCTGTAATGCATCCCTGTGTGGAGCCCAGCAAGAGAGTAAGACATGCTGGAAAGGATGCATATGTACTCTCACCCAAGTAACCACATCTAACGTGGCAGCCATGGATCCCTGGACCTAAAGATATTCTCACACCAAAGGAACTTGAGAAGTGAAGAAATCTGGAAACACAGAATCTGTCTGCATGCCCCTGGAAGACAGATGTGGCCACAGCCATGTCAAAAAGAACACCCAGATATTCCAAGTGTGCGCAGGTGAGAAACTCCCTGTTCTGTAATTCACAATCCAACCAAAGTCCTCCAGCACCTGGATCACCTGATCCACTGTGTAACGACCCTCGACCAATGAGGGAGCTCTGATTAGTTAATTGTCCAAGACAGGAGGAAGAAGAGGATGGAGCCAGCTGAGTGACCAAATACAAGTCTTGCAAGACTCAGAAATAATAACCGGCAAAGCCACAGAATGAAATAAGAACAGACCTGTGGGCTCATTCCCAGGCTCAAGAGCCCCTGAAGGATCCAAAGATCTGGCATACAGTCCCTGGTCCTCCATCCTAGTAAGTGCTGCACTTTGAAACAAGGGGTCAGCAAGCTGGTTAGTAGTAGAAATATCAGAAATAGGCAGACCAGGAACAATGGCCGACTGTGACAAGGACACACCCATAGAAGCAATGCCACAGAGAGATGCAGCAGATGTGGGGCAGGAATGCACAGAGGAAAAATGCCTGCTTCAAATCTTATTTTTTTATTTTTTATGCAACTGTTTCAGCAACTCTGAGAAAGTCTCCAGCTCCCGGGGTACAAAGTCACCCTCTGATGACTTAACCGTGCATTTTGTAGGCTGCAGAGACACCACAGCAATGCGCATGGAACTATCAGCCCTACCAGGCTAGCCGAGCATTTTGTCACCTGCTTGACCAGGGAAGAGGTTAAACTTTGTGCTGCCTACCCTCCTGGCTGCACCACACAGCACAAGATCACTCCTGAAGTGCCTAATTTGTGTCATCCCAGCAAGAATTCATATTAGGAGAGCCTAAGGACTCCATTCCAAAAAGATTTGAGGCAAAAATTGCAGTTTTGGAGAAGCAGGGAGCTTTTGAAAAAAAGATTGCTAAAAATCCTAGATGGCTGCAGCTGTGAAATTTGCACTAAAATTGTGATATTTTCCACACTTCAAGTTAGAAAATGATGATTTTAGGATTTTTCAAGAGGGAACACAGGGGGACATGCAGAAAACTTGAAAACCCCACTTTTCAGACCTCTCCCAATCCATCTCATAGGCTATAACAACCTGTACTCACTGGGTCCTATTTGTGGATCTGTGCTGCAGCCTGCCTCAGCTCTCTCACAGTAGCTGGATTAGAGAATCGCTGCCTCATGCTGGGAATGGCTTTGCAAAGCTGATCTTCAGGCTGACAGGCAGTTCCCATACCCGACTGCACCTCTAACCCTGTAGACCGACAGACGTGCATTGGGACGGATGGAGGTGAGAAGCCGCAGCCGGCAGCCTGCGAGACAACGCCGAAACTCCTAAGGGCACCTAACAGCCTGCGCTTGACCCCCCTACTTAACAGTAGGTGAGACAACTTCAGGGATGGCCCCGAGTTCCACAGAAAACTAAGCAGGCTGGCTAACAGGTACCTACTGGGATTGGCCAAGTCAGTGTTCTCAAAGCACAAAAATCCCAAAGAAATAAGAACTAAAAACACTGAATAAAATAATAAAATGTGAAGAGCAGAACGAACACACTCCTGCAGGCATGCGTGCAGAAGGAATAAACCATTGATGGAGCTAAGGAGATCAGTGAAGTACAAAGGAGGCACAGAGAAAAATCCAGCACACAGACATTGGGACACGACCCACTTGTAGGAGGGGCCAGTATTCTTAGTAAACTGGCCACAAAGACATCCCAGCAGAACAGTGGGGTATCTTAGGGGGCACTGAAGTGAACTTCACATAAAAAGGCTCAGGTACACATCTCACCTATTGCACCGGAATAAACATTCTTTGGGTTCTGAGATAATCAACCTGAAAGGACAGGAAGGAATAGGGGGAAGACGGAAAGTTCACATCACAGTGAAAGGATCAAAACAGCATTATTACCTGCATGAGCTGGAGTAGAGAGCGTGGCAGAAGAAAACTCATCCAGAAGATCAGGAGCAGAAGGGTTAGAAAGCAGAGAGCAGTCGAGGAGAGAGTCTTCCCCAGTGAGAGAGTCTGAATGCAGGAGGCGGCATCAGCAGCATTAAACAGCAAAGGAAAGAATGTGTCAGTAGCTCCAGTCAGTGCACCCCAAATCACAGAGACAGAAACAAGTTTGTAGAAAGCAGCCCAAGGGGAAAGACAGAAAAATGCTGCAACTGTGGTTTTATGAGAAACCAATTAAAAACAAAACAAAATACCACACAACCCCCCTCCCCCCCAGCCATCTTTCTGTCTATTTAAAGTCTCTCCTCAATGTTCCTTCCTCACACTTAAGTCTAACAGTGTGCAACTTTTGAGTTCTGTATCGGCAAACTATTAACACACATATAAATTTAAGTGGAAAAACTATTTTCTTCATTCAAGTTCCCACCCAGAATGGAGAGGTGGTAAAGGGAGATATCCTCAGTCATTGAATAAGACATCTATACTGCACTGCTATGCAAGAACACTATCTGCAGTGAATCAAATTTTAAGCAAAAGTGAACTATTCTAAACATTCATTTGCCAACCTGACAATATATTTTGTTTCCAAATGTTTTCATAAAATGTATTTATTTTTAAAATTTATATATTGTCTATATCTAGACCATAAAACACACATAATGCATTGTCAGATTGGCAAATGAATGTTTAGAAAAGTTCACTTTGCTTGAAATGTGATTCACTGCAGATGTGGAGGGGCATTTTCAATATGACGTCTAAATCTAGCATTAAGACATTTTTCAGAAGACGCACAAAAATCCAACAGTGAACATGACACCGTAGCTTTTTGTTTTTGAAAATGGCTATTTCTTAGATGTGTGTCTATCTTTTTGAACCATTTCTGAAAAAAACACACATTCAAAAGAAAAATGCACAAAACAAGCCATTGAGATGTAGGAGGGGCTAGTATTCTTGGTAAACTGGCCACACAGACATCCCAGTAGAGCAGTGGGGTATCTTAGGGGGCACTGCAGCAAACTTCACATAAAAAGGCCCAAATACACATCTCACCATAACTCTGTAGTTCGTGTTAAAAATCTAAAGCTGTGTATTGCAAACTGTATGCCGTGGCACACCAGTGTGCCTCCTGAGACATCTGGTGCACCACGACACACTAGCGAGGAGGAGAGTCGTCCATACTGGCTGGTTGCCTGCCTATAGGATGTGCCTCTCGCGGCGAGAGGCACGTCCTGTAGGAAGTCAGCCGATGTGGACGACTCTCCTCCTGGCTGGCATCTCTCCTCTTCTCCCTGCACCTCCCGGATCCCTGTAAAGGTGGAGTCGCGGCAAGATGGGCCTCCACGCGTGCGCGTGACGTCATCACGTCGACTTCCGGCCGGGGCACTGCATTTAGTGTGCCGCCGGCTGGAAAAGTTTGTGGGACACTGATCTAAAGAGTAGTGGAGATGTTTTCTTGTTAGTGTCTAGAACTTCACAACTGATGTTCTTCAGTGGCTATTGGTTGTAGCATGAACAGAATGCTTTATGTTAACATTTAAGAGATGTTGAGAAGAGAAGATTGATCAAGATAAATCAAGTGAGGACAAAAGTTGCTCACCTGTTAAAAAAAGAGGGGGTAAGGGGAGCTTCCATAGACAGCAGGATAATTCTTATGCAATCTTACAGCAGCAATGCAGATAGCGTTCAACTCTTAGAAAAACACCAACCTGTTTCTTGGAGCATATATGGGAATTCCTAGATAGGCTCAGGAGTAATCTAAGAAAATACTTTTTTACAGAAAGGGTGGCAGATGCTTGGAATAGTTTCCCAGTAAAGGTGGTGGAGACAAAGCCTGTGTCTGAATTCAAGAAACGTGGGACAGGCACGCGAGATATCTTAGGAAGAGGAGGAGATAAGAGTCTGCTCATCTGCAATGTCTACCATCTGCCATCATGTTTCTACGCAACCACTCCCTCAATCAACTCCCTAATAAAGCAAGTGTCTTACTGATCCTCAGTTTATGAAGAACCTCCCACTACAGGTAAGCAACTCCATTTACTCTGCTGACCAGCAGGATGAATTAAACCATGAGTGGGGCTTGCAAAGCTAACTGAACATTGCAGCAATTCCAGTCTGATCTTTTGGAGCAACCCAGGAAAATATCCATGGATGCAGACTTAACTGAACAATCCTTGTAGAACTGCCTATCCAAAGGGCGCCATCTCTTCTGTGTACTAATGGGCAGTGAAGGTACGAGGTTAATACCATGCTGATATTTTCCATGGGAGCCAAGCACAAGCTACCGTGATTCTGACCTGGTATGTTTTCATTGGGCTAATTAAACACACCCCTACTAAGAAGTTACAAATAGTAAATTCAGTCTTCATGCTAATTTGGCAGAGATCCTTTGGAAACTATGGTTCCTCATTTATTAAATCAAAGAACATGAAGAGTCACCAAAGGAGAAAAACATTGGGCTGAGGAACGCATCTTGTTTCTGAATGTTCTGACAATTTTCAGTATGTGCACCCTGTATGCCAAGTTGAAAATTCTATTAGGGATCCAATGTATTGGAATCTTTATCAAAGCTGAAACTTTCTCTTTGAGTAGGTTATTATAAACCCCAAATGCTTCTAGGAGGTGGATAGACTTCTTATGGAAAAGATTTGCCTTCTCTGGTGAAGAGCTTTTTAGTAATCCAAAGTTTCAAGCATGGAAACAAAAACTCCTTTTTTGAAGCTGGGCCGTCAGCTCTGCCAGGCACTTTGCAGACTCTTGTTGTTGCCAAAGAGCTGAATGATATGTGATATTGGCTGTGAAATGCAGAAATTTCCATCTTCACTAGTGACTATTCTGTCTGCACTGACAGCTTTTTGTGGCTTGTTAAGTTTCTTAGTACTGACCTGGATTGGAGTGATGCTGCCATATCTACTTTGTGCCAGTGGGCTTTAAATTAATAAGCTGTACACTAAAGCAGTAATTCTCAACCCCGCTCTTGGGATGTGTACTTTTTGAGAATTTACAAAGTAAAAGTACATAGGACAGAGCTGCATTCAATGGAGGCAGTGCAAACAGATCTGCCCTCAGGCCCTCATTTTCTCTACCAATTCTTCCCTGCCTCAGCTGGCTCACCTGCCTATGATCCCTCACTCCCTTCTCCCTCTTCTTGACTTAGCTGATACATGACAAGCTAAAATCTCATCATTGCGTCAATCCCTTGGCCATCCTGCCATTCCCTCTGCCTCTTTGTTTTTCCTTTCCCCACTCAGGGAGTTCCTTTAATCCCTCCCCACACCCACTTTTCTCTGTCTCTAACATTCTTCAACCCATGAGGCCCTCCTCCTCTGTGAGGGATTCCTGACTAGCCTGCCTGGTTAAAATGTTTCTCTCATTATCTTCTCCCCACTTTCAGCTTAATTTTTCCCAGGGCAATATCCCAGCAATCTGGAAATATGCACTTGTAACTCATTTCTGTCTTCCATTTTTGTCTTTTTGTAATCTTTCTTTTTTTTCCCTAAAATTTTGGAAAAAAATGGTTCTCTCTCAACTTGACACTTTTCTTGAAAATGCCAATATTCTTCATCTCTTCCAATCAGGTTTCTGTCATATCACAGTATCAATCCCTTCTTCTGGCTTTCCATGACTCTATCCACTCTACTTTAGATCAACATAGTTCTGTCATCGTCTTCTCTCTTGATCTCTCCTCTGCTTTTGATTTGGTTCATCACTCCCCTCCTCTTACACAGTCTGCACTGGTTCTGTTCTCTGTATTTCCAGTTACCTCTCTAAATGCACCTTTCAGCATTGCCTTTCTGAATCCCATGCTGCATTTCCATCACCTTTCAGATGTTCCTCAAGTTTCCATCCTTGCTCCTATCCTCTTTAATATTTTCCTTTCTGTAGGAATACCCCACAAGAAACACATACAGTCTTAGAGTCGGGAGGAGGCGCTCCAAATGAATAGTCTCTCCTCCTTTTTATGCGACTCCAAGACTGCGTTTGAGTGTTTCTTGTGGGGTATTCCTACACCTTTCTCATCTCCTGACCATTATTCAGGAACAAGGTTGTACTCCCTTTTATTACGCCAACATCCAAATCCTTTTTCATATCACCAACAACTTCTCCTCTTACTTCTCTCAACTCCTGCCCTAGTCTCATCTCTTAAATGGCTGCAAGATAATCTTTTTAAACAGCTCTAAATGTGAGGTTGTTTTCCTTCTCGCTATGCTTCTCTTCCTGCCTTTCCTTCTGTTAATGGCCAACTTCTCCCTTTCAAAGGTTCTGTAAAAATTCTTGTTGTCCTTTTCAACTTCAAACTCTTGTTTCAAACCACAAAATGATACTTCCTACTCTTGCCATTCTTTGCCCTTCATCGTTATCCATGCTGTTCATTTCTTTACCATTCTTTCCTTCATCCACACTTCTCTCGGATCTTGATTGCTGTACCTTTCTTTATGCTGGTCTCCCCCTCTATTAAGCAACTCCAATTTAATCAATCTACTGCAGTTAAGCTCCTCCATTTCGCTCATCAATCCCATGGCTCCTCTTCGCCACACTGAAAACTAATTGACTATCTCTGCCCAACGAAGTACAAGATTCTTCTGTTTGTCTTTAAAGATCACATTCCATCTGCTCCTGCATGGATCAATAATCTCCTTATTCCCTGTGTTTCTTCTCCCTCTCTTCAATCTTCTCACAGTAACCTTCTTGTTCTTCTATCACCTTCTTCCCTTCATTTGAATATCTCCCATGAATCTGCCTTCAGTTACTTTGGGCCTAAGCTCTGGAATTCTCTGTATCCCACATCCAACTTCAATCCTCCCTCACTCGGTTTAAATCCTTATTGAAGGCTCACCTTTTTCCAGAAGACCTTTGGGATTCCCATTTCATAATCTTCCCTTTCCATTTCTTATCTCTGTTGATTTTACTTCCTGTTTTTAACTCTTATAACCTTTTTTATTTTATTATTATTATTACTTTGTTAAACTGCTTGGATTCCATTTTCTGGCTTCTTAGCGGTATATAAAGTTGCTGCAAATAAAATAAATAAATGCAGTAAACTTCTTGGGTCTGTAATGGACATCTTCCAGCTTCGTCTGCCTTTCTTGAAGCTACTGATGGTGCCTATGGTGAAGAGGCTTCCTATTAGGTTAAACATCAGAGCTGCTCCCCTGTTTCCTCAGAAGACAGAAAAGCATTTTTTGCCTAGGGACAAGGATGAGGGGAAAGCCATGAAATCTTCATGAAGAAAAATGAAGCCAGTAAACATGAGAGAGAGTAACTGTATCCATACAGTAGGCTGGAAAGAGTGAGAAGAACTACAACAAATAGCTACATGGAAACTCTTCCATATACTCAAAGAAACCCTTTAATTTTTTTCTTAGCTTGGAGGGCACCAACTCACTTATATGGCTTTGGAAGAAAGGTGGCAAAGGGGAGAAATGAAAGAAACATTTAAATACCTCCATGGCGTAAATGACCAAGAGGCAAGTCTCTCAACTGGGAATGAGGGGACATAGGATAAAGATGAAATGGGAAAGACTCAGAAGCAATCTAAGAAAATACTTCTTTATGGAAAAGGTAAAGGATGTATGAAACAGCCTCCCGGTGGAAGTAGTGGAGAGCAAGACAATCCAAATTCAGGAAAGCATGGGACAAGCATTGGATCTCTAAGAGAGAGGATGGTATGGATGATATAGATGAGAAGACAAATTGCAAATAAACACCATATGGCCTGTGTTTCTATTTCATTCTTGAATGAATATAGCTCTCAATATGCGCATGAGTCGAGTCTCTTTAATTTGAAAGGAAGCTCTGGAATGACAGGGAATGGATGAAGTTAAGAGGTGACAAGCTCAGGACTAATCTAAAGAAATACTTCTTTACGGAAAGGATAGTAGATGCGTGGAACAGTCTCCCAGAAGAGGTGGTAGAGACAGAGACTATGTCTGAATTCATGAAAGCATGGGATAGGCATATGGGATCTCTCGGAGAGAGAAAGAGATAATGGTTACTGCGGATGGGCAGACTGGATGGGCCATTTGGCCTTTATCTGCCATCATGTTTCTATGTTTAAGAATAGCGTCCAATTTCCACACAAAGGGATATCATACCACAGTACCTCTGCTAGGCCCATCCTACAACTCCTAGATCTGTACACAACCCTGTACTACCTCCCCACACAACACTCATCCAAGAAACACTACAAACCTGTCCGGTTTGAAGCCACAGAGTCAGTCTGGGACACAAGACGCTGGGGTATGGGGGGTTCCAGTCCAGGAATCAGACTTTCAATGGGTACCTCTGCTTTACCTTTCACAGGGAAGAAAAGCAAGGTCAGCAAAAGAGGATGGGAGTTAGCAATAACAAAATGTGAACACCAGCACACACAGAATTCTAGTCCAAAGTTGACAGCATGAGACTGTCTTGATCATTTCTGCAGCTACTCTGGAATGTCCAAATCTCTCTCCACTGTTCCCTTTGCAAATGTTTTTTTAATACTGTGTACTGTGGAAGAGAGACTATACAGCTTAGGCTGTGTTCTTACTAGTATGTGTGAACATCAGGCAGTACCACAGCAAGAATTGTGCCATGGATCAATCACAGATAATGCAAAAAGGTCTGATTCCTACAGAATGCATCGACAGTCATTTAACACCCTCTAATTGCTCCAAAAAATAGAAAGGTCAAACAACTTATGCTTTATTTAAATTTTAAATGTTATGCAGATGTGCATTAAGGAGAGGGAGTGAACAGAACATTCTCTTGTCCTCACTTCCCTCCATTTCACATCAAATCTTTCCCTGGGATAAACAAGCTGGTGTATTACAGCAGGCTGGGATTTAGCCGACAAAGGCCAAGGAATCAACAGCTCTTGAGTTCTATATTTGGTCCTGTCACGGTGTGCCCCTAGGGTTCCTTTATTCCTTCCTTCCCTATCTCATGTGTCAAGAGACATCTCAAAGCTGGCTGTATGCAAATCTGGGATGCACTAAGAGGAATTGTGATGTTCACCAATCTCCAGTAGAGCTTCAGTAATAGGATTGGTGTGGTGTTGTCTGCACAACAGTATAAATTACAATTTTATTTTTTTTTTTTTACTGGAAGGAGGTTAAGGCACAAGCTTTTGGGGTGGGGAGGAAGGATGGAATAACAAACAAAAAACTTTGTCTTAGAGAAATAAAATGCATCACACACATTCTACATGCGAACAACATAACTTTACAGATAACAGCACACTCATTTTTGTCAGAAACCAGGTTTTGTTCCAACCCCCCCTCCAAAGTCACACTATTTGTAAAGTGTATCAGGCTAAATATGCAAAACTAAGCACGACATAGTACAGTGCATGCTACCCTCCCTCCCAATAACATTACCATTCACAGTATCTGAGGTGCTACCGAAGGGGTCACTCAGAGGTAAGAGGTCAGGGAGCAGAAGCGTGGGTTCAGGAGACTTGAGACCCTCAATCAGTTTCTCTGGGTTTGGGTTAAGCAGGAAGCAAAAATCAAGAAAAAGAAAAAAAAAAAAAAGAGATACATATCTATGCAAATGAAAAAAAGCAGGTTAATACATCATGTGTATGCAAACACTGTATGGAAAAGTTTTGAGGCCCCTGGTCAAACTGATTACAGAAAAATGCCATTTTAACCTCTACTTGTTTTTATATGTTACAGAGTTAAATTTAAATGCATAATTACTATACTTGTAGGATTTTTTTTTACATGATTCACATTAAGAAAACCTCTTGAATATGATATGTTCGGAAATTTAGACACCCTTCCAGTTAGTTTTTTGCAACTCCTCTTGTAGAAATAAAAGCCTCCAAACATTTCCTGTAGCCAGCAGATTTTTTTTTTTCTTTTTAGAGTTTATTTCCTATCCTCCTTTGCTCAGAAATGTTCTTAGGTCTCCTTCTAATCTCTGCATGTTTGAGATCTCTCCACAGATTTTCAGCAACGTTCATGTCATACAAAACCATCATCTTTTCCTGTAATTACCACATTGGGCAATAGATTTTGCCCCCCCCTCCCAAATGCTTCATTCTTTTCTTTTTCTCCAAATCTATCTTGTATAATTGTGGCCAAACAGTTCAATTTTCATTTAATCAAGTGCATCCTCCAATGTTTCAGGTTTAAAGTTTTCCTTTGCATACTTTCAATAATGATTTGTGTGATTAGGCTGTAAGAAAGATTTGCTTCTGGAAAAACTTTTCCATGCTGATGTTACTGAACTGGAAATTAGGGACCCACAGAACATAGAGGGGGGTGGGGTTGGTGCTTTCCCACTCCACATTTAGATTTCAGGAAGCAGGAGTGTAGTAAACATGATACGCTTTTACAAAAAAGTTCTACATAGCCTCTTGCTGGCTTTATTCAATATGGCATAGTAGTCGAGCTTACTCCCTACCCCACCCCCGGGCAATCAGCAAAGTACATAAATATATATCTCATCTTCTGCTTCTGTGGGATTTTATGTCTGTTATCATGAAACTGAAGCCTGGAAGTAGTACAAGGAGCCGCTGAAAAGTTCTCAGTCCAACAAGATGGGGCAGTCTCTATCGAGAGCTATACACTTAGTTCAGCGATTTTCCAATTTTTTTTGTTCCATATTTTCCTGACGGAACAAAAAAAAAAAAAAAAGAGGAAAATCACTGGACTAAGAGTATATCCCTCGATAGACACTGCCCCAAATTTGTTGGCTGGGCTGAGAACTTTTCAGCGGCCCCTCATAGTTGACACATCTCTGGCGGCTCAGGTGATGGCGGGGGGATAGACATAAAGTAGAGAACAAGGCTAAATTAATTGCTGCATTGGAGAAAGCCAATGGAAAGCAGAGTGGAACTTTTAAAAAGCTAGAATGACAAATCTAATAAAGATATGCAATTCCAAAGCAACGAGATCATCAAATAGTTCCACAGAATAAAGAGGGAAAACCAAAAAAAGAAAACAAACTGGAAACAATGTTCTTAATCTAAAAGTTGAATGATAAAATGTTCTTCACATATAAAAGGCGATGCATTCAAAATAGGGTCAAGCCATATAACATCCACTATAGTATTCAATCTCAGGAGACACCCGTGAGGGATAGATTTGCTGATCTGAGGCTGTCTAAATGGACTCAGAAAGATTTAGGGGTATTCAATGTCCCTCTTGTTTTGCTTGCTGCCTAATATAAAAAAAATGCTAGAACATCTGGACTGGATGGGTTCCCTTTAGAGTTTTATAAGATTTTGGGGCACAAGGTGGTGCTAACTTTTATGCACCGTGTTTGAGGTAGCAATAGGGAAGCAAAAACTCCCATCCATGCTAAATGATGTGCTGCTTACTCTTATTCTAAAGTAAGGCTGCCAATAGACCAATTTCACTCCTCAAAGTGGACACAAATATCTTTGTAAAAGTCTCTATGTTTAGACTCTTAGATATAGTTCCCAGGTTGGTCATCAAACCCCATGTAGATTTTATCAAAAGTGGAAATGCTGTGGCTAATATTCAGTTTTTTTCTTGTGCAATAAAGGCAGTGCAGAAAAAGAACATCGAGTCCATCTTGGTCAGCTTCAATGTTGAAAAGGCTTTGGACAGCACCCTGGGCTTATCTCTGGCTTTAGTTTTGAAGGAGCTATTATGGATTAAGGTGCTATATGCTGCCCAAAGGTCTAAATAGTTGTTAATGACACCATTTCTGGCTTTTCACTAAAATGTAATTCTATCCCCCCCTTACTCTTCTCTTCTATATATAAGTTCATGTAAACCTTTTTTTTTCCTTCTCTTCCTATATTTTAAGTTCTTGTAAACCGTGCCGAGCTCCACATCCGTGGAGATGATGCGGTATATAAACTTAAGGATTAGTTTAGTTTAGTTTTTGGAATAGGTCATGGTACTCGTCAGTGTTATTCCCTGTCCCCCAAGCTGCTTGTGCTATTAAGCCCCTCATGCAGAAATTGATTAGGATTACAATACTCTGTGGGGGTAATTTTATAAAGCACATTTACTTAACTGTAATAGGTGTTGCCCAAGAAAGTCAGACTCACCAATTCAGCAACCAACACCCCTCCCCCCGGACATACAGTATTTCTAAGGCTTCCTAAAGCAGCAACAGTGGTGGACGGTAGAGAATGACACGGTGACAAAATTCATCACAGTTCCCGTCCCCGCAGATAACTGCGCAAAATTAACCCATGTCATTTTCTAGTGTCTATTTCATCCTCTGTCCTTCTACACCAGCATTCGTCAAAGCAAAGCTTGCGGGTCAGTGGTTGTGGCCATTCATACTCTGATTCTTCCCTCTTTCCTTAAAGAATGACATGAAGATGGTTTCCCGCGGGGATGGGAACGGTGATGAATTTTGTCACCGTGTCATTCTCTAGTGGACGGTCAGCAGTGGCATCACTGTGAATGGCTGCTCTGCGACCTGCCCCGCTGATGCATTGCTGATGACATGGCAGAGGGAAGTGTGTAGGGTATTCAGAGCAATGCCACTGCTGACAGTCCACTGCTGCTTTAAGAGGCCTCACAGTGGGAGAGTCAGTGGGGTGCTGCTGCACAGGGGAATGGGTGGGAGGGGAGGAAGAAATGCACGGAGAGAAAGAAAAAGAGAGAATCTATTTTGTGATTTTAATATGTCGGATTCAAAATGTGTATCCTGCCAGAGCTGTGTTAGTGAGTGTGAGCTAGGACCTAACAGAGAGAGGAACAGTCTTTATTTTGCTTACACCACACCGTCAGGTGGTGTTGGAGAGGGAATGGAAAGACTACAAAATAAACCCACTTGGATGTTTGAAAAAAAAAAAAAATGCCTAATTGGACAGGAAACGCCAATCAAAAAATCAATTCCAAAAATTGAATCAAATTGAAAAATTTTCCCCTGAATCGGGCAGCACTAGTGGGAGCGGGCAGGGGGTCCTGTACAGAAGTGCAGAGAGAATGCTGCATTTTATTTTTTTTTTGAGGAAATGCTGAGAATCTGATTATGCCAAACATGAGAATAGGAAATTAAATGCTTGCCACTGAACAATGAAATTCAGGGATCTGAGCAGTGCATTAGGCATGCCCCTACAGATACATAGGCATGACATCACAAGGCTCACAGTCAATAATGCACTGTGTGACTTTAATCTCCCCTCCCTCTAATAAAATAGCTAATTAGCCATCCTCTGGAAGAATGGTAAAGAAAATTAAATAAATAAATATTGAGTTTGCAATCTCAAAACTATGGTTCCCAAGCTAAGACAACCAATCTAAATGTAGCCTAGGATTACTAGCTTAAAAGATCTGTTTGGCAGCTATGGCAGGCAGTCCCAGCAGTATAGCCAAGTCACATGAATAGATGCAGGGAACCTAAGGCCCCTCAATCCTTACCATATGCAAGTCTGGATGTGGAGGTTCACAAAATAATAAATAAATAAAATAAAATATAACCAACTGCACAGACGCCCAAGCAACTTCTAGATCCAATACTGGAAATCTGACCCATTAACATGGGCTAAACCCAAGAAATGAAAAATTTTTCTCCAATCTTTATTTTGGATTTAAAAAAAAAAAAGGTTCATCATGTCCCTCACGCAAAATCATTGGGAACTAATACAGAGGGTCTGGCATTTCTTGCTATTCAGTCAAAGAACAAAAAATGCATACCAACTGCAAAGCTATACCCTGAGAATGCCTGGTATTTGGGGGCAGTCAGACTGTTCACTCCCAAAACTCAGCAATAAAAGAAATACATTTTTTAGTGAATGGTACCAGCAATGCCAGAAGGGATCCAGAATTGTTATGTTATGAATACATAACTTTCAGGAAGTAGGTGAAAATCTGGCTATTCTCTCAGGAGTATGGGAGAGGCTGCAGAAATAGAAACAGGGTGCCCAATATTCAAAAATTATTTAAACGCCCAGGAGAGGTTTCCTGCCTGTTTAAATCACCTGTCTGGAGTGAATCACCTGTCAAGAGCTGAAAATTAGACAATGACATGGGGACAAATTTGTCCCCATCCACGCAGGATCTATATCCATCCTGCCCCTGCCAATTTCTCTCTCTATCCTATCCCTGCAAGCTCTGTCCTCATCTGCACAAGCCTTGAACACATGATTTTAAAGATATTCAAAGCTTGTGCAGATGAGGACAGAGTTTGCCGGGATGGGGAAGGGATAGAACTCACTCTGAAGGGACAAGTTTTAACACCAGCAGCGGTTAGCAAAATGCAATTGCTGTCGGGCTGAATATCAGGCCCAAGGTTTGTCAAGGGATTGTAATTATGACGGGCTGCAGGGAAGAGCAACCGAGGTATAAATTTGGTTGTACAATCCTGAGTCAGTAGACAGAGGCTATATATATATATATATATATATATATATATATATATATATATTAATATGCATAATGGAGATCTGTATGCACTGGCAACATAGCATTTGCACATTTCTCTCATACATATTCACTGTATCCCAGTTGATGATTTTGTGTGATAGCCAGAGCTATATTTTAGGAATGTGTTTTATTCAAGGGAGTCTTGACAATCTTTAGGAAGAGGATGCTATACCCCTAGATACAATTTTATTAAAAGACATTTTATACTTAAATCTTCAATTCCTGTGATTAACTCAGTAGTGTCACCTAATAAAAATGGAACTAAACCATTGGGTTAATTCACATTCTGTTAGATCAATAACTAGTGTTAACTCAAAGAATAGTTAAGCTCTGGAACTTGTTGCCAGAGGATGTAGTAACAGTGGTTAGGAACATAAGAAATGCCTTCACCGGATCAGACCCTAGGTCCATCTAGTCCGGCGACCCGCACACGCGGAGGCCAAGCTAGGTGTTCTCTAATGGACACCTTGTTCACCCCCTTGTCCCTCAATGTGATTTGCAAGAAGATGTGCATCCAACTTGCCCTTGGTTAACATAGCTGGGTTTAAAAAAGGTCTGAACAAGTTCCTGGAGGAAAAGTCCATAGTCTGCTATTGAGGCGGACATGGGGGGAAACCATTGCTTGCCCTGGGATTGGTAGCATGGGATGTTATTTAGTTAGGTTGCTGCAAATACTTGTGACATGGACTGGCCACTGAGGAAACAGAATACCGGGCTAGATGGACCACTGGTCAGACCCAATACGTTCTTAGTACTGTTTGTGACCTACTGACTTTTTCAGAATGGGATATATTCTATTGAAAGTTGGTTGAATCCAGATGGCACACTTATTTTTATCCTGCTTATGCCCACTGATTTATTTATTATTCTAAACGGTGCTCTAGAAAATAACATGGGGACAGTTACCCACTGGGTGGGACCAGAGACAAACTTTGTCCCTATGTCACTCTCTAAAAACTTGAGATTAGTATCAATATGTAAAAACTTAACACATCTTAGACATTTGGCAACTGAATTCAATGATTAATCCCCCCCCAAAAAAAACTGCAAAAGCTACTTTTGGATTTCAATGAATTACTGTTTAATGACATCATGTGTCTTGTCTGCCATCTGCAACATCCTTCCATCATGTGTTCAGCTGCTCAAGCATCTTACTGCTTCTGCAACAGATTCATCCATCCTTGCTGGCATCAAGGAACATTTCTTTAACATTTAATAGACACTTATTTTCCTGTTCATCCACTACACAGTTTAGGTTCTCTTCTACACCCATGTCTGAAAGACAATCCAATTGCCTTCCCAGATGTAAAAACATAGGCAACTTTGGAAAGGTTGTACCAAAACCAGATAGAAATGAAGGGATGTATATGTGATTTATAAACAGTTGTACAGAATATTGCCCCTTTTTATAATTTCGTTTCAACAATTTTATTGGCGATAATACAAAAATACAGAATAAAGAAACCGAAACAATGTTTTGGTGTCTTATTGAATGATATACTATGGAACAGCCCTTCACCACCCCAGCCTTCAACTATGACCAAATTCTGAGAAAAATACAAGTCCCCCTCAGGGCCTATACAATGGTTCTATAGTATTCAAATCCTAAAGTCAAAACAAAGCCAGAGACCTTACTCTTGTGTCTCTGGTTAAATCATAAGAACATAAGAATTGCCACTGCTGGATCAGACCAGTGATCCATCCTGCTCAGCAGTCCGCACACGCGGCGGCCCCCAGGTCAAAAACCAGTGCTCTAAATGAGTCCAGCCTCACATGCATACGTCCCAGTTTCGCAGGAATTTGTCCAGCTTAGTCTTGAAACCCTGGAGGTTGTTTTCCCCTACAACAGACTCTGGAAGAGTGTTCCAACTCTCCACCACTCTCTGGGTGAAGAAGAACTTCCTTCGCTTGTACGGAATCTATCCCCTTTCAACTTTAGAGAGTGCCCTCTCGTTCTCCTAACCCTGGAGAGTGTGAACAGTCTGTCTTTATCTACTAAGTCTATTCCCTTCAGTATTTTGAATGTTTTGATCATGTCTCCTCTCAAGTCTCCACTTTTCAAGGGAGAAGAGGCCCAGTTTCTCCAATCTCTCACTGTACGGCAACTCCTCCAGCCCCTTAACCATTTTAGTCGTTCTTCTCTGGACCCTTTCGAGTAGTACCATGTCCTTCTTCATGTACGGCAACCAGTGCTGTAAAGTATAGAGCCTTCTGATCATTCAATCATATCAATCACACCTATAAGCTAACCCACCCTCTATAAAACTACCCTTCTCCCCCCCCCCAACACACTTAACAATAAAAACAGTATTGTCAAATATATCTTGGAACAACTTAGTAATGACAGTCTATACCTTTGGAGGTCATTACATTCCAATTATCATAAAGTTAATTTATTGAGAATTAAACTACAAGTTCTGGCTGGTAGGGCAGTGATGTAAGATTCCAAAATAGACCAAAAATGATCTTTCCGCTTATATCCATCGATCTTTGTTATAACAAAGTCATTTTCCTATTTTTATAAACCCCTCCTTTTGTTCTTACTTTGAATGTTTTCTTTTCTTTTAACAATTGTAGTTCCTCCCCACCAACCTTAATGTTTCTGTACGTTTTGGTAAATCCAAAATCATGTTTATGTATTTTAACTTTGTTCAGTTTTTATTTTTGTATTTTGCCTAGAAACCTTGGAATAGGCGATTATATCAAATTTTAATAAAACTTGAAACTTGATCATCTGCCATTTTGATGCCCAGTCTCACACGGTTCTCTTGCAATTTTTCACAATCTTCTTGCAATTTAACAACTTTGAACAACTTTGTGTCATCGGCCATTTAATTATCTCACTAGTTATTGCCATCTCTAGATCATTGATCAATATGTTAAAAAGCAGCGGTCCCAGCACAGACCCTTGGGGAACCCCACCATTTACCCTTTTCCATTGAGAATATTGACCATTTAAACCTTATCTTATCTTTTCTATCAACCAGTTCTTAATCCATAATATGACATTACCTCCTATCTCATAACTTTCTAATTTCCTCAGAAGTCTTTCATGAGGTACTTTGTAAAATGCCTTTTGAAAATCCAAATACACAAAATCAACTGGTTCACTTTTATCCACATGTTCATTCACCCCTTCAAAGAAGTATAGTAGATTGGTGAGGCAAGATTTCCCTTGACTAAATCCAAGCTGACTTTCTCTCATTAATCCATGCTTATGTATATGTTCTGTCATTTTGTTCATTATAATAGTCTCTACCATTTTGCCCAGCACAAACGTCAGACTCACTAATCTATAATTTCCCGGATCATCTTATTGTATTTGCACTGTAGATGGAAAACATTTAGATTTATCCATATTTAATCTTAATCCTGAAAGTTCCCATATTCCTTAATACATTTCAACAAAACAGGGAGAAATTTATCTGGTAAATGTACCAAAGATTATCAGCTAAAGCTGAAATTTTAAAATGTGTCGAACCCACCTTGATCCTAGTAATTTCAGGGTTGACAACTATGGGCTCCTTTTACTAAGCTGCGATAGCGTTTTTAATGTGCGCAGAATTTTAGCACGTGCTAAACCCGTGCTACGTGGCTAGAACTAAAGCCAGCGCAATGCTGGCGTTAGCATCTAGTGCGCATGCTAAAACTGCTATCGCAGCTTAGTGAAAGGAGCCCTGTGTTTCTAATTAGCAGACCAAGTGTAAGTATAAATAAAAGTGGGGATAGAGGGCAGCCTTATCTGGTGCCTCTGAATTAAAAAAAGGTACAGATTGTAGGCCATTTAACACATACCACAGCTTGAGGTGCATGATATAGAACCATAATTACCTCAACAAAGAATCCATGAATGCTTTATTTAAACAAGACTTTATATAAAGTTCCAGTTCACTCTGTCAAATGTCTTCTCAGCATCAAAACTGATAAGCAAGGACTGTTCTTTCCTAGAGTGAACTGCTTCAAGGGTGGCCAATATTTGTGTAACATTTTAAACCACATGATGATTCCATACAAAACCTACTTTGGGATACAATTAATAAGGGAAGAATCCAAGCTAGTCTATTGACTAGCATGCAAGTCAGTAATTTACGAGTAGCTTCAAAACAAAAAAGCAAGATAGGCTTGTATGAAGAGCAGCACAATGGAGTCTTCCTTGGTTTGAGAAATACTACAATTTGGGCTAATCTAAGAGATGATGGTATAGTCTGATCTTGGACTATTTTATTAAGCACTGTAGTCAAGGGTTGAACTATGCCTTCTTTTAATAGTTTATAAAATTCAGCTTCATAACCATCTGAGTCAGCTGTCTTATGCAAGGAGCTTTTATTGATGGCCCATATGAGCCCGATTCAGACTGGGAAGGCTAACGTTATCAAGAGAAATATCTGGATCCAGGCCTACATTCACTGAATCTGATTTATATAGATTCATATAAAAGTCCTGGAAAATATTAATTATGAATAAACTATATCATCAGAGGTTCTCAAAAATACCTATTCTCTGGTTTAACTAAATTGGCTAGGAATTTTCCACTTTTTTGCCCAAATTTAGAGAGTTGATATTTATAGTATATAATGACGATTTCTTTCCACATTGATGGATAAGCTCATTAAGAGCAAACTGAGCAGATATCAACTGAGTTTGAAGCATTAATGTGGGAGAGGATCCACATTGTCTAGGCAAGGATATCAATTATTGTTCCAATCTTAATATCTCCTTATCTCTAGCTTTTTTCTTACGGCTACTAAATGCAATTATGTCACCCCTTAATACCGCTTTTTCTGTTTCCCAAAATAAAACTGTATTATTATTTTGATATGTTAAGGTCTGACCTGAGCAAGTGGCTTGTAAAATCCGCTGTTTGTGCTTGAAGTTGAAAACTAGAAGACCACCACTCGAGGCCTAGTTGAGTTTTCACGGTGAATCCCCAAACAGACAGTTAGCCCTTTCAATGTAGAAATTTGCAAGGTTATCAGTGAGGGGCAGTGTGGTAGGGATCCATGAGTCCAATAATCCTATTAGATCTTTATCCAAGATCAATTTAGGCAGACCCACATGTCACAGATTTATTTCTCTTGAAACAATTCTCCAAGTTGTCAACCTTTTGCTCCAGTTCTAGAATCTTCTTTTGCAAAGCGTCCTATTGTGAGCTTCTTCGGCTCTATCATAGATCTGTTGTAGTTTCTTATCAAGTGCAGCCTCCATTGCGGCAGTAACCTCTGCCGTGATTTCAGCAATCCAAGCCAAGTTTACAGAAGGGCTTGGTGGAATCGAGTGATCCAACATCTTGAGATCTGCTTGGCGCTACTTCTCTGTCTTTTCTGAGTGTTTTGAAGGCCATCAGTTGTGGATCGTATCTTTACCAACAAGAGAGCTCCATGAATTAGGAAAAAGGTGAAAGTGACGGTTTTTAAGAAACCAGATTGGCGGAATAAATCCCGCTAAAACAGAAGGGTTGCATGAAGTAGAGAATGACACAGGGACAAATTTTTCCTCATCCCGGTCCCCACGAATTCTGTTCCTGTCCCATCCCTGTATGCTCTGTCTTCATTTGTACAAGCCTCGAACACCCCTGCCAAACTGGTTTTTGTCCAGTGCATCGCTTTAGAGACAATTTTAATATAATTAATTATCTGCAAGGAAATCTAGATGCAGGTAGAGAATCTGGACCTTTCATCAGCTTTTGATATCTTGCAACAGATGGCATCTCTCTGTAATAAATGCAAGATGGTTGAGCGGTTCAGCTTCTTTCTTCAGATAGAATGCAGCAACATCTGAGCTTTCAAAATCCTGGAATCTTTGATGTGGAGTCGCTCAAGCTTCTGTTTAATCATTTCTGCTTATTTATATATTTACAGTCATTGAGTCTAATGATTAAGAGCTGGGGGCATGAAATGTATAGTTTATACACCATGAGCTTGGAAAAAGACTGCTTTTAAATTAGCACAACTGGAAACCGTCTACAAACAGTGCAAAAACATTATTAGCAAAAGGCTGAAATTAAATCTTCAGAAGACCAGGTTGTTTTGTATGAGGAAAACATTTGCATACTGCATTGTCCATTTAGCAAAGAAATTCTATCCCCAAATAGAAACCTTATCCATTTCACTACAAAAACATACAAATAGCAGGTACAACTTTAAAAGATAAATATGCTGTGGATTTTCAGCAATCTTGCTTGGAAAGGCTGCTGACAAATCCAAATCTTATCTTTAAAAGCTGATAAAATAAGTTATGTGGCACCTGAAAGTCTGGAAATTGTCCTTGGTGTGCCCAAAACACTGCCACGCAGACTCTTGGAGGTCTGCAGTTCCCTAACCAAGTTTCTCCAGTACTGAAAAGCTGAACTGGCTTCTAAATTCTATTCAGAATTTCCATTATGGTTCTGTTTCTGCTTTATATATTGTCTGCCCCCTCTGTACCTTACCCATATTTTCTGTGGGCCACAATGCTTTGTTAACTCCTTCATTGTTGGGGGGTTATTAAATCTATGGATACTCAGATTAGGCCACTTTCTTCAGACCCTTCCTCCAGAGCTTTTAGGGCTGAAGATCATTTATCTTTTAAGAAATTGTTTCACTTGGCGTTTTAGCGATCAATTTTATCTTGCCCATTTCTTTGGGACTATAATTGGTTAGAATTGTGATTGATACCCAGGGCTTCTGATTATCAGTTATACTTAAAAAACAACAACAAAAAACAACCAACCCAAATCACCAACTGCAATGATATCACTTGCTACTGCTGCTACAGTAACTGAGCAAGATATTACCCAAGCAGTACCAAAGCTGGCAGAAAGAAGCTGGACCTCAGTGCCTGCATGGGCCAAACAGATAATGAAAGCCTGTATGTTCAGGGGGGTTATTTTAGCATGCCTAACCTAAGCAAGAGATACATGCCAGCTGCCAGAGCTTGAATCAATCCTTGCATTCTCCTCCTGTAAGTGAAACATCTCATTTTTATTTGCTAGGAACCAACATAGTGAATAAAGCTGTCTTTAAAGGGGTCCCTCACAATAAAACCAGTGTGTAAAACAGACACCTTTAGGTGGTTACAATTAAGAAAATAAGAATAGACATATTGGGTAAGACTAATGATCCATCCAGCCCAGTATCCTGTTTCCACAGTGGCCAATCCAGGTCACAAATACCTGGCAAAAAACCAAACAGTAGCAATGTTCCATGATATCGATACCAGGGCAAGAACTGGCTTCTCCCACGTCTGTCTCAATAGCAGACTATGGACATTTCCTATAGGAGCTTGTGCAAACCTTTTTTAAGCCCTTGTCAAAACCTTCTAACCCCTTGTTGAAACCTTTTAACCATTGTTACCACATCCTCCAGCAATGAGTTCCAGAGCTTAACTTCATTGAATGAAAAAAAAATTTCCTTCTATTGGTTTTAAAAGTGGCAAGTATGGGAAAACAACCCACTAGTCCAGGAATAGAGTGTGGATTTACAAGAAAGAAGATTAGCAAAGGTAAGAACTTAATAAAAACTTATATTGGTAAACTTTGCCATAGTTACAGTGCAAGTTGGTGTTAGATCCCTAGTCTGTGTCATGGTAGGATAAAAACTTGTATCGCAAAATTTGTACTGTAACTATGGCAAATTGTAACCTGTTAACTGCATATTATATATGTTTAACCTGTAACTCGTTTTGAGCTCTTTGGAGAGAACGGAATAGAAAATGAAATAAACAAATAAATAAATATTTCCCTGTAACTTCATTGAGTGTTCCCTGGTCTTTGTAATTTTTGATGGAGTAAAAAATTGATTCACTTGTACCCGTTCTACACCACTCAGGATTTTGTAGACTTCAATCGTATGTCCCCTCAGCTGTCTCTTTTCCAAGCTGAAGAGCCTTAACCTCATTAGTCTTTCCTCATTTGAGGCACGTTCCATCCCCTTTATTATCTTGGTTGCTCTTCTTTGAACCTTTTATAATTTTGCTGTATCTTTTGTGAAATATGGTGACCAAAATTGAATGCAGTGCTCAAGGTGAGATACATCGATGTTTGCTCAGGTTACCACTTAAACCCCTTTTCAGTGACTGCACAGGATGATTGTTTCTGGAAAGGATTATCTTCCTTAATATAGTATTGGTTTTGGAAGAATCAAACCCTGTACTACAAATACACTTCTCCCTCTAAATTTGCAGGTTTAGAACTCGTGACTTCGGTTATTTGTGAGTTTCTAAACCCTGACCCACCCTGCCTCCTGGACCTTCCTGTACTACTGCTCCATGCAGAGCTGTCAACAAAAATGGCTGCCATGAATTCCCGCTTTAGTCTCGTGAGACCACTGGAACTCACAGCAGCCATTTTTGTCAACAGCTCTGCACGGGCTCCGCTTCACCGCTAGACCATCAGGTAAGGTGTGGAGAGGACTGGGAGGCAGGAGGATGGCGGGGGTGGGTCAGAGTTGGCCCTAAAAGTTATTTGTGATTTTTTCATATTTGCGGGCCTGCTCTGCCCCTAACCCCTGTGAATATGGAGGGAGAAGTGTACTCTCCCCCCAACCCTGAGGAGAGGGAAACGGAGGATGGCCACTTTCAGATTAGTTGAAATGCAACACTTGAAATATACTAATAAAAGCGATTTGATAATAAGATAGGTTTCTATTCAGGTTCAGTTCTAAAAGTGCTGGCATGGAAGAATGGCCTAATGGGTAAAGCATTCAGGCTTCAGATCCCACTGGCATTCTTTCTAACCTTGGACAAGTCACTTAATCCTTTGTTGTCTCATATCAAACAGATATTAAGCCCTCCACAGACGAGGAAATACCTTTTATACCTGAATGTAATGTGCCCTGAGCTACAACTGAAAAGGCACAAGCTAAATTCTAATATTTCCTCCTTTCCCAAGAGACAGCTCATGAGGTAATCTTCAGAAAACATTTCAGTTCCTGCATAAAAGAGCAATGCATAGAACCTAAAATTTCTTTACATTTCTGTTAATAAATTCTGCTCCTTTATATTTTTTATTGTAGTCTTATTCTATCATCCATTTTCAGTTGATTACATGCTGACTAGGTTGCAGGTTCTGTATTTGTGAGATCAGGATAATTTTTGCATTATTTTATACCATCTGTTTTCAAGGTCACAAGCAAAGTAATTCTTACCTTGCCCTGTAACATATTTTAAAGGACCTTAATAAACACATTGCCAATTTTTGGACTAATTATGGGGACAGAAAAAAAGGAGTGCAACTACTGGGGATGATATAAAAATTTTTAAAGTCATACATACTCATGTAAAAAAAAAATGGAATGCACAAAAAAATGTGGCTAAAATTTAATTTTATGAGGTGAAAACACAGATATAGATTTTAGTATCTTCCCAAAAGGACCTCATTAGCTAGAAAACAGATGCCTAAACTTACAGTTTATAACCCCTCTAGATTTAGAAGCCTTATACATGCCTAATGTTGGGGGTTTTTTTGTTTTATTCTGTTGTGTTTTATTTTATGTATGTTTTGTTTTCAACATTAATTTTGATTATGTCTCTGAATATCTCTGTTCACTGCTTAGTTCTCATGAAGGTTAAGTAATTAAACAGTGGATATCCTGAAAATCCACTTAGATGTGGGGTCCCAAAGATAGATTATTGCTATGCTAAGTTTATGAGGAGCTGGGAAACACCTATCCACAGAGCAAAGTGGGAAGGTGGCTTCCAGTAGCTATTCATAAGATGCAACAGTGGTGCTGTTTACCTGGCATGTCAGATACAGGAAGAGGAAGGAACGGATCGGGTGTGGTCACCAACAGGGAGCTACTATCCAAACTCAGAATGTCTTTAGCTTTTTCGGCTGGAAGATCCCGAGGAAGAACAGATTAGAAGAAAACAAAAGAAAAAAGGAAAGAAACAGATTGTGAAGCTGAAAATAGTCTGGGTACCAAAAAATATGAAGTGACAGATGTCTAAAAGCAAGCCAGAAAACAAGAAAAAATAAATTACTACAAACAAGCACCAAGTTAGAAATTATATTTGTTTCTGAAGTTCCCATGACAAGAAAGACATAACTACATCATCCTCTCCCTCATTTTCTACAATGCAAATGGATCAGTTTTTCTATTTTGTGTTCTGATGACCATCACTCTGCAAAGCCCCCATCATGTCTGTTCCTTTCCATATTATCTGGGGAAAGCCTGTCAGCGATACAACCAGGTGGGAGGATAGGTCATGAGCGCAGGAAATGACCCTGTAGGCCAGCCCCTCCCATGAGTCCAGGCCCCCTGTACGATTCCTGAGCTTCCACCTTCTATCCAATTGCATTCTGGTAACTGCAGTCCTGGGAGTGGGAAAAGCAAGGTTTTTAAGGCTGGTTTATTTAAAAAAACAAAACCAAAAAGAAAACACAATACCCGTCTCCTGACAGCACCAACTAAATATCAGGCAACTAGGAGGAGAGGGATGAAAGCCGTAGTCAATTCCTTGGTGCAGCAGATGATACTGAGTGCAGTGTTGACAGGAGGGGCCTTAGTTACTAAAGCACACTTCAATACTAATTTACTGCCAGAAAATCCTTATGAAAACACTAAAAATTATAATGCCTACAAGTTACTAAATTCCATGGATATTTTCCTTGTGCCACTACAGCTGGGAATATGCAAAAAGTGTCTTATTTTGTGGTACGCCACTTAAAGATGTAACATGTGCCACCCTCTCTGCCCAAACTCCCTGGTGGCTCATGTTGTTAAGTGTCCCCAAAACATCTAACACAAACTGAGAAAATAATACAATATCCCTAAATGAAGTCTTGCTCCCCTGCCAGCACAGAAAAATTCACCCCCAGAAGGCTGTCCACCCTCCCACCCCCAAGTTTACCTTATAGTCCATAATTGGAAAAAAACAAAACAGGTAGGAACAATCTCCATGTGCTTCTGCCCAATCATTGCTGTAACACAAAACTGTGACAGCAGACCTGCAAGCCAAAAGGCAAGTCTTGTTTTTATTATTATTATGACAATAGAGCAGAAGGTGGGGAATCGCAGCTGCTCCCCTTCTGTCACTGTGGATTCTGAAGAAAGCTGTGGATGAACACCAAGGATGGATTTTTACAACAGGGGTGGGGTCTGTGAGGTTTTATTTATAACTATGCCTGGGGTTGGTGGAGGTAGCTTAAAGACACTTTACTCCACAAGTCAGCGGAGTGATGGATTTTGCTTTGCTGTTTTCACATCAAGTGGATAGGCTTTTTATCACACCCTGTAGCTTCTTTAAATGGTTATCATAGAGGTGAATTTTTTAACGCAGCCAGGCCCAGGCCTTCAATTAAGGATAGTGTTTTCATTTAGTTTGTGTGGGGGAAGTAGGCATCCTGGGAATATTTACTGGGCCACCAGGGGTTTTGGGCAGAGAGGGTACCATCTTAACCTGGCAATACTGCTGAATGGAGGCGCCTGGAGACAGACAGTTTTATCTATATCTAAGGTACAGTTAATTTTTCCCCACAGTAACATAACACACTTAGCATTTTGCAGACTGGGTCACTTGCCATGAAAATGAACTGCTTTGCACACATCTGCTCATTACCATTGATGTGCACCAGATTCAGGTGCCGATGAATGACTCTCAAAGTCTGCAATTAGCGCACATCACCACATTGTATCACATGATAAAACAGTTTCTCCTAGGCAAGCCTGTTATTGCATCTTCATACGACATAAACCATGTGCAAACCGCACCTATCACAAGTAGCTGGAGTTCAACTCATTTTATGTTCCAGAATATTCAAGTCTTATCACCAGAAAGACTGAAGAAAACCATCACTAAATCATGCAGTCAATTTATTGGACTGGGATCCAATTACATATTCCAGTCCCATTCAAAAGACTCCATTTCTTTCTTTAGGAATGCACTAAACCAGTGGTTCCCAACCCTGTCCTGGAGGACCACCAGGCCAGGGTTTTCAGGATGGCCCTAATGAATATACATGGAGCAGATTTGCATGCCTGTCACTTCCATTATATGCAAATTTCTCTCTTGCATATTCATTAGGGCTAGCCTGAAAACCCGATTGGCCTGGTGGTCCTCCAGGACAGGGTTGGGAACCACTGCACTAAACCACAAAACAGTGACCACTCCATGGCCCCAAATGAGCACACAGGTTTGAGCACTTTCAGTGGGAACATGCTTGAATGTGGAATAGCACAACCTCACTTACCTGAAGTGGACGCAAACTGAGATGACCCGAAGGCCTCACTCTGAGTCACAGCTGGAGTGGTTTGGATATTAGCAATCAGGTCTTCTGTTGAACTGCAGAGATTCTCTCCTGCTTTGCCTGAAATATCAAAAGACAGCATCCAGGATTCTGACACGCACACCACATAACCCAGTGCTTTTGAACCCAGTCCCTCAAGGCACACCCAGCCAGTCAGGTTTCCAAAATATCTGCAACAAATATATACGATATAGATTTGCATACCAAGGAGGCCGTGAATGCAAATCCCTCGTATATATTCGTTGTGGATATCCTAAAAGCCTGACAGGCTGGATATGTCCTAAGCACTGGGTTGAGTAGCACTGCCACAGCCTACCAAATGTACAAAACAGGCCCAACTTAGGCTGTCATGGATGGGAGTCATGTGGCCGACAGCAGCCAGAGTATTATTATTCAGGGGTATCATGACAGTGCTGTCTTAACAAGACCAGGTCAGAGACAGCTTCTATTCCATGGGAAACGATGCTCAGAATTCTACACCATTTCTCCATTTTCAATGCATCTGGGACTTTGCTTTTCCAAATGAAAAGAAAAACTGAGAAGTCCTGAGGACAGCTGCATTTCTCAGGACCTATCCAGGGAGTGCAATTTACCTTTACTTTATGGTATCTGGAAAGGACCAAAAATGTTCTGCATGGGAGATGTTAACTCACCAAGGGCTGTTAAGATAGTGAAGTGTGGGATCTCCATCACTGGAGGGTTTAAGGAGAAAGTAAAATATACATCTCTATGGGATTATAAAACATCCAGCAGCTTAAAGTGCCTTCTAGCACTGCAATTAAATACTGTAAAATCAAGCCACTTTTCACCATTAATACTTAAAAACAGATGCGCCCAACTGATGGGCTATAGGGAACTGCAGTTGTCACAAACATCTGAACATTCAACATATGTGGCTACATCCAATGCTAAAGTCTTGCTTTATCTTTTCTTCTTGCCTCTTGCTTCATGGACTCCAACCAGCAGGGGGAGTCACTAAACTGACCGCTTCACCTCTTGCTGGCACCATATCCTCTGCCAGCTTTCTTTCTGAAATGGAAGCCCTGCTGGGGCATAAAGAGGAAAGGGTCTTATGAGATTATAGAGCCCCGCCTGAAACTTGAACTGTGAAGCTAGCAGAGGCAGCAGCAAATAATGAGTGCTTCTCAACTAATTCCTCTTGCTGGCTGGAGGCTATTCAGAGAGCAAAATGGAAATAGAATGCTGAGTGAGGCAAGATAGAAGAGAATATTGTGCCGTTGACAGGATATATATATATTTTTTTTTTTGGGGGGGGGGGGAATGTGATACTATGCTACAATATAAAGTGCACCCAGTACACCACAACATAAAGGCTGGGATTCACTAATTTAAAAATATGAATTCCCTTTAAAGCTCTTGTCCTTATATTAATCCCAATCTCCAGGTCCCATTCACATCTTCCTTTGTTTCTTTCTGAAAACAGGCAATGTGTCCACAATTAAAAAAAAGATACAAGGCTGGTGACTTACTCTCCCCCAGTTTTGCAAAGTCTTTGTTCAGCAGTTCCTCAGCCGTCAACTTAGAGAAGTTGTCATCGTCAAAAGGGTTCCAGCCTGAAACGTCTGCAGGGTTATAGACATTCTGCTGGGATGTTCTCGGGGAGCCAGAGGGAGTAGTTGTAGCAGACCTGATAAAAGACCCCAACCAAAAATTCAAATTATTATAATGTGGACTCTTGACACAGACTAAAGTTTACCCTCATTATGGTCTAACCTAAAAGGGACAGTCACCTAAGTCTAGGGTTGCCAGTCTTTATGATTGTAAAATCTGGACACCCTAGACCTGCTCCCAGGCCCGCCCATCTCTGTCCCAGTTCTGCACCACCACCCCCAAACACTGCTTGCTTTGGTCGGGCAAGAGGCAATCCGCGCATGTGCGGATTGCCTCCTGCCCGACGTGATTGAGAGGAGGCTTTTCAAAAACCGGGCAAAGTGCCAGGTTTTGAAAAGCTGTCCGGGGAAATCCAGACGTCTGGTAACCCTACCTAAGCCCCAATACCAGCCCTCAACTGGATGAAAACATCTGTGGCTCTTCTTTCACATTATCACTTTTAGCCACTGGAAGGTAGACAGGAAACATTTTAAAATAAAATGTCAAAAGAACAAATCTAGTCCAGCAGGCCCACCCCACACACCCCAAAGAACAAAAAACTTATGTCAGGCCCTGGCTGCCAGAATTCAGTCAGGCATTCAGCAAAGGGTATGCACAGAAAACTAAGGAAGGGAAGACCACTAGTGCTATTGTACTGTCCCATGCTGGCTACAGAAAGACTCAAGATTAATCTGGGAAGAGACTTTCATCCAGCTCTCAAGGCCTGTGAGAAATCTGGGGGCTCAGGGAGTAGGGAATAGGCGACTGTCCAGTGTATTTCCTGGTACATGCTTGAGCCTCTGGTTATCCCTTTACTGCCTTTCAAACAGGCTCTCTCCATTGTCCTCAAATTCTGTTGCTGTTTACGACACTAGCACATCCCCTAGAAAGCCATTCCATAGCAGTACTAAAGGCAGACTGGCCATTAGATTACATGCATGGTGGTGAAGTCACTCGGCTTTCCATCTCATTATGCATCCGAAGCTCTCTAACATCTGAATAAAACCCTCCAGAATATTACACACAGAACTGCAGATTCTCTTGATCAGAAGAGACTAGCTTGGTAGTTTGTGACCAGTATTATAGGAATTTAACACAGCATACAAGCGACTCCAACCAGTAAATGTCAAAAGAGGATGCAAGGCTTGACAAAGCAGCAAACTAATGTAGCATAACACCTTATCTATGTTCGTCACCACCAGTTAGAAAAGGGATATACTGTATTGCGAATGCCCACACAACTTACTTAGACTTATTGAGGCTTGCCTCAGCAGCGGCTGCCTGCAACAGCTGCGTGGATTTGCTGGCAGGGACGCCAAAGACGGCGCTGTGGGTGACATCACTCAGAATCCTCCTGTGGCCAGCACGCTGGGTCTTCGGTGAAGATGGAGGGGTTAGAGAACCCAGCTTTTGTCCTGCTGCAGGCTGAGGTAAGACAGGCTGGGGCTTCTGTGGCATCTGCCTTGTCAGAGCCTGAATATAGCATTTTTGAAGAGAAAAACACACACTTCAACGCAGTAAACTGTTGTTTCTTTAAGGATCCCAGATATTACCAGCACTTAGCCATCACTGGTTCTGCTATATACACATATATACGACAGCACAAGTTACCTCTACAGCATTAATAGTGTCATGAGTGTTAGCATGCATTCTTTGATAAAGTTCTGGGATATTCCCCTATTTCATAGACAAGCTAAGGGATACCTTTGGCTCTTAGATACTATTAAAAATTCTCACTGGCTGCTCCTGCACAGGAGATGGCTGCACCGGACCTTGTGGCTGAGTGGGAAGCTGAGTGTGTGGCCTTACTGCTACACCTGCAGTTGCTGCCTTCTGCTGCAATGCTGCTTGCTGCTGGGCAATCATCTGGGCCATCTGCTGCTGCTGCAAATAATAATTCTGCATCATTTGCTGCTGTGCCACCTGCTGCATAGCTTGGACCTGCAACACAGGAGCATGTAGGCAGTGCATACAGTTATACAAACTCTGCTGTAGCACAGGGTACTTGCCAGGAATAGGCACTTAAGGATAAGCACTGAAGAAACAATGACCCTGGAGAGGGTACATAGAGAGAAGTAGGGCAGAAAATGGCATCACCAAAACCTTTTCAGTTTTTCTTTTAATAAAAAAAGTTTTCACTTTAGCTGTATAAAATTTCCCCTAGGCTTTTAAACCACCTCTACCAACACACACAGATCACATGTCTTGGCCATAAAACCTCCCAGGAAGGTAAAATTATGGTCATACCTGTTAATTTTCTTTCCTTTAGAAGCAGCAGATGAATCCAGAGACTAGTGGGTATAGCTCACATCGACCAGCAGGTGGAGATAGAGAACTGATTAACAGTTGGCCTTAAAGCCTGGTGCTCCTTCTGTTGCTTCAGTTATGCACTTTGCCCAAGCATCCCGATAGGAGAATGAGCAACCAGAAAACTCCATTCCAGTAGAAAATGTGTCTTTTTTTTCTTTTTTTTTTTTCAGCAATGAAATAATACACTTACCAACCATAGCCCCAACTAAACAATGAACTAAACACCCTCCACACCGACCGTGCACTTGGGGAGGGGCTCTGGATTCATCTGCTGCTTCTAAAGGAAAGAAAATTAACAGGTATGACCATAATTTTACCTTCCATAGCAAAGCAGCAGATGAATCCAGAGACTAGTGGGATGTAGCAAAGCAAACTCAAACTGGGTGGGACGCCAATGCCGCCTCTGTCAGCACTGCAGCGCCAAAACTCGCCTCTGAACGGGCCGCTACATCTAACCGATAATGCTTTGAAAAAGTATTTCCCGACGACCAAGTGGCCGCCCGGCAAATCTCCTCTAAAGCCATCCCCCCAGACTCCGCCCAAGATGTAGCCAAAGCCCGAGTGGAATGAGCATGAAGGTGCTCCGGTACCTTCTTCCCTGACAACACATACGCCGAAGCAATAGTGTCCTTGACCCAACGCGCAATGGACGCTTTAGACGCCGCCATCCCTTTGTTTTTACCTGCGAACGCGACAAAGAGATGGTCCGACCGGCGAAAATCATTCGTTACTCCCAGATAATGGAGAAGCATACGGCGTACATCCAGTAGCCATAAAGACAAAAACCGTTTCCCCCAATCCTCCTTCCGGAAGGATGGAAGGAACAAACTCTGGTTCACATGAAAGGCCGAAATAACCTTAGGCAGGAAGGACGGCACCGTACGCACCGTCACCCCAGACCCCGAAAAGCGCAAAAAGGGTTCTCTGCAAGAAAGCGCCTGCAGTTCCGAAACTCGCCTCGCTGAAGCCATCGCCACCAAAAAAACTGTCTTCAGTGTGACATCTTTCAAAGTGGCCGCTGACAGGGGCTCAAAAGGCGCCCCCTGCAACTTTCCAAGGACGAGCTTCAGGTTCCAAGTGGGACAAATACGCTTTACCGGCGGGCGGATATGGTGAACCCCCTTGAGGAAACGGACCACGTCCGGCTGTGACGCGAGAGCCGAGCGAGCCACCCGGCCCCTGTAACAGGCAATGGCCGATACCTGAACCTTTAAAGAGTTATATGCTAACCCTTTCTCTACGCCCTCCTGCAGGAACGCAAGAATAGCCGGCAGAGAAGCATGGAAAGGCGCAATTCCCTGTTTTCCGCACCATGCCTCAAAGATCCTCCAGACCCTCGCATAGGAGGCTGACGTTGAAATCCTCTTAGCTTTAAGCAGGGTGGAAATCACCCGGTCTGAATAGCCCCTCTTTTTTAGCCTTGACCTTTCAATAGCCAGGCCGTAAGACCAAAGCGGCCCGGATCTGCCATCAATATTGGACCCTGAGTTAGTAAGTCCGGAGTTATCTGGAACGCTACCTGCTCGCCTACCGACAGCTGTATCAGATCTGCGTACCACGGCCGCCGTGGCCAATCCGGAGCCACCAGGATTACGCTGCCCTGAAAGCGAGAGATGCGGTGCAACACCCGCCCTATCATGGGCCAAGGCGGGAACACATAGAGAAGGGAATTCGGAGGCCACGGGAGAACCAATGCGTCCACCCCCTCCGATCCCTTTTCCTTGCGTCTGCTGAAGAACCGAGGCACCTTCGCATTGCGGGAAGAGGCCATGAGATCCATCTCTGGCAACCCCCAACGACGAACTAGCAGGCCGAACGCTCGAGCCGACAACTCCCACTCGCCCGGATCGAGAAGATTTCGGCTGAGGAAGTCCGCTTGCACGTTTTCGTGCCCTGCAATGTGTGCCGCCGACAGAAGCGGAACATGCCCCTCTGCCCATCGAAACAAAATTCTTGCCTCTTCGGCCAACTGCGGACTCCTGGTGCCCCCCTGACGATTGACATACGCGACCGCTGTGACACTGTCCGAAAAGATCCTGGTCGGTTTGTCCTGAACTAGGGACTGAAAAGCCCGCAGCGCTAACCGGATCGCTCTTAATTCCAGCAAGTTTCCCCAGCCCCGCAGACTGGCATCCGTTGTAACAACCACCCAATCCGGTGTGGCCAACGGCATGCCCCTCCAAAGATGCAAGTCCTGGAGCCACCAGCGCATACTGCGAGCTGCTCGAGAACTCCATGGGAGACGCACATTGTAGTTCAGAGAAGCTGGGGACCAGCGAGAGAGCAGAGACTGTTGTAAGGGCCTCATGTGACTCCGGGCCCAGGGAACCACCTCCAGAGTCGCCACCATGGAGCCCAGCACCTGTACATAATCCCACACTCGAGGTCTGGCCGACCCGAGAAGGAGGCGAATTTGAGCCTGTAATTTCTCCCCCCGGTCTCGGGGTAGAAACACCTTCCCCAGAGCTGTATCGAACCGCACCCCCAGGTGCACCAAAGACTGCGATGGGGACAAAAAACTCTTGGGAAAGTTGACCAGCCACCCCAACGACTGAAGGAGAGATTACTCTCTGCGTTACCGACAAACTTTCCTGTCGGGATGAGGCGCGGATCAACCAATCGTCCAAGTAAGGGTGGACCCGAATCCCTTCCTTGCGGAGAAAAGCGGCTACCACCACCATCACTTTGGAAAACGTGCGGGGAGCCGTCGCCAGGCCAAAGGGCATTGCCCGAAACTGATAATGTTGGCCCAGAATCGCAAACCGCAGATACCGCTGATGCGGAGGCCATATCGGAATATGGAGGTACGCCTCCTTGAGATCGAGAGACGTGAGGAACTCTCCCGGTCTTACCGCCGCAATCACCGAGCGTACCGTTTCCATTCGGAAATGGCGCACACTGAGGAATCGGTTGACCCCTTTGAGATCCAGCACTGGTCTGAAGGACCCCCCCTTCTTTGGTACAATGAAGTACAGGGAATAAATACCGCTGCCTATCTCTTCCGGGGGCACCGGTACCACCGCCCCCAGATCGAGCAGCACCTGAAGCGTCCTGCGGACCTCGGCTCCCTTGGCTGCTCCATTGCACGGGGACACCAAGAAAGAATCTACGACGGGAGCGGCGAATTCTAATTTGTACCCGTCGTGAACAATGTCCAACACCCACTGATCGGACGTGACTGTGGCCCACTCCGCCCGGAATGCCGAAAGCCGACCCCCTAAGGGCAGGGCGGAGGGAGCCAAGCCCCCGTCATTGTGGAGTGCGACTGGCTGGGGTACGGGCTGACTGCCCTGAAGAGGGTTTCGTCGTGCGAAAGGAACTCCTCTGCTGAAACCGAGGTCTCGAAGCAGAGAATGGGCCAGATGCAGACCTGGAAAAAGGTTTCCCAGCCCTGGCACGCCTCACATCCCGGAAACGTGGTCTAGACGATGAGGCCCGCACCGAGGGCCTAGCCCTGTCCTCTGGTAAACGCTGCGTTTTGGTATCCCCAAAATCCTTTACCAGTTTATCTAACTCCTCTCCAAACAATAAACCCCCTTTAAAAGGGAGTCTCACCAGCCGGAGCTTGGACGCTGCATCGGCCGCCCAATGACGGAGCCACAAGGATCTGCGTGAAACCACAGACAGAGACATCTGTTTCGCAGACGCCCGAACAATATCATACAAGGAGTCTGCTAAATAAGCCAAGCCGGCCTCCAAATCAGCCAGTTCCGAAGGGACAGAACCCCCAGACTCCAGCAAATTATCGGTCATCCCTTGTGACCACTGCAGACATGCCCGCGCTGCGTAAGAACTGCAGATTGCGGCCTGTAAAGTAACTGCCGCCACTTCAAAGGACATCTTTAGGGATGCTTCAATCTTTCTATCCTGCGCATCCTTTAGTGTTACGCCCCCTTCAACCGGCAAGGTAGTTCTTTTAGTCACCGCCGCCACCAAAGCGTCCACCCTAGGTAACCTAAACTTGTCCAGTTCGGTCGGGTCAAGCGGATACAAGAGCCTCATGGCCTTTGCCACCCGCAAACTGGCCTCCGGCGCCTCCCATTGCGCCGAGATCAGCTCCTGCATGGCCTCATGGACCGGAAAGGACTTAGGCGGCCTACGTGTACCTGCCATCAGGGGGTTACCGGACACCTTAGCATCTTCCTGAGCAATGTTCAAACTTTGCAAAGCCTTTGAAATAAAGGAAGAAAGCTCCTCTCTATGGAACAAACGGAGAGCGGAAGGGTCATCCCCCTCCCTACCCGGGATACTCTCCTCGTCCCAATCCAATAGTTCACCCTCCTCCAACGACTCAGGCAAAGAGAAAGGCGACCTGGGCAAAATATCTACAGCCTCCGCAGACACCAGTCTGCGCTTCTTAGCCCCCTGCGACCGCCCCGGGGACCCTGCTGCCCCCGCAGTGGGTCTGGTATCTGTCCCCTCCCCCCCCGCAGAGGTAGAGGGTACCGCAAGGGACCGCCCGGCCCCCAGCACCGGCTGAGTCGGCTGCGAGGTCTGCAACTGAAATACTTGATGGAGCAACCTTACAAATTCGGGCGAAAAAGATCCCCAGTTAAGGGGCACTCCCCCCCCCCTGCTCCGAGCCGAGGGGCGGGCCCATGCCGGCCTCCAGCGCTCTCGGCTCTCCCCCCGCCGCCTCACTCCTGTCCTCCGTGGCCGAGTCCTGCAGTACCCCTGCATCGACTTCGAGCGGCGGGGACCTTGAGCGAGACTCCCGCACCCGGGAAATGGCCGCCTCACAAGCCGCCAAAAACGGATCGTCTGCCGGTGCTTCCAAGCACCCGGCAGAGCACAGACCCGACAGTGTTCGGCGCTTCCCACAGCGCGAACACTGCTGACCAGCCTCGGCAGCCATCCCCCCTCGGCTTAACTAAACTTTTTTTTTTTTTTTTTTTTTGTACACACGCGGCGAACGCCGCCGAACGCCGACTCCGCCCCCGAAGACGCCCGGCACCCGGGGACGCTACGAGGACCACTACCAACGAGTAAGCAAAAATTACTCACCCAAACGGTAAGCCGCTTACCCCCGAAGCCAGGGAATCGTTGGTAAATGTACTGGAAGCCGAGTTTAACTCCTGCCCGGCTCAGTACACGCAGGAAGGCTCCATTTTTTTTTTTTTTTTTTTTTTTTTTTTTATACTGGAATGGAGAAGCCAGCCAATAGTCCTGCAACCTGGAAAGGAACCCCTCTATCCAACGGAGGGGAGGGTGGAGCAGGGACCTGGGAGGGCCCAGGTGTACCTCCCAAAGCCGGCACCAATCAGCCAGGCACCCCCAACCTACTGAAGAGAACTAGTCTCAACAGAGGAATCCTAACGGAACACCAATCCAATCTATCCGGCAGCAGCCAGAGACCAGGAGCTAGAAAGGTAGCTC